>NC_059162.1:78893934-79203143 GCF_019923935.1 Bubalus bubalis | reverse complement strand
GGCCTTCTGCATTGCAGGCAGATTCTTTACTACTGAGCCACTGAGGAAGCCCTTTGCTTCTGATAGCTTGTTATTAATGTATAGAAATCCAACAGATTTTGCATATTTACTTTGTATCCTGCAACTCTTCTGAATTATTTAATTGGTTCTAACATTTTTTTTGATAGAGTCTTTAGGATTTTCTATATACAATGTCATGTCATCTGCAAATAGTGACAGTTTTCCTTCTTCCTTTCCAATTTGGATGACTGTATTTTTATTGCCTAATTACTCTGGCTTGAACTTCAATAATATGTTGAATAAACAGTAAGAATTGGTGCTCTTTTCTTTTTTCCTGATCTTAGAAGGAAAACTTTCAGCTTTTCACTGCTGAGTATTATGTTAGCTGTGGGTTTGTCATAGATAACCATTATTATATTATGTTTCTTCTATAATGACTTCATTGGAAGTTTTAAAAATCATAAATGGATGTTGAATTTTATTTTTCATTGTATAAATGCAGTGCCCTAGTTTTTGGTTATCTCCAGAACCCTTGTGATTGTCTGAAAAACTTGTTTCATTTTTAATAGCCCCCAGTTTTTCAGGTTCTGCCTAGACTTTTCAGTGTCCCACAGAGGAATATCTTGGTCAGCATCTAGATTTAGACTGATTGAAAGCCAGACACTCAGTCAGCAGCTTTTAAAGTATGCAGATATATACTGTCCTGTGAAACCACAAGAATTAGCCCTGATGGCCAACAGACCAGATCATCTGGAGCTGTCTCCTGTGCAGCGGTGATAAAAATTGAGGTTCCAAGTATGTAAGCTTCTTTTGGGGAGAATCAGTGCTGTAGTGGGGCAGAGAGAGAGCACCAGGATGGCGTCCCTGGCCTATGTTTACTGAGAGCCCCTGTGTAGACCTGTAAATGTGCACTATACCTGAAGCTTGCCCCTCGGGCCAAAGCTCCAGATTAAGCAAATAGAATTCTTTCACACAAAAAAACTGGAGATGTGTTTCAGTCTGTGGTTGATTTTGTGCTCTGAGGGTGGTAGGCTGCCAAGAATTGTCTTTTCTGTTGTTGCAGTCCCATGGGATCCAGAAATCCCTGGACACAAGAGCCAGGCATTCAAAGACAATCTCAGCTACAAAAACTGGGGCACCAGATATAAATACTGAGGCACAAGACATGGAAGAGCTCCCTTTCAAGAGGTATTGGCACTTTAGAATGCAGCAGAGGGAGACTGCAAAGGCAGCGCCCACCTTCTGAGGTCTCTGGAAATGTTTACAGTCAGCCCTCACGTTTCGGTTGCCCCGCTGGCTGTGGCTATGGTGACTACCTAATAGGCCTCCTTCACAGGAAAACTGAGCTCCTGGATCTGTTGCTTCTTTTCTCTTTCAAAATCGCTAAACAATTTTGAAAAAGGAAAATAGAGTTAGAGGAGTTATAGTAATAGTAACTGATTTTAGGACAGTGTGATGTAGGGATAGATGCTAAAGACCACTGGGAGTTCATGCATATATGATAAAATAATTTTTAGAGTACAGCACCTAAGTAATTCAGTGAGGGAAACAATACTGTTTTCAACTCTTAAGTGCTGGATATTTTAACTTGCATATGGAGAAACATAATCTGGATCATAATTCATGCCATATATTTAAAAAATTCAATTTGGAATTTAGATTTATACACGAACTGAAATATATATATATAATTTCTAGTAGAAAATGTATGATAATCTATGTGACCATGGGTTAAAGATTTCTTATAACACTAAAAGCACACAAAATAAATAAATAAATTGTAAAATATAAAAACTTGAAAGAATTGCTTTATGAAAGACACTATCAGAAAATAGAGCTACATACCTTAGCTTTAGTGGAAATATTTACAAAATACATGTCTGGTATAAAATTAGTTTTTAGAATACATAAATAACTTCTACACATCAGGAAAGAGAAAAATAACCAGATAAAATTATAAACAAAATATTTGAACACATAATTCATGAAAGAAGATATATAAATGAAAAATACATGAAAATATGCTCAATTTGGGGGAGAATGGCTATGTGTATACATACGGCTGAGTCCCTTCACTGTACACCTGAAATTATCACAACGTTGTTAATTGGCCATACCCCAATACAAAATAAAAGGTAAAAAAAACCAACAAAAATGCAGAATCACGCTGCTGTACACCTGAAACTAACACATATTGTAAATCAATTATGCTTCAACAAAAAGATGCTCCATATTATTGGTAATTAGGGAAATGTAAATCCAAACCACGATAAGATATCATTACACTCCCATTGAATGGTAAAGTAAGAAAACAAACAAATGAAAAAATCCTGATAACAACAAGTTTTGACAAGGATGCAGAGCATTTGGAACTCTCATTCACTGCTAAGGAGAATGCCAAATAGTTTAGATTTAAACAGCTTGGTAGTCTTTTTTTAATGAAGTTGAATATGCATTTACCCAATGACTCAAATATCCTAGTCCTAGGTATTTCAGTTCAGTTCAGTCGCTCAGTCGTGTCTGACTTTTTGCGACCCCATGAACCGCAGCATGCCAGGCCTCCCTGTCCATCACCAACTCCCGGAGTTTACCCAAACTCATGTCCATTGACTGAGTCAGTGATGCCATCCAACCATCTCATCCTCTGTCGTCCCCTTCTCCTCCTGCCTTCAGTCCTTCCCAACATCAGGGTCTCATATAATGAGTCAGTTCTTTGCATGAGGTGGCCAAAATATTGGAGTTTCAGCTTCAACATCAGTCCTTCCAGTGAACACCCAGGACTGATCTCCTTTAGGATGGACTGGTTGGATCTCCTTGCAGTCCAAGGGACTCTCAAGAGTCTTCTCCAACACCACAGTTCAAAAGCATCAATTCTTTGGCGCTCAGCTTTCTTTATAGTCCAACTCTCACATCCATACATGACTACTGGAAAAACCATAGCCTTGACTAGACGGACCTTTGTTGACAAAGTAATGTCTCTGCTTTTGAATATGCTGTCTAGGTTGGTCATAGCTTTCCTTCCAAGGAATAAGCGTCTTTTAATTTCATGGCTGAAGTCACCATCTGCAGTGATTTTGGAACCCCCCAAAATAAAGTCAGCCACTGTTTCCCCATCTATTTGCCATGAAGTGATGGGACCAGATGCCATGATCTTAGTTTTCTGAATGTTGACCTTTAAGCCAAGTTTTTCACTCTCCTCTTTCACCTTCATCAAGAGGCTCTTTAGTTCTTCTTCACTTTCTGCCATAAGGGTGGTGTCATCTGCATATCTGAGGTTATTGATATTTCTCCCAGCAATCTTGATTCCAGCTTGTGCTTCTTCCAGCCCAGCGTTTCTCATGATGTACTCTGCATATAAGTTAAATAAGTGGGGTGACAATAGGTATATACCCATGATAAATTAAAACATATGTTTTTAACAAATGTTTTATTATATTTGAATGTTTACTGTAACTTTTTTCATGGTAACCCAAACCTCAGAACAATTCAAATATCTATTAATCAGTTAATGGATAAGCAAATTGGTACATCCATATCATGAAATACCATTCAGTAGTAACAGTAAAACTCCTGATACACATGACAACATGAATTGATCTCAAAAGCATTATCTTGAATGAAAGAAGCTACACATGAAAGATTACATGGTATATTATTTTATTCATATTAAATTGATGATGAGGATAAGGGAGGAAAATATTCAGTTGTAGAAAAGGCAAGCTTACGGACAAGAAGCATATTGGAGGTTGCAAGAGCTAGTTGTAGGAGAAGGGATTTATTGCAAATGGGCAAGAGAGTACTCTTTGGAATGATGGAAATATTATATATATTGATTGTGTTTATGTTATAGAAATTGGTACATTATTTAGCTTAAAGTTAGCAAATTTCAATAGGTTATTTTTACTTCAGATATGTTGATTTTTAAAATCACACTTTAACAACTGGGTAAACATTGGAACAACATGACCATTGGTCCTGTCTCCCACCATGTATAAGCATTAATTTCATATGGACCATAATATTTAACATAAAGAATAAGATTATAAAGTCACATCTAACTCTTTGTGACCCCCTGGACTGTACCCACCAGTCTCCTCTGTCCATGAGATTTTTAGGCAATAATACTGGAGTGGGTTGTAAACATTAATTTCATATGGACCATAATATTTAACATAAAGAATAAAATTATAAAGTCACATCTAACTCTTTGTGACCCCCTGGACTGTACCCACCAGTCTCCTCTGTTCATGAGATTTTCTAGGCAATAATACTGGAGTGGGTTGCTATTTCCTCCTCCAGGGGAACTTCCCGACCCTGCGTTTCTTGTGTCTCCTGCATTGCAGGCAGATTGATTACCACTGGTGTCACCTGGAAAGATTATAGTATTTAACATAAAGGATAAGATCATAAAACTTCTAGAAGAACAAATGTGAAAAGCTCTTTGTGACTTTGAGTGGGCAAATATCTTAGAGTATGCTGCTGCTAAGTCACTTCAGTCATGTCCGACTCTGTGCAACCCCATAGATAGCAGCCCACCAGGCTCCCCTGTCCCTGGGATTCTCCAGGCAAGAACACTGGAGTGGGTTGCCATTTCCTTCTCCAATGCATGAAAGTAAAAAGTGAAAGTGAAGTCGCTCAGTCGTGTCTGACTCTTAGTGACCTCATGGACTGCAGCCTACCAGGCTCCTCCGTCCATGGGATTTCCCAGGCAAGAGTACTGGAGTGGGGTGCCAGTGCCTTCTCCAATCTTAGAGTATAAATGATACCAAATGTAAAAGAAAAAAATGTATAGTGTGAGTTCACTAATTCACTAAAAATTTCTCACTACAAAACAGTTTTATTAAACTGAATAGGCATGCCACAAACTGGAGGAGATATATCTACTGAAGGATATATATCAATGTATAATGAATGCCTACAAAAATTAATAATGAAAACACAGATAACTAAATTAAAATAGTCAATGCATTTGATTAGACACTTCATAAAATATGATATGCCAAAGGCCAATGACACTTGACATTACTAATCTTATCTGGCAAATGAAAGTTAAAACCACAATTTGACACCATTTCAAACCTTGTCAAAGGTCTAAAGTTAAAAAAACAAAACTGACAGTACCAAATCCTGGTGAGAATTTGCAACTGCTGGAATTTTCATATTTTGCTGTGGGTTATATACAATATTAAAACCACTGTGGAAAACTGCTTAGTAGTTTCTTTTAAATTTAAACATACTCTGTGACTATATTCAGAAATTTCACACCTATGTAGTTACTAAGAGAAATGAATATATGTGAACACTTAAAACCTGTATAAGACATTTTTAGCAGTTATTAATAAATACCCTTGAATGGTAGGAGCTCAATTATTTTTCAATAGGAGAAAGGATAAACAAATTTTGATATATTTACAAAGTGGAATACTAATCAGCACTATACATTAAAAAAAGAATGAAGTACTGGTGGATGTGACAAAACAGATGGAACTCAGTGACGTTAAGCTGAACAGAAGAAACTAGAGATAAGAGAATAGACTGTACAATTGCATATGATATACTGATAGGAATTTTTATTTTTAGAAGTTTTATTACTGGCTTATATTTTTTATTAGAATCTACTTTTTTCTAGATTCTTTTTTCACTTTTGAGTCCGTTAACTTTACCAAGAGATGAATGTTATCGGTCACTTTTTCCTGGACCACACTGTAACGTTCTTCAGTGTTCTTTTATTTCTAACCAAGTTGTCTTAAATCATATCTTTAGATATTTGCTTCATATTAATGCCTTTTTATTTTTTGGTTCCTTTTTCAGAAATATTAATTATATGTTGCTTGCTTCTTTTTTGTCATTATTTCTCCAACCCCTTTAAACTCTTTGTTAATTTCCAGTTTACTTAATGTTATTTATGTTTGTATGTTCCCTAAATATATTTCAGCATGACCTATTCGGCTTTCTGTTGCTTCCAATTTGGCCTTTTTTTTCTATGTTGATTTTACTGTGTGCTTCACTTCTTCATTAAATTCTGCGAATCCATGTATTCATGTTTATCTTCTTTTGTTGTTTTACAGGTCATTCACTTGACAGTTCATTATGGAATGTCTTCTACTACATATTAGACATTTCTCTCAATTGCTGTGTCTCTTTTATGTAATCTTTTATAGAAGTGATCTCTCTTTCTTGCTCTCTTTCATCCATATACTCTCTATCTTTACACACACATGTGTGTCTGTACTAAGCTGTTTCAGTCGTGTCTGACTCTTTGTGACTGTAGCCCTCCAGGCCCCTCTGTCCAAGGGATTCTCCAGGCAAGAATGCTGGAGTGGGTTGCCATGCCTTCCTCCAGGGTATCTTCCTGACCGAGGTCTCCTGCATTGCAAGCAGATTCTTTACTGTCTGAGCCACCAGGGAAACCCATCTTACATTGATGGTTGTATAATAATTTTTCAGTATTGTTATTTCCACTTGTCATTCATGAATGGATTGTAGTATAAAGGACTTGGGATTAATGCCATTTCAGATACTATATTCTCTCATCTCATGGTTTGCCCTTTTGTAATGTTTGTAATATTTACCTTGTCAAATTCATCTTGACCCCCTGGTTGAATTCTTGGAGACTTTGCCCTGTGAAGCAGTTGTTATATTCTCTTAGTAATAAAATTCAGGCATAAATAGCTCTAAAGCACAGTTATATAAGGTTGTGTTATTTCAGTTGTGTGTTTTTTTAAAGGAAAGAAGTTGAAAGAGGGCATCTTTGTGGTGAGGTGTCAAGAGATAAGACTTAACTGAAATGTTTTGATGGGATTGTGATTCAGCAAGCCACTTAATGAGGATCTACTACATTCAAGACCCTGCAAGGCATATCTGCCTATTTCATTTAATCCTTACGATAACACTGGGAGATAGGAGGCATTGTGCCTGTTTTTATAAAGAAGAACACAGTCTCAGAGAGGTCATGAAAATTGCTAAAATCCCCCAGTATAGTACACGATAAAGTTGGTTTCTCAACCTAGAATTGAATCTGGTTTCAGAGTGCTTTCCTTATAAAACTACTGGCTTGCACTGAATGTAGTTTATATTGGAGAATCTATAAATGCTTATTGCTAAAATCAGAAATATTAACTGCTGTCTTCATTCTAAAGCATACAACATTTTAGCCATGTTTAATATTGATCATATATGGTTGCAACCACATCAAAAATACATACAACAAATCCCCGGTTTTCCATCGATAGACATACAAGATTAGAAGGATCAAATGACTTGTTAAACATTCTGTAATCATTCATTGGGCTCTTACTAGTAGCTGAAGATCAGTGAGAGAAAGTCTTGTTTTATTTGGGAATTGACTACCGTCCTTTACATTCCTGATAAAATTTTAGTTATCCTACAAGAGCACATTTCTGATTTATCTTCTCTGTGAATCCTTTCCTGGTTCTCCTTTGCAGTCTTATTTAACCTTCCAGTTTGCTGTTACTATTTCAATAATATATCAGTAACTATTTACATCAATTGTTCAATCCCATTCTGCTACTCTGCTTAGACTGTGTAATCCTTGAAGACAGAGATCATGCCTTTTCATCGATGTATTCTCAGGGCTTATTCAGTACATAGCCCTCAATAATGCTCAGTGAATGATTGTCATGTAATTGGTAAATGAATAAGAGTATTTGAGTACATTGATATATGAATGCATAAATGAATTGCTTTGTCCTAAACTCTTTTTTGCATGAGTTTTAGCATGATCTTTAAAGTGTAAGTACAATTTTGCTAAAACAAAAACAAACAACATCCTTTCTGACAGTGCATTCAATGCAAGCCCTTAAAAAAAAAATTGCTGAAAATTCTCCCAGATTAGAGGAGGCTTCCTTGATAGCTCAGAAAGAAAAAAAAAAATCCTTTAATTTAGAGGTAGCAAATGTAAGCACTGTAATTGGAACAACATTTGGACTAAATCCAGGTTACCAGAATTTTAGTCCTTGTTATGCCATTGTTAAGTGGGTGGCAAGTCACTTTGTTTAGGACTCTATATTTCTTCTGTGAAATGAGGGAACCCCATATGGCAAGTGTTACAAAATGACACTTGAATAAACTTCGAAAACCTCTGCTCTAAGGAACTGATCGAGGAGGGGTATTATAGTCAGTACTGGTTTTCAAGCTTTTCTCTAACTGACAGAACATCTTGTCAAATAAAATCTTCCATGCGGCCCCCAAATATAAAATAGGTAAAAATTGAGATTTTATGACTGCCAGCATCTTTGTCTTCTACCTGCTCAGTCTGTTCATTCATTCCATATATATATAAGATATGTTAAATACTTTTCAAATTCATGAATGAGTCCATTCTTATGATGAGGTCTAATCTTGCATCTTTAAAAATAAGCAAAGAAATTATAGTTCCTGAATACGATGATAGTTAAAGACCAGTAAATATATTTCTGTATGTTCCTTTATGCTCTATCAAAACAATGTTACACAGCATTCTGGTATATTCAGCCTTCTGCTCTTGAAAGATTTCCTCGTTTTTCATATGTCCACCTCAGTCTGAACCCCCAGTCTTTCAGTGCGGCTGGAATAGACTGTTTGGCCCCAAATTAAGTGTCTGCTTCTAAACAGGTGGTAATCATGGACAGAGTTAATATCCCATTTATTCAGTCAAGTCAGAAAATATCATGCCGTTAGTTCATTTGAGGTCCTGGGAAGATTCCTCACATTTTTGTCATCTTCCTCATAAGAAGTCTGTAATGATGTGGTATTAGTATTTCTGAGAAAGGAGCACACAGAAATTGTGTGTGTGCCTGCTTGCTTAAAATAATAATGAGCTTTGTTACTTAAATCTTCTTCCCAAGAAAAGAAGAATTTTACATTGATGATGAGTGTGTGAGTATTTGGGGGCTTCCCTGGTGGCTCAGATGGTAAAGAATCTGCCTGTAATATGGGAGGCCCAGGTTCAGTGAAGAAAATCCCCTGGAGAAGAAAATGGCAATCTGCTCCAGTGTTCTCGCCTGGAGAATCCCATGGACAGACGAGCCTAGTGGGCTACAGTCCATGGGATTGCTAAGACTCCGACATGACCTGAGTGACTAGCACATTCACACTTTTTCTTTTCATGTAAGTATTTGGGGTCTTTGATTAAAAAAGAAGACTTTGATCAAAATCAGAATCTCCCACGTGTCACACAAAACATATATGAAAAGCATTATACTGATGGACAATTCTAAAAAGCCAAGAGACATAGGTCTTGTGAACCAACATCAAGAGTCTTCTGTATTAACTTAAAATTATTTTTAGATATTAAAGCAAATACCTAATTTAGAAGAAGAAAATACTTGTGAATCCTTGCTCAAGCACAAGAGAAAGTAGAGGCAAATTATTATGCCATTTTAGCTGTTTTAGATCTACAGTTGTTGTATAGCCTAAGTTTTTTAATTTGATGTAAATTTATATGAGATTACATAAAAGAGTAGCTTTTCATAGGCTCCATATGTTCTGCAAACAGCAAACTCTTATCTCTTTTTTGTTTCATTATTTTAAAAAATATGGTTTTTTTCTTGTCCTGAGATCCCACTTTAATGCCCCATTATCCTCTGTATTTTGGTCCTAGACCATCTTCATTTGCTGCTTGTTCTATAATAAATAATTGTTTGCTGCTTTCAAGAGGCAACAGAGGATAATGGTTAACTGTGTGAACTCTGCAGGCATAGTGCCTGGCTGTGAAATCTGTCTCTATCCTTTCCTAGATGAGTGAGCTTGGATGAGTCATTTACTCTTTCTGTGCTTCAGAATTCTCACCTGTAAAATGGAGGCAAAAATAACTGTGAGAATTACATGGTATGCTGTATTTAGATATCATAGAATGTGCCTTCGTGTGGGCTAAGTCACTTCAGTCGTGTCCAACTCTTTGTGACCCTATGGACTGTAGCCTGCCAGGCTCCTCTGTCCATGGGATTCTCCAGGCAAGAATACTGGAGTGGGTTACCATTTCCTCGTCCGGGGGATCTTCCTGACCCAGGGATCAAACTCACCTCTCTAGTCTCCTGCATTGGCAGGCAGATTCTTTACCACTAACACCACCTGGGAAGCCCATAGAATGTGCCTAACACAAAGCTAATGATGTTCCAATCACAAGAGTAAGAATATATTTCCTGTCATATTGGTTATTTGTTAGCTGGTATTTGTAGTTTACCAGGCATTCTGTTTCTGTCTCTTCCCCCGCTCCTATCTGCTGCCTTTGGATTATCACAGTTTTAGTGGATCCAGGGAGAGGCAGAGAGCATGCCTATTTTATCCACTCAGACGCTTTCCAGTAAATACTGATTGCTTTGCACAGGGAGTAAAGTGACTAGCAATATTCACAATGAGCTTCTGTGAACTATGCATTCTTAAAAATAAATATATAACTTTAATGAATAGTGTAAATAAGGAAAAAAGTAATGATGTGATAAGACCTTGTGACATGTAGGGGAAGTCAGGAAAGGCTTTGCTGAAGAAATGATATGTAAATTAAAGGCTGAGGAATGCGTTAGTCAGACAAAATGGATGGTTACAATCCTTCCCAGGGCAGGGAAGGCATGTTGGTAAACCTTAAATGCACTTTGGCTGAAGCTAAATGAGTTAAAGGGGACAGTGGTGTGGGATAAGGTGGAGGAGCCGGTTAGCAGCCAACATAGGAAGCTGAGGCTGAAAAGGCAAGCTGGGACCAGATCTGAAAGCACTGATGCGTCATATTATCCCAAATGTTACAGGAAGCCATGAGGAGTGAAAGGCAGGGAAGCAATATAAGGAATTTTGCATCTAAAATAAATTTATTTATTTTTATTTTTGGCTGCATCTGGGTCTTCCTTGCTGCGAGTGGGCTTTCTCTCCTTGCAGTGAGCAGGGGCTGCTCTCGAGTTGCAGTGTGTGCCGTGGCTTCTCTTGTTGTGGGGCATGGGCTCTGTGGTGAGCAGACTTCAGTAGCTGCAGCACGTGGGCTCTGTTTTTGTGCAGCTCTCAGGCTCTGGAGCACAGGGTTAGTAGTTCTGATGAAGGGTCTTAGTTGCCATGTGGCATGTGGGATCCTCCCAGAGCACGGATGGAACCTGTGTCCCCTGCATTGGGAGGTGGACTCCCAACCACTGGACTACCAGGGAAGTCTGGAATTTTGCATTTTTAAAAGATCATTCTGGAAAATGCAGAGAGAGGGAGTAGAAGAACTTCTTTCTTTGTTCCTTAGTTGCAGTGCCTGTAAAAGGACTGGAACCTCCTGTTTGAAGCTTTCCTTGATGATTTTTGCCCATAGAGGTGAACTTTACTCGTTTGTTCACCTAATTAACCCATTCTATTCCTGTCATAGCAGTCGTCACACTGCACCGTGAGCCTGACCCATGCCAAGGATGACTATGTATTGTAGAGTGAATAATAACTGATTCATTTCTCTGAAGACTAGGCTGTGAGCATTTTAAGGTCAAGGATTATGTCATTCATCTTGTATTACCCACAGCATCTAGCAAGTCTCTTGTCACACAGCAGGTTCTCAATGGTTTTTGTTGCTGCTCTTGGGAAACCAAAGGAAAAGAAGTGTCAATATTCATGATGGATGGAAATGGGAATTTTGGATCATAGATGCAATTTAATCTTTTATACCATCATTGAAATTTGGTTACATTAATTGGGGTCCTAGAACAGCTGTGATAGGTTTATGGAAGTTACTAAATAGCACTGAAGGAGGAATTAAAATATTTCAGTTTGAGCCTGAATAGGTACCCCGAAAACACTTAATTGAGTTAAACATTTTTCATCCATACTGGCCCTTTACAACTGTCTGTAGGCTTTCTATGGTTCATTTTAGAGAGTAAGCAGAGACATTACTTTGCCAACAAAGGTCCATCTAGTCAAGGCTATGGTTTTTCCAGTAGTCATGTATGGATGTGAGAGTTGGACTGTGAAGAAGGCTGAGCGCCGAAGAATTGATGCTTTTGAACTGTGGTGTTGGAGAAGACTCTTTAGAGTCCCTTGCACTGCAAGGAGATCCAACCAGTCCATTCTAAAGGAGATCAGTCCTGGATATTCATTGGAAGGACTGATGCTGAAGCTGAAACTCCAGTACTTTGGCCACCTCATGTGAAGAGTTGACTCATTGGAAAAGACCCTGATGCTGGGAGGGATTGGGGGCAGGAGGAAAAGGGGACGACAGAGGATGAGATGGCTGGATGGTATCACCAACTCGATGGACATGAGTTTGGGTGAACTCTGGGAGGTGGTGATGGACAGGGAGGCCTGGCATGCCTCGATTCATGGGGTCACAAAGAGTCAAACATGACTGAGTGACTAAACTGAACCGAAATGAACTGAAAAATTCCTTCACCCTTTCTAAATCTTCCCTGATCACATCATCACTTTGGTACAATGATAACTCAGAGATGTAAACCCTCAGATGCTGAGAGAGCTTACAATATCAAATTGTTCATTATTTAAATATATGGGTTGAATTTAATAAAGGACTTCTTTGTTCTTTCCCTCTTATTGAAAATGGAACCCCAAATGGATGAAAAACAAAGCAATTTATATACTGTCTTACGGCATTTTAAACTATAAAAATTTAATCAGTGTACTAGTTACTTTTTTTAGAATAGGAAAAATAATTCAACCCTTAAAAAATTTTCTACTTAGATACTTTTTATTGGAGAGAAACTCACTAATAGTCCCATTAAGACATATATGAGTGGAAACATGGGAATTGTTTATTAGTTTCTTGTTCTATTATTGTCAGGAATTAACATTCATCCAAACAAATTATATAATAAGAATTGTTTCTTTTTTTCTTGTCAGCATCTGTATTGATTTCAAGTTTGTGTTCTATTAGCAAATTATAAAAACACATTTTATAGTAGAAACTGGTTTTAAGTGGCTGTTTGGGAAAGATGCTTTACTCAGTGTAGAATTTAGCCTAGCTACTTTGCAATCTGATGACTATTAAAGGATGCCGTTATCTCTCTGTTGCTTATAATTCTCTCAGGTTTAGCTAGTGATTTAAGTTCATATTAATTTTTAATACTTTTCAGTTTTTATCTCAAAACCTTTGATGCTTATTGCCTCACTAAACAAACGGATTTTTCTCCCCCAGAAATGGCTACATCTAAATGTTGGGTGCTAATAGTTTTAAGAAGTTTTACACAGAATATCTTTTTGGATTACATATATCTTTTTGATCAACATTTTTTGCTGTCCATTATTTGTATCCCATTACAACAGTTTTGGGGAGGAAGCGCATTTGTCTCTTCCCAACAGTCAAATCCCAAATCATACCTAATTGGGCACAGTAGGCCTGAATTTCTGAAAGTTTGATGAGGCTCAGTAGATACAAACTCCATCTCCTTTTGCCTTCAATCTTTCCCAGCATCAGTCTTCTCCAGGAAGTCAGCTCTTTCTATCAGGTGGCCAAAGTATTGGAGCTTCAGCATCAGTCCTTCCAATGAATATTCAGGATTGTACTTTATGAATTAGTAAAATTTCCAAAGAATTAGAGGATTGACATAGAAATTGCCAACTTCTAACTCTCTCAATTGAGACCATTAAGAAACAAAGGAAATGCTCAGGACTTCCCGGTGGGTGGTCCATTGGTTAAGAATTTGCATTCCAAAGCAGTGTACATGGGTTGGATCCCTGGTGGGGAAACTAAGATCCCATAGGCCAAGGGGCAACTAACCAACCCTACACAGGGAAACTACTGATCAATCCCACGCACCACACCTAGAGAGAGAAGCCTGCTGCTCACAATGAAGATTCCTTAAGCAGCACCTAAGACCTGATGTAGCCAAAATAAACTTATATAAAAAAAAATGCTAATGTCCCATTACATTGTCATCTCAAAAATGGACATTTTTATATCTGAAAGAATGATGAGTAGGTCTTCTGTTGAAAAAGAAATGGGGACTGTAATCCCAAACAGAGGACCAAGAAGCATCCAGATATCCCACATTCTCCAAGGAGAGCTGTGTATAAAAGTGCTCAGGCAACTCCCTCTGAGAAGGAACCAGGTGGGTCCTGACATCAGTCGTCACTCCAGTAGCCTCCCAATCCTCATATAAACTGCCTCTGGGTGAGAGGAGGATGAAATGTGAAGGGGTGCTGGAGAAGTGAATTACTGACCTACTGAAGAACCACTTCTAGAGATGTGGGATATTTTCAGTGAAAAGAAGGTCAGCTTCTGTAGCCCTTAGGAAAACAAAAGTGATTTAATACAAGAAACTGATTATATAAATACGAATGATGCAAATGAAAGCAGACGAGTGAGATAATCCAAAGATTAGTGAAGCAGCTACCATTCCAAGTGCGGAGGGAGAAAGGGATGGTGGTATTATGAGGGTTTAGTGGTGCAAAGGAGGGGTCACCACCATAGGAGCTGGAATCACCAAGGGGTCACTCTGAAGCTAATGAGCAGACATCTGATGGGGTATTGTGTAGCTGCTTCGGGGTATGCCAGGATGGAGGGCCAGTGTTGCCTGTGCTACTGAAATAGGGAGAGAGTTCCTTCTCTCTAATTTTCTTCTTCCACTTTCCTCTTCATGATTCCTGTTGTCAACATCTAAAGGAAGCCAGCCAGGGAGAGAATTTGTGAAACACAATTTGCAACGTCTCAGCCTGCACATCACACAGCAGAGTTTAGAATGGTTGGCTTGGGTCTGGAAGACATTGATAAACAACTGAGACGGTATCTCATTTCTCCATTGATCATCTATGCAGAACACATCCTGAACCATTTTTTTAAATTAATGAATTAATTTATTTGGCTGTATTGGGTCTTAGTTGTGGCATGTGGGATCTTTCATTGTGGTACACTGACTCTCAAGTTGTACTTAGTTGTGGAATCTTGGTTCTCTGACCAGGGATCAAACCAGCATTCCCTGCATTGGAAGGTGGCCCCTTTCTGATCTGTTCTTTATGTCCCTTGAGCTAAGGAGAAGAAATGGAGAAAGATATCAGGAGAGAGAGAAGAGATAGCAGCAAAGCATCTTAACCTTCATTACTAGGGTTAACAAGAATGCTTGAACTTATTCTGGATAAATGCACTGTGGCTTGAGCCATCTCATTTTTACTTCAACCACAAGAATAGATTTTTTCAAGGGGACCCTACCAACAAGAGTTTCAATGTGTACCAATGGGAATGGCAGCTGAGGAGATGAGAAAATTTATTTTTTTTCCTACTTATCCCTAAGAAGAGAGCCACCATTTGGATACCTGCCTTAGAGAAGGCGTCAATATATAGTCTCCTTTTGTTAGAGAAGCAGTGACACTCAACAGAGGACTGCAATTAAAGGCCCAGTTATATAACAGGGCTTTCTTTTTATTAACTCTTCCACTCTGCTGTAGTGTGGAAGCAGGTAGAACCTAAAGAAGAGAGGGGAGAGAAGGAATGAATGAATAGACTATTCCCTCTTTCCAGTCTAAGTCCTACACACTGGCCACTGAGTAGCTCCGCAGGTTGTGAACACTGAACTGAGAAAAGGGAAGGAGATGTGGTGTAAAGCTGTTAGTTATAAGTTATGTACTCAATTTGAACTGTTGTTAAGGAAGAGGATATAGATTTAACATTGCAGATGGAAAGCGGTTATTGGAGAAAAATGAAAACATGTACAAAATGTTCAATAGATCAATTATACAAAAAACAAAATTAAACTCCTTTGAATATCGTCTCAGAATAAAGAGAAATCTTTAAATTGAAAAAGATAACTTTATTCAAAACTCAAAGTATTACACTATTTTTTTTTCATTTCTTCAAGGTTTGGTTGTTTCATATATGGTTTCTATCCATAAAGTAGGATTTTAGAATGACTGCCATTATTTACTGAAATTTCTGTCAATCAAGAATTACTACTGGTAACTGAAAACCTGCTGAAAGAGAAATTTACATGATAGCTATATCAGTCAGTGTCTTCTCCCTTGTTTTAGATTTTATAAAAGAGGGAAATAACATATGATGAATACTATAGTCTTAGAAAAAATAACAGAATGTTGTGAAAGATTAATATATTTAAAAGCACCACTTAAGTGGTGAAAGATAAAACTACAGGAAAACTATTCATACATGCCAATATGGAATTTATTGTCATCATACTTGCTCATAACTTTAGGAATTCTTAGAAATACTTCATTTTAATGAAGCATATGGCATTCTATGTATTGAGAAGCAAATTTTGCTAACAGAGGAATAGTTTCAGATTAGGAGAACTTGACTTCTCTCTGTTTACATTTGCCTTAAATTTGAGGCCTTATAAAATGTCAGTATCTATTTAAAATTACTCTTTTTTGTCCTAACATGATTAGGGAGCATGATTCCAGAAAACTGATCAATTTAACCTGTAGTTCAACATCAGAAAAAGAAATAAAAATCACTTTTCTACCTTGAAAAGATGTGAATAAGCCCCCAATCAGTTGCATAGTGATTGGTGAAGAGTCTTGGCTTATAAATAATGTCTTAGTATGAAACAAGAGAGCATGTGACTGTGATTATTTCATTACTGCTCTGAGCCTTTATTCCCTCACCTATCATGATAGCTGTGCCCACCTCATTTGGCTGGCAGCTCTAATGAGACATAATTGGACTCATATATGTGTAGTGCATATACTGGCATAAGATGAATTCTCTATCCGTGTTAGTCCAAAGGATAGGCAACTGACATTCAGTTCAGTTCAGTTGCTCAGTTGTGTCCAACTCTTTGCAACCCCATGGACTGCTGCACTCCAGGCTCCGCTGTCCATCACCAACTTCTGGAGCTTGCTCAAACTCATATCCATTGAGCCGGTGAGGCCATCCAACCATCTCATCCTCTGTCATCCCCTTCTCCTCCCACCTTCAATCTTTCCCAGCATCAGGGTCTTTTCCAGTGAGTCATTTCTTTGCATCAGGTGGCCAAAGTATTGGAGTTTCAGCTTCAGCATCAGTCCTTCCAATGAATATTCAGGACTGATTTCCTTTAGGATGGACTTGTTGGATCTCCTTCCTGTCCAAAGGACTCTCAGGAATCTTCTCCAACACCACAGTTCAAAAGCATCAATTCTTCAGTTCTCAGCTTTCTTTATAGTCTCAACTCTCACATCCATACATGACTCCTGGAAAAACCATAGCCTTGACTATATGGACCTTTGTTGGCAAAGTAATATTTCTGCTTTTGAATATGCTGTCTAGGTTGGTCATAGCTTTTCTTCCAAGGAGTAAGCGTCTTTTAATTTCATGGCTGCAGTCACCATCTGAAGTGTTTTTGGAGCCCCCCAAAATAAAGTCTGTCACTGTTTCCCCATCTATTTGAAGGAAAGTTATGACCAACCTAGATAGCATATTCAAAAACAGAGACATTATTTTGCCAACAAAGGTTTGTCTAGTCAAGGCTATGGTTTTTACAATGGTCATGTATGGATGTGAGAGTTGGACTGTGAAGAAGGCTGAGCGCCGAAGAATTGATGCTTTTGAACCATGGTGTTGGAGAAGACTCTTGAGAGTCCCTTGGACTGCAAGGAGATCCAACCAGTCCATTCTGAAGGAGATCAGCCCTGGGATTTCTTGGAAGGAATGATGCTAAAGCTGAAACTCCAGTACTTTGGCCACCTCATGTGAAGAGTTGACTCATTGGAAAAGACTCTGATGCTGGGAGGGAGTGGGGGCAAGAGGAGAAGGGGACAATGGAGGATGAGATGGCTGGATGGCATCACTGACTCGATGGATGTGAGTCTGAGTGAACTCCGGAAGTTGGTGATGGACAGGGAGGCCTGGCATGCTGCGATTCATGAAGTTGCAAAGACTCGGACATGACTGAGCGACTGATCTGATCTGATCTGATGGAGCCAGATGCCATGATCTTAGTTTTCTGAATGTTGAGTTTTAAACCGACTTTTTCACTCTCCTCTTTCACTTTCATCAAGAGGCTCTTTAGTTCTTCTTCACTTTCTGCAGTAAGTGTGATGTCATCTGCATATCTGAGGTTATTGATATTTCTCCTGGCAATCTTGATTCCAGCTTGTGTTTCATCTAGCCCAGCATTTCTCATGATGTACTCTGCATTTAAGTTAAATAAACAGGGTGACAATATACAGCCTTGACATACTCCTTTCCCTATTTGGAACCAGTCTGTTGTTCCATGTCAGGTTCTAACTGTTGCTTCTTGACCTGCATACAGATTTCTCAAGAGGCAGGTCAGGTGGTCTGGTATTCCCATCTCTTGAAGAATTTTCCACAGTTTGTTGCAATCAGCAATAGTATGGCACTTATAATCTCTATTTTTCTATTTTATAATGTATCAATAATATATAATGTAATGCTGTTATATTGTATGTTATCAATATTATATGGGCTTCCTTGATGGCTCAAACAGTAAAGTATCTGCCTGTAATGCTGGAGACCTGGGTTTGATGCCTGGGTTGGGAAGATCCCCTGGACGAAGGCATGCAACTTGCTCCAGTATTCTTGCCTGGAGAATCCCCATGGATAGAGGAGCCTGGTGGGCTACAGTCCATGGGGTTGCAAAGAGTCAGACATGACTGGGCAACTAAGCACAGGACATTAATATTATATAGCAATAGTATAATACAGTAATATAACAGTATAGTATTAAACATAACATTTCTCTGATTTCCCAAACAGAACTACTGTTGCCCCCATGAGTGATAACATAGAACTATTTCTGCCTTACAAAAGCAACCTGAAATCTTGCCTGCTGACCTTCTTTTCTAAAAGCCATAAAACCATTCTAAAACTCCAACTAGATTTTACTTACTCATTCTCTAACAGTTGTTTATTGAGACCCTGCTTTATGTCAGCCACTGTACTACGCGCTGAGGGGGTAAATTTGAAACTAGCTCTCTGGCTTTGTAAAGTTTTTGGACAAATCTGTTTTCAGTCAGGGTTTCCATAGGAAATAGATTGTACTCCCACAGGGAATGAAAGAAAATTTAATGGAGGTCCTATTTACAATGGAGTAGGAAATGGCAACCCACTCCAGTATTCTTGCTTGAGAATCCCATGGACAGAGGAGCCTGGTGGGCTACGGTCCATAGGGTTCCCAAGATTTGGACACTACTGAAGCAACTTTGCATGCACACACTATTTACAAAAGGTGTAGACAGGGTTGAGGATGACCCAAAGGGATAACCAAGCACTATAAGAATAGCAACAGTGGAAAGCTGCCATCAGCTTTATGTTTGAAAGGTAAAGTGGAAGCAGTAGTTAATGGAAGTTGGGGAAACCTGTCTTCTTAGAGATGGGTGATTATAGGAGCTGTGATCTAGAGAAAGGGCTTTCATTACTATTGCACCCTGGCCAGTAGAGAGGACCTTTTCTTTCCTCCTGCCTTCCCGCTGTACTTCTCAGGAGTCAGACGGCTAGAGAGCCCATGGACTCAGTCTGTGAGGACCAGCCTCCTGTGACACAACCAAGATGGAGAAGGTATTGGAGTGGATCTCAAGGAGACAAATGTAAACTACCTAGAAAATAATCTCTTCTTCCCTCCTTTATCTTGTTTTTTGTAACAAGTGCTGGTTTTTATTTCTGAATGTAAAAGTAATATATTTTATATGTAGAACATTTGAAAAACTGCCTTGTAACTTTTGTAACTTGAGATCTTGCTTTTTCCTAGCCAGGACATGCTCCCAGTTGAAGCCACATGAATCTGTCCAGTCAGCTATCACACTCGGAGTGTTATAAAACCTAAGTTTATTTTCATGGCTAAGACCTCACAAAAATACTGTTGCATGCCCCAAATCTACTGATGTTACCCTGGAACATGTTGTCTTTCTGCCTGTCATAAACTTCCTTAGCATGGCATCTTCTTGCATAGTCACAGTCTTAGTACATTAGATTCCTTTCCATATTTTTGCACACCATATTTTTTTCCACTATCTCTGCAAAACAAATTCTATTCATTATTTAAGGCTAAAATAAAACCTCATTTATTTCCCAGAAACCCAAAGATTTTAATATTTAATTATATTCTTTGATTCACTCATTTTACAAATATTTTTGAGAACCTATTAAGTGCATATTTAACATATGTAAGTCTTTCCTGCCTGACTAGACCTAAAATTCTTGAGAGTCATATTTGCTTTGAGCTTCATTTGGATCCTATCACAGCTTTGCTCACTTCTAAGAAAATATAGCTAAGGTCTTACCTTCATTTCTACTGGGGAAGCTTGATCACAGTTCCTTCCTGCTGAAGACAGCCTCAGAATTTCTATTCCAGTTGTGCTGTTTTATCCTATTTTTAAGTGCATTTCCTGCCAAGCAACATGGATCACTTTTTTTGGCTTGGAAAAGAATATCACAAAAGTTTGGAAAAGAAAGAAAAATTTCAATGCCTCTTACATAATGTTCGCTGTTACAACGTTACACAGCTTCTTTAATATTTTTCTATGCTTATATTTTTGAGAATTATAATCATTGGGTATGTCCAATTTTATATCCTACATATAAAGCTTACATCTTGAATCTTGCTTTTTCTTTTAACATAGGGGTATAAACATTTTTTTTTTCAGGTTCTGCCTCAGAGAGGCACTCAAGATTGAATATAACAGAGAAAAAATATATCTGTTATTTGTTGAACCTTTGCTAGGTTTCCGGAGAAGGCAATGGCACCCCACTCCAGTACTCTTGCCTGGAAAATCCCATGGACGGAGGAGCCTGGTAGGCTGCAGTCCAGGGGTTCACTAAGGGTCGGACAAAACTGAGCGACTTCATTTTCACTTTTCACTTTCATGCATTGGAGAAGGAAATGGCAACCTACTCCAGCGTTCTTCCTGGCCTAGTGGGCTGCCGTCTAGGGGTCGCACAGAGTCGGACACGACTGAAGCAACTTAGCAGCAGGAGCAGCTAGGTTTCAAGCAGGTTTTGAATAAGAGCTCTAAATTTCTGCTTATTCCTCTTTGGTCAGTGTTAGAAAAGCTCAATAATTGTAATCATGCCTCGGTGTATGATGAGGAAATTCTTTTCCTTGTCATATTGAACTGAACACCTGGAAAGCCTGTGGGGTTCTCTCCTTAGAAGACTTACAGAGGTGCAGTTTCTCCCTCCCCCACTCTCCTATCTACTCTGTCAATTTTGCTGCCAACCTCTGCATAATATAGTCAAATTATGTGCGAGAAATTCAACCCTAGTTTCCTGGGTGATGGTACAATGCCACTACTTAGTATTCCTAGTCACATAGCTGCAGTTCCATCACTCTGTTAATCTATATATATCTTCATGTTCAAGAAGCAGACATTTCAAATCCAGCATGTATTAAGGGTTTTCAATGTACCAAGTAAGAAAACATAGGAGCTTCTGGATCTCAGTATTGATGAAGCCATTTTTTTATTACTAAAAATTATATTTATTTTTTAAACTTTTTTCTTACAGAAAATCTTAAACACACAAAAGTGGGAGGTTTTTGATATTAAGATTTGAGAATCCACTGTCTGGACCAATATTTTTAGATTCAATGATTTCTGCAGTGTATCTTTTCCAGTTCAATTTTGCAAAGTCAAAACTCTTCATATTCTTTTTTAGACTATTGTATGTCTGAACTTTAAATTTTGGCCTGTTTTAATAGCCTGAGTTTTCATATTCATAAATCAGTGACTCTTTTTCCTCTGGAGTTTGCACAAGTATGGTGCACCCTTAAATTTTGGAAATGTTATTGAGGTTCTTTGTTTCTGAAGTGAATTCTAGTGATCTACACAAAACAAATGTCATGAACTGAAGTGTCTGCTTCAGAATGGCCAAGTTTGTGTGATTTAAACCAGGAAATTCTAGCTCTTTCTACCTCTTGGTTGCTCAATTCTCTGTGATGAGTATTTGCATATGTACATATAAGAAGTTTAAACTAATGGTAAAATTGAAATTAAGATTTTTTGGGTCATGCATATTTTTTGTATTGGTTTAGTTTTCCTTTTTATTGACAGTAGCATCAATGGATCATGGAGAAGGAAATGGCAACCCACTCCAGTATTCCTGTCTGGAGAATCCTATGGACTGAGAAGCCTGGCAGGCCACAGTCCATAGGGTCACAGAGTCGGACACAACTGAAGTGACTTAGCATGCATGCATGCATCAATGGATCATATACCTTAAATTCAAAATCTGCTATGTTTTAACTGTGTTGGTGGTTTAGGCACTAAGTCATGTCCAACTCTTGCAACCCCATGGACTGTAGCCCACCAGGCTCCTCTGTCCATAGGATTTTCCAGGTAAGAATACTGAAGTGGGTTGCTATTTCTTTTCTAGTTTTAGTTGTGTTACTTTGGCCAAATCAATTTTCTGATCCTCTGTTATCTCATTATTAAAAAAAAGATGAAAGCAATTTCACAGATTGTTATGGAGATCAAATGAAATACTGGTTGGGAAGATAATTCATAAGTATAAAGCCTTTCACTAAAACCTAGTATTTCTATAGTCTTAAAGATCGTTGATAATTTGGGAGCCTAATTATTACCCGCTATTCCTTTTCTCTCCCTTTAGATAGCTTTTCTTGGACTTTTGCATGTTGTGAACCTCTTTTCTCACAGCTCAGCTTTAGTTAGCTTGGTAAACTGTGATATTTGCTTATCCACATGCATTGTATACCTTCAGATGTTAGTGCAGAGAACACCGTGTATTTGTATTTAACTAAGGATACTGAGCTGTTCTTTTTTGTGTGTCTTTTTTCCCTGTAGGTCTTAAAAATTGACAGCACAGCTGCCCTGAATAACAGACATCCTGAGAGGGGCTGTTTTTCACCTGTATAATGAAGAAAAGCAGGAGTGTGATGACAGTGACGGCTGATGATGTAAGTTCCAAAAGCCATAGAATTGCCGACTCTACCCACTCTTTGTCTGCCTAATAAAGAAGGCATTCCATGATTCTGTTCTAAGGGCAGGTAAGGTTGTTTAGAAGCACCACTCCATCACTAGGTATTTCTATGACACGGGGCATTGCCAGCCCTTGGACCCAGAACTCTGCGAGGTAGACAGCAGACATACCACCCTCGTTGCAGCTTGGAAATAAGCTCAGTTTGAGCTTTGTGGTTTTTATTTGCAAAATACCAGTCTGGAAATTTTTCTTTTCACCATTTCTTGATGACTTTCTTGTACATTTTTATCCGTGTATAGCTAGTCCTTGAGTCACCTCTTGAGGTGGGGTCTTTGACAGCTGTTTGTATTTAGAAGAAATTTGTGAGGTACACATCTTCTAGGACTTAACTGCTCAGTGTGGGCCTCAGACCAGCAGTGCCAGCATCACCTGTGGATTTGTTAGAAATGCAGAATCTCAGAACCAGACCTTAGACCTATTGATCAAACTTTGTATTAACAAGTTCCCAGGGAGACCAGTTATGTACATTATATTTGAGAAGCCCTGCTCTGGGTCCTTTGAAGAAGTGAAGAAGTCTATAGACATTATTTTCAATAGCTTTGCATCTTGGTCAGCTGAGATTATCTTTTTTGCTTTCAATTGATCAATCCCCCATTCGTGTCTCTTAAAGAAAAAACCCTGGGATTTTCCCATAGTACTATTTGTATAAGGTATGCTCCAGATTCTATTTCTTTGGAAGAGTAAAACTAAGCAATGCAGTCTGTCTATAAAGGATGATCAATTATTTTTTCTTTTCATTCTATCATTGCAGTGATTATCCTAATCCTCTCTGAGGTAATGGTTGACACAACGAAAAGACAGGGAAGTTTTCTCAGAAGAATGTGCAGGAAAGAAATGCATGTTTGAAGAATACAAACCCCACCTGGAGTGGATTGTTTTTACCTAGATTTGCACTGTCCAGCATGGCAGCCGCTAGTCAAATGTGACTCTGAAGCACTAGTGTGAATGGAGAGGTGCTGTAAATGTGAAATACATTTTGGATCTTGAATTCATAACAGTACAGATAGAAAAGAGTATAAAATATGTCATTAGTAATTTTTGATATAGATTACATGTTGAAATGTCAATATTTTGGACAATCTAGGCTAAGTAAAATATATTATTAAAGGTAATTTCATATTTCTTTTTTTTAATGCGATTACTAGAATATTTAAAATTGTACATTTAGCTCCCATTTGTGGCTTGTTCTTTATTTCTAGTAAACAGTAATAATCTAAAACTTTTCACCATGTACCTCAACTTTTCAAATATAGTACAGAAGATCATATCAAATGTTACACACAGTATCTCTTCCCTAACAATGAAAGCAACTTGGCAGATCCTATGTTTTATATGCCACACTCTGAAGAAAGATTCACCCTTAAGTCAAGGATGTTTTATTATATTCTTAGTTATTTCAGCTCAGCAAACAGTTACTCAGTGATTTAAATGTTCACTTGATATTATTTAGCGCCTCTTATGCACCAAACACTGGTTAGTTCTAGGGATTAGTGTTCTTGTCCCTTTGAAGTTTATATTACAGAGGGGAGGGCATAAATAAATCAATAAATTATAAAATAATTCCAGCTGTAATAAGAGCTGTACAGAAAAATGAAGTTGGTCGGGTGGGGGGGAAGAATAACTGGATGATGACTATAAGTGTTTATAGAAGGATGACATGAAGAAATGGCATATGGATGGTGAAGACATATGAACGTTGAAGGAATGAACTCTGAGAAGATCTGGGGGAGGAGCATTTCTGGCAAAGGGAACAGTGGGATTTGCAGAAGTAACATTCAAATTAATGTTTTTTCCCTCTGCAAATCTTTGATCTGATAAATGATACAGTCAACCAATATCATGCTGGTTAAAATAGGAAAAGAAATCCAGGATCACAAATTCAGAAGTTTAGAATTGACAGAATTAGATTTTGCCTTTGAGGGTGTTAGCAAATTGGGGACAGTAATTATTAGTATGAATTAGAGTTTGAGGTAATTATATTGATAACGCAACATGGGTTAATGAAGTGTTTGTAAAACAGTGTTAATGTTTTCAACATTTAACTTAATTTCTAAAAGGCTATTCCATTATGTTCTTTTGTGGCAATGCATTTTCACATTAATTGGAGTCTTTAGAAAAAATTCTTAAGACTCAAAGAATGACTCCACATCTCTATTTCAAGTATATTCACAAGTCAGTATGGGAGATATTTTGTGGTAGGTGGTGACTTTGTTACCTTTCAAATAAGTATCATGTAAGTACCCATTTAGTTTATTCACTGCACTTATACCTGGTTGGTAATATTTACTTTCCTAAAAGAGGAAAAAATATCCAATAACTGTATTATAAGACCATTGTGATTTGTGGTTTAACTAAGTGACATTCTCATTTTTGTTCTTTTGTACAGTATTTCTTGTATAGGTGGTAAAATATTTGCTGAAGACTTTGGCTTCCAGATAATTGATACTTTCTTTATGTGTATATTTGGAACAAACTGATATATAAAAGTTCTGACTTTTAGTTGTTCTTGAATCTCTTTAGGAAGACTTTGCCTCTTCTAAGACTTTCTTTCTCCTGTAGTCTTTTGAGAAAGAAACTTACATATGCTATGTTTTCTTCTCAGCTCTTACTTCTAACACATACAAATACACACACACACACACACACACACACACACACACGAGTAAGTGCCAGGCCATGGTAGATTTAACATAATCAGTTACTAAACCAGTTTGTTTAAACCAAAGGTGGTCTAGTCCCAATTACTAAACAGTTAAATCCTGGGCACATTCCAGAATATTTCAAACTCTGGAGAATTCTAGATTGTTGGGTCTTCTTCCTGCTGCTGAATTGTTGTTCTACTGAATTTTAAATAAGTGGTATTTGAAAACCTTAAGTCAAACAGAGAAAAATATGATGACATCCCATTTCCAGGTGGAGAGAATGGGGCCCCTGAAAATTGTCAGGCCTATGCATGCCCAGATTTTCATCATGAAAATGTGGCTTTGTATAGATGCTGCTAAGTCACTTCAGTCGTGTCCGACTCTGTGTGACCCCATAGATGGCAGCCCACCAGGCTCCCCCATCCCTGAGATTCTCCAGGCAAGAATACTGGAGTGGGTTGCCATTTCCTTCTCCAATGCATGAAAGAGAAAAGTGAAAGTGAAGTCACTCAGTCGTGTCCGACCCTCAGCAACCCCATGGATTGCAGCCTACCAGGCTCCTCCATCCATGGGATTTTCCAGGCAGGAGTACCGGAGTGGGGTGCCATTGCCTTCTCCGTTGTATAGATGAGATAAGCATAAATAACTAGAACATAAGTCCTGCTGCTTTTTGCTCTTGTACCCTCTCAAATTAGGACTGTACAAGATTCTAATACGTGTGCTACAAATATTTGTTGAATGATCCCAGCTAGGCCCTTAAACTTGAGTTAATTATTATTATATGAGCTAGTATAGGGATGGGTAGAGGAGTGGTGGGTGGAGAAATTCTGTTTGTTTAAAGGTAGTTTAGTTCCAGGCTCTCCTAAGTCTATTTTGAAGGGCAGTAGGAAGTACCTGTCTTTTTAAGGGCTACTGAATGACTTCCAGGTGAGAGATCTTGGTCTGATGTTAGGACTTCAATTATTGCTTAAGATACGAGTGGAGAGTGACAGATAGAACGTTTAAACTCCAAGTGGCTATCAGTGGCTATTTGCATTTCCGCAACATTTGCTGTCTAGCTCAGAGGTTAAAGCGTCTGCCTGCAATGCGTTCGAACCCTGGGTTGGGAAGATCCCCTGGAGAAGGAAATGGCAACCCACTCCAGTATTCTTGCCTGGAGAATCCCATGGATGGAGGAGCCTGGCGGGCAACAGTCCACGGGGTCGCAAAGAGTTGGACACGACTGAGTGTCTTCACTTTCACTTTCACTTTCAAGCCAGTATGAGTGGTGAACCAGGCAGAGGCTCTTTGGGGTCTTCTACTCTTCACAGTACCAGGAACCAGAGTCACCAAGAGATATAGGAAGAATGAATAACTCTTATTGTT
The DNA here is from genome assembly GCF_019923935.1 of Bubalus bubalis. Classification (NCBI taxonomy): domain Eukaryota; kingdom Metazoa; phylum Chordata; class Mammalia; order Artiodactyla; family Bovidae; genus Bubalus; species Bubalus bubalis. Next base: position 79,176,287 of record NC_059162.1, on the reverse strand, counting down.
GGTTATAATTCAATACCCTTATCTTCTCAGAAGTATTTCATTTCATGTCAGCCTTAGGGCACGTATTGAACATATAGCAGTTCAGTTCAGGACCAGATAGAGTATATTCTTTTTTTTCTGAACTCTTATATATTTAACCCCCTCCCCCTATTGACCCCTAAACCCCCTCAACTCTGAGGAGAACTTTTATGAGAAAAGGAAAAGTCAGGTACCCAGTCACCCACAATTATGAGTATCTTCCTGGTCTGAGATAGAAAATATTTTTCCTTCAAAACATTGAGCAAGAAATGTTATACTTTAGCTAGTATAGCTTGTTCCCATGTTGCAGAATGATAACATCAGTATCCAAAATATATTTTCAGTGAATAGCTTTTATTTTAGCAAGTTAAAAGAGAAAGAAAAAAAAGGAATAATTAAAAAAAAATAAGATATCCACAGTCCTAAAGATCACCATGACTATGCAACTGATATGTTTAAAATTTGAGCATTAGCCCCCATGCTTATGTCTTCTCTTAAGCTTTTGATGTCAGTGTTAGATTCTGATTGTGAAATACTGAATAAGGACTTTATGAGTGACAGCTTGATCATTCAGTTTCTTATTTTACTACATTGTGCATCATTTTAAACATTTGAATCTCATTTTCTTTTTCCTCTTTTTTCTTCCCCTGTGGTTCCTCTAGAATGTTAAAGATTATTTTGAATGTAGCTTGAGTAAATCCTACAGTTCTTCGAGTAACACACTTGGGATCGACCTCTGGAGGGGGAGAAGGTGCTGCTCAGGAAACTTGCAGTTGCCACCACTGTCTCAAAGACAGAGCGGAAGGTCAAGGACACCTGAGGGAGATGGCATTTCCAGACCAACCACGCTTCCTCTGATGACACTGCCGAGCATTGCTATTACAACTGTATCCCAGGAGTGGTGAGTAGCCCCCAGTGTAAATGTCAGCTGGAAGTTTTATTTTCCAGTTACTCCAGATACAATTTTCTTGTTACTAAAATGTTAGTTATCTGTGGAATAACTAAGACTTTTGACATTTTGAGAATTTTTTTCCCTTTGGGTAGCAAAATGAGATCTTTTAAACAGTGGAGATACTGTCTACTACTTAAGATTGGGAGGAGCCTGTTGAAGAAGGAATGAGATGCATTTTTATTAATGGCTGGGAAAGCAAAATTACTGCCTATGATTGTTTTTTTTTTTTAACTTCAGTGAATGTTAACATGTTTAATTTAGAAAAGAACAATCATATGAGAGTACCTAAAGGAAATACAGATATATGAAATATATAAATGATCTATATTATATATATGAATGACAAGAGATATTATTATTGCTATACTCAAAATATAATCATTCTTAGTTTCTTTTCACTATAATCCCACTTTAATAATTTCAGTTTATGATTAGATAGTAAATAAAACACTTTTGTAAATCAAAAGAGGAATGAAAATTGTACTATGGGAGATGCTTGGACTTTTTGCAGAATCTATGTTTGTGAAAGAGACTATTTTAATCTAGTGTTGAAACATTAACCAAGTACATATAATTTATGACTGTGGTTAAAATGATATTTCTTCAAATATATGTTTTTATCACATATTTAGTATTTAGCCGTTTCTCTGATTTTTCTTTTTCCTTTACATAATCCAAATATTTTTCCAAGAATAGCCTGCTTATATAACATGGAGTCCTGTTCAAATGAAAAATACTTTCTCTATATTTTATATAATTTTAAATTATAATAATATGGTGCTTTTAAAATGACTTTTAAAGTCATTTTTTAAGGAAAAGAACTAAACATTAAATCACTGTACAATATCATTGCCGTAAATCCTTAAAATCTGTGAGCTTTATTGTGTGCCGCATTCCATGACCATATATGGAGCTGTGCAGTGCTGATGAGTAGTCCCGTGTGTGCTCATTGGGTGATGCAGGAAAGCTTTTAGCTGGTGGTTATCAAATATACCAAGAATTAGATCCCTGAGACTTCAGGTATCACAGTTACTAGCATGAAATGGTTCACCAAGAAGTCTGTATACGATAGACAAGCATGTAAAACGTTATAAGGGAAATGGGTTAAAATTTTGAAAAGCAGTAACTGGCATCTTCTCCTTAGCTGAATTAACATTACAATAGTCATAACCAATCACTGAGAGCTCAAATGGGCATGTGGCTCCCACATCGCTTACTCAGTCACATAGCCTATATGATCAGTCTTGGTTTGCTTCTACATTATGACAGATTTGGAATCTAAAATATAAATCTACATGGATTTATATTTCAACAAGTTGGCACCAGTGCGGTAGTACCAGTTGTTACAATATTGAAATGCTTCCTGATGTTGGTAAATAACATGCTTTCCTGGGCTCTATGATTGTCCTTATTACTATCCCAGGCTCTTCCCCAGAAGAAAATTCTTCACAAACCAGCAGTAAAGAGGTGATCAGTTGATGACTAGTACAGGAGGAGCCCAGTTTCTTTGGGCATTGGTGCTTTCTCTGTTAGAATAACAGTCCGGATAAAATGTACCTTGCAGTGTTGCAATTCATTTTACCCAAAGACCCTTTGGGAGTTATGGAATTGTTCTTTCCTTAAAGTATTGAATCCAGACTCTGACATGTTGGGCATGCTTCTTTACCTCTCTAAGTTGAATGTGTTCATCTGTACATACAAAGAGAATAATTGTACTCAGTCTCATGGGCTATTGTAAGGATTAGATATGGTGATCGCTATAAAATGCCTAGTTTAGTAAAAAGCACATGTTAGGCAGTCAACAAACATTAGGTTCTCTTCTCTTGATCATTATCCATTAAAGCCTTTTGAACATGAGAAACCATGTTTCAAGTATCAGTAACCTTAGGCTGAGCATCAGTAGTTTAGAATGAAATGGAGGATTTACCCATTATCCAGTTGGTCATGCAGTCAGCTAGCACCACATATGAGTAATTAACTTATAATTTTCTTGTTTTCCCCAATCACCTGGATACTTTTTAAAGTGTGAGAGTATTCAGTCATTGACTGCAAATTTATTTTTAAGTATAAGCAAATAAAAGCATTTCAATGCATCCCTTAGAAATATTTCTTTTGTAATATTCATAGAGACTGGAGGAATTCTGGCAGAGGAATTTTCATTGAAAGACTATTTGATTAGAAGTGAGAAAGTAGGGTTCAGATATCATCAGGGCCATCACTTGATGAAAGGTCCTAGAGATAAGGAATGTAGCCTACAACCCTGTGTGGGAAAGAATTATACTCACCACTTAGAGTGCGGAGAATGTGGAATCAATCTACAAGCCTAGATGATGGGTCAGTAAACTTTTCTTGCCGGTTAGTAAATATTTTTGGCTTTGTGGGCTTTATAGTCACTGTTGTGACTATTCAGCATCACCAGTGTAGTATGAATGTGGCCATAGACAGTGCATAAATGAATGTAGCTGGTCTCCAGTAAAACTTTATTTATGTAAACAGGCAGGAGGCTAGATTTTGCCTGCCAGTCAGTTTGATGACTTCTGTTCTAGACTAGCAAATATCCCCAAGATATGATGCCCTCTCTGATAATTGCTTTGACAGCTGTAACTGGGTGAAACTGACCTTGAGTTCCTGGTTGGTGTTCTAAACGTGTCAAAGATATGGGAATATGTGCTATAGATCAAGTCTTTAAAGCTAGTGAAGGAATTTGAATGAGAACAAATAATAATTACTACCCAGTGTATATAAAGTTAAATATTGGGTTGGCCAAAAAGTTCGTTTGGGTTTTTTCTATAAGATGTTATGGAAAAACTTGTACAAACTTTTTGGCTAACCCAATAGAAAAGATTGCTATAAATTTAGCTCTTGTTTGGGGAGAATACATTGGATGAAGGGAGTTGGGCATCATCACAGGCAAAAGGCCTGGAATAGAAGGAAAGTGACTTGATTTACTGTGGAGAAAGGAAGAGTGAGGACCTGAGTCCAGTTGGGTGAACATCCATCTTGCTATCTTTTGGGTGAATTTCATCATTCCACAAAAACTCAAATGAATAAACAGAGATGATACAACTTTTCAGAGTTGTGGTGAGAGAGAAAATGTTTTTGGTGTATGTAGCATAGTAACTAGCACTTTAGTGGTTATTTTGATATTATTGTTTTTTTATTGTTAAATATTGACTAAACAGCCAGCATTATGCATTTTTTTATTGCTGGGATTTCCGGGGGAATTTCACCACCTGCGTTATTAGAACCATCTTGGAAATATGATGAAAGAAGAATTCATATATGAAAGCAGGATGCTATTTTTATTACTGATAAAGTTGATACTGGAATATGTACTCTATGTCTGTGGGCAAGTAGATGTCTAACACTGTGCACCATAATTATACAGACTTACCACGCAGTGATAGGAAGTGCTAGTGCTGGCCAGGCAGATCTTGTCCTCAGAGAGAGAATCGAACTCTAAAAAACTTGAACATGAAAGAGTTGTAGAATCCTGCCCAGGTGAGACAGTAGAAAGGAAGGACTGATTTGTGCATGTCTGCTTTCTCCTCTGGAAAGACCAATGAGGATTAAATTACTCCTTCTCCCCATGGAAGGCTGAGTGAAAAGGCAGAAGGTGGTTAAGGAATGTTAAGACAGTGGCATTTGACACTTGGAAGACACATCCAAAAGTGAAAAAATACGTTCTTCCTGACATTCCCCAACCTTTCCCCTTCTTTTCACCTTTAGTCTGGGGTTTCACTAGGGACGTGGCTGATGCCACATATCTGGTGGTCTTTATTTTTTTTTAATAGTTCAAGGAGTTTACTGACCTACCAAATTTATTAGTGTCGCTACCGTCACCACAACCAAATTAGGAAAATAAGTCAATACTCAGCCTTGACTGTCTATAGTTAAATCTTTAATTTAAACTTTCCTCCATGAGGCTCTTAGAACTCTTTGACTCCTTCTAACACTTCCTTGTTTGCAATTGTTAATTATCTGTTTTTTAACCTGAAAATACACTAGCTCTCTGTTTGGGATCATTTACCTTTTGGCTTGAAGTAAGTCCTTTAGAATTTACTGTCATTATTTTTCTGTTTCTCTGAAAATTTCCTTATTTTGTCTCATGCTTGAAAGTGTTTTCTTTTTCATTATGTAGCGGTCTGTTTAATTCAACACTTTCCCTTTGCCTTTTGGCTTCCATTACTGTTGTTGGGAAAATGGCTCAATTGTTTTACTGTGTAAATAAACTGCATTTGGGGTGGGGGACCCTTGATTTCTGAACTCCATCTTTGATGTGTCTACGGGTGGATTTCCTTTTATTTATCCTGCATGAGATTTACTGGACTTCTTGAATATGTTGTTTGGTATCTTTTATCATTGGATCTGAAATATTCTTTGTCATTATTTCTTCAAATATTTTCTCTGTCAGCCTTTTGCTCCTCTGCTATTGGACTTGGTATTTTGGATCTATTGGAATGTATTTAGGATCTACTTCTTTATCTTCCATTTCTTTTAATGTCTTTCACACATATATGGTTAAACAGTATTTGTCTTTCTGGGTTGTATTCTTATAATTGCTTTTGGTCTGCTTCTGGTTTGCTAATTCTCTTTTCAACTATGTTTAATTTGCTGTTAAACCTATTATATTGCATATGTCAATTTTGATTATTATATTTTTTATTTTTAAAATTTGTATTTATTTAGCTTTTAAGTATGAGGTAATTTTATGTAGTTTTCTTTTCCCTACATGTATTAGTTAACTATTGTTGCATAACAAATAACCCCCAAATGTAATGGCTTAAAATAACAAGCATGTTTTATCTTCTATTTTCTGTGGGCCAGGAATCTAGTTGTGATCTAGCTGGGTCCCTCTGACTGGGTCTGTCACAAGGCCAGAGTCAAGTTACTAACCAGTGATACCATCATTTCAATGGTTGACTGGGTGAGAGGGACAGCTTCCAAGCTCACTCACATGGTTTTTGACAGGTTCATGTCCTTGTTGCCTGTTGACTGAAAACATCAGTTTTTGCTATATGGACCTCTCTCTTGGGCTACTCACGACATGGCGGTTTGCTTTGTATGGAACAAGGGCTTTTGATAGAGAAAGACCGATAGACATAAAAAAATTTTTAGTGATATCACATCACTTTTACACATTATATTCATTAGATCTAGCCCATACAAAGGGGAGGAATTGTGCAAGGGCCTGAATATGAGGAGGTGGGCATCACTGAGGACTAAGTTGGAGGTTGCCTATCATATTGCTTCCCAGGTGGTGCTAGTGGTAAAGAACCTGCCTGCCAATGCAGGAGATGTAAGATATGCAGTTTTGATCCCTGGGTCAGGAAGATCCCCTGAAGGATGGCATAGCCACCCACTCCATTCTTGCCTGGAGAATCCCATGGACAGAGGAGCGTGGCAGGCTACAGTCTATAGGGTCACAAAGAGTGGGACAGGACTGATGTGACTTGTACACACAACTCATACTGCAGATGTCTTCAAGCTTTTAAAACATTCTCTAAATATAGCAAGAGAAAGGAGAATAGACAAATCCACTATTAAGCTGTAGACTTCAACGCTGCAGAAAACTGATAGAGCAAACAAGGAGAAAATCATTAGAAATATATTTGACCTGAATAGCATTATCAATCAACTTTATGTAATTGAAGTTTTTAGAATACTTCATCCAATAACAACACAATATATATTCTTCTCAAGATTGCATTGAATGCTCACCGAGACACATCTATTCTGGGCTATAACCCATAGCTTAACAAATTTAAAATAATTAAATGGTCTGTGCTCTCAGACATAGTGGAATTAAATAAGAAATCAACAACAGAAACATAAGTGGGAAGTTCCAAATATTCAGAGATTAGAAATCCAACTATAAATAATAGACCAAAATAGCCAAAGAGAAATCTCAAGAAAAAATTAAAAGTATTTCAAACTAAGTAAAAATAAAAGTAATATTTACTATAATTTATAGAATGCAAAGAGCATTGCTTAAAGGGAAATTTATTTCTATACCTATATCTATCTATATATCTGTTTCTATCTCTTCCTGTGTATATATTTGACAAGAACAAAGAACTAAATCAATAAGCCTTCTGTATAAGAAAACTATAAAGAAAAGGAACAATTTAAGACTCAAGTAAGCAGAAGAAAAATAATAATTAGAGCAGAAATCAATGCAATTGAAGACAGGAAAATAATAGAGAAAATTAGTGCAATCAAAAGATGGTGCTTTGTAAAAGTCAATACACTGATAAACTTTTGATCAGGTTAGCCAAGAAAAAGAAGAAAAGACATAAATTACCACTTTTAGAAATGAAAGAGAGAACATTACTATTGATTCCCTGGAGATGAAAAAAATAATAAAGGAATACTGTGAGCCACTCTCCCACATATTAGAAAATTTAGTTGAAATGGACTAATCCCTGTACTGTGCGTGGGAAGTTGCCTCAGTCATGTCTGACTCTTTGCAACCCCAGGGACTGAAACACACCAGGCTTCTCTGTTCATGGGATTCTCGAGGTAAGAATACTGGAGTGGGTTGCCATTTCCTCCTCCAGGGAATCTTCCTGACCCAGGGGTTGAACCTGAGTCTCTTATGTATCATGCATTGGCAAGCAGTTTCTTTACCACTAGCGCCACCTTGTAGGTGAACTGGTGAGTTGTGATACATACACACAATGCGGTAATTGATATAGAATATAGTAGGAGGTGCACAGAGAAAGATGAATTTTAGACAATATTAGAAATTTCTTCTTTTGAGACATGTAAATTCAGTGCAGAAAAGAAGGAATGTATTGGAAATGACAAGGAGAGAAATAGGAAAAACTCATTTCCAAAGGTGGAGATCAGTTCAGTTCAGTCACTCAGTCGTGTCCGACTCTTTGAGACCCCATGAATCACAGCACGCCAGGCCTCCCTGTCCATCACCAACTCCCAGAGTTTACTCAAACTCATGTCCATCGAGTCGGTGATGCCATCCAGCCATCTCATCCTCTGTCATCCCCTTCTCCTCCTGCCCTTAATCCCTCCTAGCATCAGGGTCTTTTCCAATGAGTCAACTCTTTGCACAAGGTGGCCAAAGTATTGGAGTTTCAGCTTCAACATCAGTCCTTCCAGTGAACACCCAGGACTGATCTCCTTTAGGATGGACTGTTTGGATCTCCTTGTAGTCCAAGGGACTTTCAAGAGTCTTCTCCAACACCACAGTTCAAAAGCATCAATTCTTCGGCCCTCAGCTTTCTTCATAGTCCAACTCTCACATCCATACATGACCACCGGAAAAACCATAGCCTTGACTAGACCGACCTTTGTTGGCAAAGTAATGTCTCTGCTTTTGAATATGCTATCTAGGTTGGTCATAACTTTCCTTCCAAGGAGTAAGCATCTTTTAACTTCATGGCTGCAATCACCATCTGCAGTGATTTTGGAGCCCCCAAAAATAAAGTCTGACACTGCTTCCACTGTTTCCCCATCTATTTGCCATGAAGTGATGGGACCAGATGCCATGATCTTAGTTTTCTGAATGTTATTTTAAGCCAACTTTTCCACTCTCCTCTTTCACTTTCATCAAGAGGCTCTTTAGTTCTTCTTCACTTTCTGCCATAAGGGTGGTGTCATCTGCATATCTGAGGTTATTGATATTTCTCCCGGGAATCTTGATTCCAGCTTGTGCTTCTTCCAGCCCAGCATTTCTCATGATGTACTCTGCATACAAGTTAAATAAGCAGGGTAACAATATACGGTGTAGATCAGTGGTTGCCAAATGTTAGAGTGATTCAGGATAACTTGGATAACTTACTGAAAAACACATTGCTGAACCCCAACCATAGAGCTGGGAGTTTGGGATAGAGCTGGTGATCTGTAGTTCTAATAAGTTCCTAGGTGATACTTGTGGAACTGATCTAGGGACCACATTTTTTGGACTCTGGCCTAGATTTTCTCAGTTGAGTAGATTAGGTCATCTGCTGAGAATAAGGGAGTGTGGACCCATTAAGCCAAAGGCATACACTGTTCCAGATCAGCAAACATGCTTTTTCTTGTCTAGGGACATTTCTTTTCCGTGTGCCTTCCCAGCTGACCTGTCATGGGACTGAACGTCCAGGTGTTTGGTAACAGTACTGCTTTAAGAACGCTCACATCTTAATGATGCAACAGAGCTACTGTCAGCTGCATTTTTGGTTGCATAGGAAGAACTCAGAGAGAAAATAGGCAGGGAATCTTTTTCTCAGGGATTTCCTAATGGTACACTTTTTCATAAGAAACAGTTCTGGCTTCTCCTTTGTTATTCCCTCAAAGAAGATTATAAATATCAGTGTGCTTATCTCCCACCCTCATCTGCCTGAGGGCTGTGCTTTGCTTCTCTAAGTGTTTCAGTTGTGAACATGATGATTCTGTTTGGGCATCTATTAACTTAGGTGTGGTGTCCTTAATGTTCGCTGTTCTGACTCTCACCTCCATTGGGGAGAGCAGTGTCAATTGCCCTGTTGCTGTCTGGAAGGCTGGGAGCAATTTCAACTGTTCTCATTATCACGGAAGGGGAATGTGGTTAGTCTGCTGAGGTGGTGGTTCACAAACCTGGGATGTGCTTTTTATTGCTCCCACAATCTGTCACAAGTTTACTGTCTGATAAAGGTTTCAATAAAATATTTTATACTTTGGGGTTGCCTCTCGATTATAAAGCCTAAAGCCCTCTTTTAAATATCAAAATAGCCACAGATGCTGTGTACAAATGACATAGATTCCACAAACATTGGTGTGAAGATGGGAAATTGATGAGACTTCTGCTTAGCTCCCACCAGGCTTTACCACCTGCTGAAATCTTTGGCAACAGAAACTGCATTTGTAACTCATGCATCAAGCATTACAATCTACAGGTCAGCAATTTAAAGAGTACCCCTCAAGACTTTCCCCTTCAGGTATGTGAAATAATGGCCAATGGATATTTAAAATCATGTGTCATTCACTCCATCCCTCATTGATTATATATTTTATTATGAGCCAGGACAAATTTATGTAAGCACAAATTAGAATTATATTAAAATATAAATTATAGAGAAATTCTACTACTTTATCTACTCTATCTACTTATCTACTCTATCTACTTTTAGGATAGAATCTAGTCTGTATGATTGTAATAATTGATGTAATACTTTGCAGTATAATGTTCTCACTATAATACATATACAATGCTCTTTCCATTTCCTATTTTATTTAACTCCCACAATGACCTTGTGAGGTGGACACTTTTATCTTAAGGTAAAGCAAGAACAAACAACAATGGATTCAACTGAATTATAGTCATGGGCATGAGAGGTTTCATGATACAGAAAGACTCCGTTTTTGACAATTGGTGGCTGATAGCTTTCAACTCTCCATCTCTCCCCTTTCCCTTTTGTCCCCATTTAGGAAGAATAAGAAAATCTGGATGCTGCCTTCCTTGGTGCCTATGAGAAGTTCAAACAGTGCAAAGTCCTGCCCTCTTTGAGAACCCTCATCCTAGCCCTGCCCCCTGCCCCTTGTTAATCATAATAAAACCTTAAGTGACCTTCTACCTCTATCTCAATTTTGTTTTATCTTAGACAAAACCTGAACCCTTCTCCTTGGAGAATCCTTTTGCTGTTTACTGAGTAGTAAACTTATTTCATATCTATCCATCATAAATGTCATTCACCCTGACATCCATAAATTTCTGGGCAGGGGCTGCCCCACATCCCACAGGGGATGCTATTAATAGATCCCAGATAAAACGGGCTTCTTAGTTTTAGATAAGCTAATAGTGCTCTATTCCTTCAAATATGTGGTCATTTTAGACACCAATAGTAATTGAAAACTCAGGGCTAAGAACTGAAATATGAACAAGATCTGTTTCTTTCTCTTTCTCTTCAGTAGTTACAGTCTCATAGAAAGGCAGAGGTGTAAGTTTAAAAATTACAAAATGGTGTTGTTATATGTGCAAGGAATTGTGGGAATGCAGAAGAGTGAGTGACCATTCTTCCTGGATTGGACAACATGTGTGTAAAGTCATAAAAGCATGAAAGAGGATGGCATGTTGAAGGGACTATATTTAGTTGTATTTGGCCATGGAACAGGGTGACCGTGGTGAGATACAGTTGGCAAGGGCCTTGAAGGCTCTACTCATATGTTGGATCCAGTCCTGAGGACATTGGTAAGTTACTGAAGGACTTTAAAAAATGAAATAAGACTAATGCTCTTATTTTAAATAGCTCACTTTGATGGCAGTGTGGTATTAATATTGAGATAGAAAGGTAATGTAGACTTGCTGTAGCCCACATGAGCAATGATGATGGCTGAGTCAGGACAAAGTCTAGGAAAATGGTCAGAGGACACATGTGCTATAGGACACTGTTCTAGCAGCTGAGATACAGTGGAATGTGATGGAGAAATTCTGTTTTTATGAAGTTTCCATTCTAAGGAGGTATATGGAGCTTCACTGGTGGCTCCAATGGTAAAGAATCTACCAGAGTGCAGGAGATGCAGGTTCAATCCCTGAGTCGGAAAGATCCCCTGGAGAAGGGAATGGCTACCCATCCCAGTATTCTTGTCTGGAGAATTCCATTGACAGAGAAGCCTGGTGGGCTACAGTCCGTGGGGTCACAAAGAATTGGACATGACTGAGCAACTAACACTTTCGCTTTTTCATAGAACAGAATTAATATCCATCCTTTCCTTCTTTCCAACAACAAGAAAGCTAGCACTGTAACTGAGCACACGGTTCCCCAGAAAACAAACAGTTCTTTCAAAGCCATTCTTGCAGCTTCCTTTTAGTCTAGCTAGAACCTATATACACTAGGTTCTGGGAGATCATACCAAAAATCAAAGGGTGTCCATTCACTTCCATTTCCCCCATCTCTGTGGACTGGAATGGGTGTGCAGTGCTGAGATTTATTGTACTTTGTGGCCAAGGTAACACCGTGGGCCTGATGGAACAGCAAAGCTGAAGGGCCCTGAGCATGTGATAGCTGCATAGAGAGCTACCACCCACGCTGGGTTTTCATGGGAAGTAAATACAATTCTTTTGTTGTTTTGGGCTTCTCTCTGATACAGTAGCTGAACCTGTATCATAAGTAATACTGGGGGAAGTATATAATTGTAGTGGAGGTTTACATTAAAGGGGACGCCCAGATCATGAGTCTCACAAAGGCAGTCATTTAAAAGTATAAATAAGTTATATAAATATGTTGTTTATAGCTGGATCTATTAAACTTAACATATTATTATTCAAAATGACTATTAGCTATACTTTGCATGCAAGGAAGAGTTTTACAGAATGCCCAAGCCAGTCAGTTGGTTATTACTCAGTCAAGAAAGATTCACTTGTACAAGGTACTTAAATCTGAGTGTGCCAGCCAGTGTGATGACTGCTGAATATCCCTTCATTATGTCTTCTTATTATGTGGTATACTTACTAATCCAATACTAAGTAAAGTGGTTAATTAATTGATAAAGGCATGAGTCTGTTCATGGAGGTGCCATCTAATTACAATAGTGATTTAAATAAGTAGCAGAACACTATAGAATGAAATAATGTGATAACAGGAAATAAGCAGGGTAATCTGACAGAGTAATGTGAGCTAAGCCAAAGAATGGTACTTAGATAAAGTAACTATGAAATACTTCCAAGAGGAGATGATATTTGATTGATATCTAAATGATAAAAAGCAGTTAATCTGTTCAAAAAGTGGATACAGGCTCTTAATAGGCAGAGGTAATAGAACTATAAAAGCCCTGGGTTGGGAAAGAGCCTAGTATATTTGAATAGGAGAAAGGAGACCAGTGTGGCTGGAGCACAGAAAACAAGGGAGAAGAAGATGGAAGTTGGAATTTGAAAGGAGCGGTTAGATTAGAGACTCACTTGTAGTCTATTACAAGGAGTTTTGTTTTATTCTAAGAGCAATGAGCAACAACCTCAGATAGGCAGATGATACCACTCTAATGGCAGAAAGTGAAGAGGAACTAAATAGCCTCTTGATGAGGGTAAAAGGGGAGAGTGAAAAAGCTGGCTTAAAGCTCAACATTCATAAAACTAGGATTATGGCATCTGAGCCTATTACTTTATGGCAAGTAGATGGGGGGAAATGGAAACTGGCAAATTTTATTTTCTTGGGCTCCAAAATCACAGTGAATGGTGACTGCAGCCATGAAATTAAAAGACACTTGCTCTTGGAAGAAAAGCTATGACAAACCTAGAAAGCATATTAAAAAGCAGTGACATCACTTTGCTGACAAAAGTCCATCTAGTCAAAGCTGTGTTTTTTCCAGTACTCATGTTCAGATGTGAAAGTTGGACTATAAAGAAGCCTGAGTACGGAAGAACTGATGCTTTTGAATTGTGGTTCTGGATAAAATTCTTGAGAGTTCTTTGGACTTCAAGGAGATCAAATCAGTCAACCCTGAAGGAAATCAACCCTGAATATTCATTGGAAAGACTGAAGCTGAAGCTCCAATACTTTGGCCACCTTATGCAAATAACTGGATCATTGGAAAAGACCCTGATGCTGGGAAAGATTGAGGGCATGAGGAGAAGGGGACAACAGAGGATGGGATGGCTGGATAGCAAAACTGACTTAATGGACATGAGTTTGAGTAAACTCAGGGAGATAGTGAAAGACGGGGAAACCTGGCATGCTGCAGTGGGGTCACAGAGAATTGGATATGACTTAACAACAAAGAGCAGTGAGAAGTCTTAATAATGTTTTAAACAAAAAATATGACAGGATCTGACTTTGGAAGAATACTGTTTTGGGTACAGGTATAATGAATTGCAGGGTCAAAGTGGAAGCAGAGATGAATGCAGAGAAGTCATTTGAAGTAGGATGAGGCCAGAAGAGATGGAAAGAAGTGAAAGGATTTAATTGATGTTAGAAGTGGGTTGATAGGGCTTGCCAGGGGATGCATGCAGAGGTCTGGGAAAGGAAGGCATCAACAACCAGTGCTATGCTTTTTGCTTGGGTTGATATTGGTGTCATTTGTTGAAATTAGAAATACCAGGGGAAAGATTTTAGGGGGTTTAATCCAAAAGACTCATTTTGGACAAGTTAACTATGAAGATGCTGATAGTTTGTGATAGCCATTAGCAGTTAGAGGTATGTGGGCCTGGGCTTCAGAAGAGAGAGAAATTTAATAAATTATCAGAATAAATATAACATTAATGTTTTAACAGTTCATTTTGTTTATAAATGCTTCAAACAAACTAAATGTATAGAAAATAATTCAACAAACATTCACCATCTATTGATATACCTACTACCTAGACTTAACAAGTGTTGACACTTCGCCTATTTGCTTCAGCCCTCTTAAAAATACGATGTTGCAGATAAAAGAATGAGAGAACATTTCTGAAGATGCTGGGAAGACAATGGCTTAAATACATTTCATTTCTCATCCTCTCTGAGCTCGTCTTCTTCTGCCAGTAGACAGATCCTGAAGGATGAGAAAGAAGCCTTGAATTATGTCACAGTCATGCCAAAGATAGAAGGAGAGGAACAAGGAGAAAACACGCAGGAGGCTCCTGTGAAGTGGAGTTATTAGGGAAGACAGACAAAGACTTAAGGCAATAACAAAGTACTTGACATTCAAGTACAGCATAAAGAAAGACTTTTTGAAACCAAAATCATTTAATATATTCAGCATATAAATTAAAACAGTACAATCTTTGATATTAAAAACAGCAACACAGAGGGACATATACAAACACACAACTCACATACACATACAGAAACTAATGGTTTTGAAAAATGAAATGGTAGAACTATCTCAAATGTCAGAGAAAAATACAAGGACATAAAAATCTTTTAAGAAAAGAAAAAATACTGGAAATTTAGCTCAGTAAGCCCTAATATGTAAGTGATGAGTTCAGTTCAGTTCAGTCACTCAGTCGTGTCTGACTATTTGCGACCCCATGAATCACAGCACGCCAGGCCTCCCTGTCCATCACCATCTCCCGGAGTTCACTCAAACTCACGTCCATAGAGTTGGTGATGCTATCCAGCCATCTCTGTCATCCCCTTCTCCTCATGCCCCCAATCCCTCCCAGCATCAGAGTCTTTTCCAATGAGTCAACTCTTTGCATGAGGTGGCCAAAGTACTGGAGTTTCAGCTTCAGCATCATTCCTTCCAAAGAACACCCAGGGCTGATCTCTAGTATGGACTGGTTGGATCTCCTTGCAGTCCAAGGGACTCTCAAGAGTCTTCTCCAACACCACAGTTCAAAAGCCTCAATTCTATAAGGAGTTCTGAAAGAAGAAAAAGGAATAGATGGAAGGTAGGCAATAGTTAAATAATTATCAGACAAGTATTTCCCAGAGTTTAAGAAAGACTTGAATCTGAAAGCTGAGCAGGCTTTCAGTCTTGCCTTGCCTTACAATTCAAGGCAAGATTGATGAAAACAGACTCACATCTTGATACACTGTAGTAAAGTACCTGCATTTTTAAGTACATATAAGAAAAATGTCTTTAAGCTTTCAGCAGGAAAGAACAATTCAGTTACAAGAAAAAATGTAAAATGAGATTTGATTATTGATCTTCAACATGAAAAACTAAATAGTAGAAAGGGATAATGTACAGACTACTAAGAAAAAAGACTACAACCTAGAATCTTGTATCCAACCAAGATGTAATTCACAACTGTGTTAGGGAAAATAGTCGGTTTGATTAATATGAATGACCTTGAGATGGAAAGATTATCCTGAAGTATTTGTTGTTGTTGTTCAGTTGCTCAGTTGTGTCCTACTCTTTGTGGCTCCATGGACTGTAGCCTGCCACGCTCCTTGGTGCATGGAATTTCCCAGGCAGTGAAGTGCCATTTCCTACTCCAGGGGATGTTCCTGATGGGGTCTGAACCCATGTTTATTATTTCTCCTACATTGGCAGAGGGATTCATTACCTCTAGTGCCATGTTAAGTTAAAACTAAGTGAACAGTTGTGGACTATAAGGGAATGTGTAATACATATAATAAATAAGAATTATGGATGGGCATCCACTATGGAAATAGTATGGGAGTTTCTTAAAGAACTAAAAATAGAACTACCATAAGGTTCAACAATTTCACTCTTAGGTACTTATTCAGAAAAATGAAAGTACTAATTGGAAAATATGCATATACCCCAATATATGATCATAGCAGCACTATTTACAATAGTAAAGTTATGCAAGTAACCAAAGCGTCCATCAACAGACAAATAGAGAAAGAAGATGTGGCATACACACACACACACACACACAAACATGTTATTGTTCTGTTGCTCAGTTGTGTCCAACTCTTTGTGACCCACGGACTGCAGCATGCCAGGCTTTCTTGTACATCACCATCTCCCTGAGTTTTCTCAAACTCATGTCCATTGAGTTGGTGATGCCGTACAAACATCTCATCCTCTGTTGTCACCTTTGCCTCCTGTCTTCTATCTTTCCCAGCATCAGGGTCTTTTCTCATGAGTTGGTTTTTCGCATCAGGTGACAAAAGTATTGGCACTTCAGCTTCAGCATCAGTCCTTCCAGTGAATATTCAGAACTCATTTCCTAAGGATTTACTGGTTTGACCTCCTTGCAGTCCAAGGGACTCTCAAGAGTCTTTTCTAACACCACAGTTCAAAAGGATCAATTCTTCGGTGCTCAGCCTTCTTCATGGTCCAACTCTCACATCTGTACTATTGGAAAAACCATAGCTTTGACTGTACAGACCTTTGTCAGCAAGATAGTGTCTCTACTTTTTAATATGCTTTCTAGGTTTGTCATAGCTTTTCTTCCAAGGAGCAAGCATCTTTTCATTTCATGGCTTCAGTCACCATCTGCAGTGATTTTGGAGCCCAGGAAAACAAAGTCTGTCACTGTTTCCATTGTTTCCCTATCTATTAGTCATGAAGTAATGGGCCTGTATGCCACGATCTTAGTTTTTTGAATGTTGAGTTTTAAGTTTTTTTTACTCTTCTCTTTCACCTTCATCAAGAGGCCCTTTAGTTCCTCTTTGCTTTCTGCCATAAGAGTGGTGTCATCTGCATATCTGAAGTCATTGATATTTCTTCTGGCCATCTTGATTCCAGCTTGTGATTCATCTAGCCCAGCATTTCACATGGTGTACTCTGTACACAATTTAAATAGCAGGGTGACAATATACAGCCTTGACATACTCCTTTTCCTATTTGGAACCAGTCCATTGTCCCATATCCATCTCTAACTGTTGCTACTTGACTTACATATAGTCTTCCTAGGAGTCAGGTAAGGTGGTCTGGTATTCCCATCTTTTTAAGAATTTTCCACAGTTTGTTGTGAACCACACAGACAAAGGCTCTGGTGTAGTCAATGAAGCATAAGTAGATGTTTTTCTGAAATTCTCTTGCTTTTTCTACAATCTAAAGGGTATTGTCAATTTGATCTCTGGTTCCTCTGCTTTTCTAAATCCAGCTTGAATATCTGGAAGTTTTCGGTTCATGTACTGCTGAAGTCTAGCTTGGAGAATTTTGAGCATTACTTTGCTAGTGTGTGAGATGAGTGCAACTGTGCAGTAGTTTGAACATTTTTTGGCATTGCCTTTCTTTGGGACTGGAATGAAAACTGACCCTTTTCCAGTCCTGTGGCCATTGCTGAGTTTTCTACTCAGTCATAAAAGGAATGAAACTCTGCCATATGTAAAACCATGAATGGGCCTGGAGGGTATTATGCTAAGTGAAATAAGTCAGACAAAGACAAATGCTGTGTGATATCACTTATATGTGGAATCTAAAAAAAAATAGTACACATGGATATACGTAGCAGAAATGAAACAACTCACAGATACAGAAAATAAGCTAGTAGTTACCAGTGGGGAGAGTGAAGAAAATTCTATGTAATTAAGTGATATAAACTACTCTGTATAGAATAAATAAGCATCAAGGGTATAGTACATATAATTTAGGGAATTAGAGCTTTTATATTTATAATAACTATTAATAGAATAAAATTATAAAAATATGAATCACTGTATTGTATGCTGAAACTACTATTGTAAATCTACTATACCTAAGTAAAAATAATCCAACCAACCAAAGAGCCAACCCATGATTATCACAAAGGCCAAAAAAAAAAAAAATTATGGAATGAAAATGACATGATGAAGGGAAAACTAATAATCAGGAAATAAATATAATAACCATTTTATCATAGCCTGGGAACTAGGGGCTTCAGTGAAAGCCCTGCAAAATTTGCTTCTGAATAGTTGGAAGGTCAGGAAAATATTGTAAAAGACCATCATATCTGGGGGAAGTGAGGGAAGAGAACCTCACTATCTTCCCTAATGGTAAAGGACATAATTAGATATCTTATAGTCACATCATAGTAAAGAAGTTGGTTTGATTATGTGTGCTTGTGCTCAGTCGCTTAGTCGTGTCTGATTCTTTGTGACCCCACAGACTTTACCCACCAGGCTCCTCTGTCCATGGGATTTTCTAGGCAAGATACTGGAGTGGGTAGCCATTCCCTTCTCCAGGAGATCTGCCTGACCCAGGGACTGAATCCGGGTCTCCTGCATTGCAGGTGAATTCTTTATTGTCTGAGTGTGTACTTACATAATGTATTTTGCTACCACAAGTAATTCCAGTATGATGGGTGATGTAGCTCAAGCAACCATCCAGGACCTTATGCAGAACATTTTTTTTTATCCTGGGCTCTGCTCAACATCTTTCTGAAAAATGGATCATAGCAGTATCCTCAAGTGTATTATGGAAGAAGGCAATGGCACCCCACTCCAGTACTCTTGCCTGGAAAATCCCATGGACGGAGGAGCCTGGTGGGCTGCAGTCCATGGGGTCGCTAGGAGTCGGACATGACTGAGCGGACTTCACTTTCACTTTTCACTTTCATGCATTGGAGAAGGAAATGGCAACCCATTCCAGTGTTCTTGCCTGGAGAATCCCAGGGATGGGGAAGCCTGGTGGGCTGCCATCTATGGGGTCGCACAGAGTCAGACACGACTGACGCAACTTAGCAGCAGCAGCAGCAGCAAGTGTATTATATGCTGCCTCTCAAAACTAAAGATGCCTGTTAAGCATTATAATTATTTTTCCTGCTAAGAGATGTAAAGTAATAACTTATCTTTTACTTTCAAGTGAATATTGCAGGATTCCCATAACACTGGACTCCTAGAAACTTCACCTGTGTGCCAGACTCCTAAATCTTTCTGAATTTTATCTTCTTCTGGAGCACATATGTTTTTCTGAGGCATCCAGGAAACTTCCTGCTTCTTGCTCATTGGGTGCAATTAACATGGCATCATCAGTATAGTGGAACGGCGTGATAATCAGCAGAACATTCGTAGAAGGCTCTTCTGGTAATATTATTACAGAGGGCAGGGGAATTAAAACAGACCCAAGGTGGCAAGACGGTGGATGTACACTGTTGTCTGTCCATGTGAATTTGAGCTTCTGACTCTCCTTCCTGATAAGAATGAAGAAGAAAACATTTGTCAGGACTGTGTTCATCCGCTCTGGTAAATATACAGCAGGACACAACGGCTGCCATTGAAGTGACTGCTTGATTAACTTGTGCTTAGTGCTTAGTTGCTCAGTTGTGTCCGACTGTTTACGACCCCATAGACTGTAGCCCGCCAGACCTCTGTCCATGGAGACTCTCCAGGCAAGAATACTGGAGTGGGTTACCATTTCCTTTTCTAACTTGTTGTAGTCCATTGTAATCTTCTGAGATCTAGCTAACTTTTGCAGAGGCCAGACCTAGTGTAATAAATAAGGTTATATTGGGGACTTCTTTAAGATTTTGAGGGTGCCGCTGATTTGACGTCCTACCTGTGAACATACCTTATTTGGAAATAGAGTCATTGTAGATATAATGAGTTAGTTCAGTTCAGTTTAGTCGCTCATTCGTGTCCAACTCTTTGTGACCCCATGGACTGCAGCACGCCAGGCTTCTCTGTCCATCACCAACTCCCAGAGCTTGCTCAAACTCATGTCCATTGAGTTGGTGATGCCATCCAACCATTTCATCCTCTGTCATCCCCTTCTGCTCCTGCCTTCAATCTTTCCCAGCATCAAGGTCTTTTCCAATGAATCAGTTCTTCACACCAGGTGGCCAAAGTATTGGAGTTTTAGCTTCAGCATGAGTCCTTCCAATGATTATTCAGCATCGATTTCATTTAGCATTGACTGGTTTAATCTCCTTGCAGTCCAAGGGACTCTCAAGAATCTTCTTCAACACCACAGTTCAAAAGCATCAAATCTTCGGTTCTCAGCTTTCTTTATGGTCTAAATCTCACATAATGTGTTAAGATATACTCATACTAGAGTAGGATGGGCCCTTCATCTAGACTGGTGTCCTTATAAGAAGAAGGAGACTCAGACACAGATACAGACACAGAGGGAGGATAGCTCGAGAGAAAACAGAAGGAGGCAGATGGAAGTAGTGTTGTCACAAGTCAAGGGATGTCTTGGGGCTCCCAGAAGCTGGAAGAGGCAAGGAGAGGTCTCCTATAGAGGTTTTGGAGGGAGCATGACCCTGCTGACCCCTTGCTTTCAGACTTCCAGCCCTCAGAATGGTCAGAGAATAAATTTCTGTTGTTTAAAGTCATCCAGTTTATAATTATTTGTTACAGTAGTCCCATGAAACTAATAGAGATGTGATATCACTTTTATATAATTATTATCCTTGTGAAGCACTTGCAGGATCTTCTCTTGTCTTTCCTACAAAACTTTACAATCCAAGGAATAAAGATATTGTTCTACCAGTTGCTAAGTATGCTCATCCCAAATGTGAATTTGGAAACCAGGAGAATGACCACTGTGAGACAAACAGGGTTAGGATGCTATTTATCAACTGACTTCTACACACCTCTGCTCTTAAAGCAGAGTTCAATAGCTTTGAGAGATCTGAACAATCCAGAGGGCTAGCTGTAGTGTTGCAGGGGCTTTCCTTTAGATGATATGTTCTGGGTCAGAGAACTGGACATGTGAACACAAGTTTTCGTTGGGGGTGGCTGACATCAAACATCTCATCAGTTCTTAATCTCTATTGTGTATGTGTGTGTCTATACCCTTTTGCACTGCCCATCTATTTTGTCCCTCGGTTTATGAGCTATTTCCATATATTCATGTGGGTTAGGCCTTGCTAATATTTTGAACCTGCTACATTTTTTACCTCCCTTCTACCCCCTTCTACTGGTTATGTGCTGCCACCTGGCCTCTGCCATTTCCAGATCCTATTGCTATTAGGGAACACAGTGCTATCACAGATATTCCCAGCTGTCTCTTAAAATTATTGCCTCTATAAAAGAAGTGTCCTCTGTGCCTTCCTAAGAAGAGCTACAGGGTTTTCTGTCTTATAGAGGACCTTATGTGTGCTTCTCTCTGCTTTTTAAACCCTTCCCCCATGTTTTGCTACAGCAATTCTGGCATCTCTACTTTGTTTGGGCTTCCCTAGTGGTTCTGATGGTTAAGAATCTACCTGCAGTGCAGGAGACCTGGGTTTGATCTCTGGGTAAGGAAGATTCCCTGGAGAAGGGAATGGCTACCCACTTCAGCATTCTTGTCTGGAATATTCCAAGGACAGAGAGCCTGGCAGGTTACAGTCCATGGGGTTGCAAAGAGTCGAACATGACTGAGTGACTTTCACTTCACTACTCTGATTAATATAGGGTTTTTTCTCCAGATTTCAAGGGCCTTTGCAACATCCTGTTACAACTCCCACCAGAGCCCATGCTAGGGCGTTGAATCTTGTATCACTGGAAAATACTACCACATTGCAAAACCCTCCCTAATCCAGCTTGATTGATCTGTCCCCTCTTGATCTAGCCCTATCAAGGACTGCTCCTCGTTCCTCATGGTAATGTGTTATCCAAGTCCTAAAGCTTTTTAGGCATATACTTTCTCCTTTGCCTTAGCTGGCTCCGCATTTCCTGAGTTAGGTTATGCTAAGATTTGATTCTAGTTATGAGCCGAGAGGAGGTACAGCCAATCTTGAGAAGTGCAATAAATATCTTTCAAGGCACTTGCCACATTTAAGGCCTTTATATAACTTCCGTGTGTGTGTGTGTGTGTGTGTGTGTGTGTCTGTCTGTCTTCCAATGGGGGAGGGGGGGATTGGTGATTTCTTCAGGCTTCCCAGGTGGCTCAGTGGTAAAGAATCATCTGCCAATGCAGGAGATGTGGGTTCGATCCCTGGGTCAGAAAGATTCCCTGGAGGAGGGCATGGCAACCCACTCTAATATTCTTGACTGGAGAATCCCATGGACAGAGGAGCCTGGAGGGCTACAGTTCATGGGGTCCCAAAGAATCAGACATGACTGAATGACTGAACACACACACATATGGTGATTTCTTCAGGCCCGTAGGAGTCAGGATAACTTCAGGATTTGAGATTCTTAACCCTGTCTTCACAGATATCTCCTTCCCAGTGTCAGGATGACTCTCCTTCCCTGCAAGGCTCTGAGTTTGTGTAAAAGACTTGCCTAGGCTGAGAGTCAGCCTTCTCTGAAGCTCTGCCAATAATTAAGTTCTGTCCCTATTTTACTATTGATATGACTGCTGCAGGAGCAGAAGGTCTCTTTGAATGCTACCCAAGAATCCCTCCTGCTCTCACACTTTGATTAAAATTAACAAATCCAAGCCTATCATTTTTCTGTCTTAAATCAATTATGCTTAGCAACAGCCAACCAATTCCCCAGTTTTATAGTTAGTGTAATAGTAAGTCAAGTGGGCCTTAGGAAGCATCACTATGAGCAAAGTGAGTGGAGGTGATGGAATTCCAGTTGAGCTATTTCAAACCCTAAAAGATGATGCTGTGAAAGTGCTGCACTCAATATGCCAGTAAATTGGAAAACTCAGCAGTGGCCACAGGACTGGAAAAGGTCAGTTTTCATTCCAATTCCAAAGAAAAACAATACCAAAGAATGTTCAGACCTCCCCACAGTTGCACTCATTTCACACGCTAGCAAAGTAATGCTCAAAATTCTCCAAGCTAGACTTCAACAGAACATGAACTGAGAACTTCCAGATGTTCAAGCTGGATTTAGAAAAGCAGAGGAACCAAAGATCAAATTGACAATATCCTTTAGATTATAGAAAAAGCAAGAGAATTCCAGAAAAACATCTACTTCTGCTTCATAGACTATGCCAAAGCCTTTGACTGTGTGGATCACAACAAACTGTGGAAAATTCTTAAAAAGTTGGGAATACCAGACCACCTTACCTCACTCCTGAGAAACCTATATGCAGGTCAAGAAGCAACAGTTAGAACTGGACATGGAACAGTGGACTGGTTCCAAATAGGGAAAGGAGTACATCAAGGCTGTATATTGTCACCCTGCTATTTAAATTGTGTACAGAGTACACCATGTGAGGTGCCCGGCTAGATGAATCACAAGCTGGAATCAAGATGGCCGGGAAAAATATCAATGACTTTAGATATGCAGATGACACCACTCTTATGGCAGAAAGCAAAGAGGAACTAAAATGCCTCTTGATGAAGATGAAAGAGGAGAGTGAAAAAACTTAATACTCAACATTCAAAACACTAAGATCGTGGCATATGGGCCCATTACATCATGACTAATAGATGGGGAAACAATGGAAACAGTGACAGACTGTTTTCTTGGGCTCCAAAATCACTGCAGATGGTGACTGCAGCCGTGCAATGAAAAGATGCTTGCTCCTTGGAAGAAAAGCTATGACAAACCTAGAAAGCATATTAAAAAGCAGAGCCATTACTTTGCTGACAGAGGTGTCTAGTCAAAGCTATGGTTTTTCCAGTAGTTATGTATGGGTGTGAGAGTTGGACGATAAAGCTGAGCGCCGAAGAATTGATGCTCTTGAACTGTGGTGTTGGAGAAGACTCTTAAGAGTCCCTTGGACTGCAAGGAGATTAAACCAGTCTATCCTAAAGGAAATCAGTCCTGAATATTCGTTGGAAGGGCTGATTCTGAAGCTAAAACGCCAATACTTTGGCCACCTGATGCAAAGAACTGAGTAATTGGAAAAGACCTTGCTGCTGAGAAAGACTGAAGGCAGGAGAAGAAGGAGACGACAGAGGATGAAATGGTTGGATGGCATCACTGACTCAATGAACATGAGTTTGATTAAACTCTGGAAGTTGGTGATGGACAGGGAAGCCTGGCGTGCTGCAGTGCATGGGGTTGCAAATACCTGGACACAATTGAGCAAGTGAAATGAACTGAATTGATAGAGTTTCCTCAGATCACTGGGTTTCCCAAGTAGTGCTAGTGGTAAAGAACCTGCCTGCCAGTGCTGGAGACGTAAGAGAGGTTGGTTGATCCCTGGGTTAGGAAGATCCCTTAGAGAAGGGCATGGCAACCCACTCCAGTATTCTTGCCTGGAGAATCTCATGTACAGAGAAGCTGGGTGGGCTACAGTTCATAGTGTTGCAAACAGTCGGACACAACTGAAGCAACTTAGCATCACACATGCACACAGACCACTAAAATGCTAAAGGTGTTGCTCCAGCCATTGCATCCCCTTCCACCTGTCATCATGGATGACCACTGGTGGAAACCGGAAACATGCCCTAGCATTCCAAGGACTAGCCCCACTTTTATCTGTCGGCAGTGATGGGTTCTTATTGATTTTCAGCGGAAAATGGTCTAATTCCAAACTCCTATCTTTAGAGTCTGCTTTCCAGGAACATTTCTGGTATCAGCTGTCTTAGATTGGGTTCCTCAGGGCAAAACCCGAAGTAGGAACCCATGCTTAAGAAATTTATTTGGACTGAGCCCTCAGTAAGTGAGGAAAACATAACAGGGCAGGGGAAAATTGCCAAGCGAGAATGTGGTCTTACACAATGAACTTATCTATGAAACAGAAACAGACATAGAGAATAGACTTATGGTTGCCATTGAGGGGAGTGGGGGAGGTAGGGATTGGGAGTTTGGGATTAGCAGATGTAAAATATTATATGTAGAATGGATAAACAAAAAGGTCATGCTGTATAGCACAGGGAACTATATTCAATATCCTATGATAAACTGTAATGGAAAAAATATAAAATTATATGTATATATCACTTTGCTGTACACCTGAAATGAACACAATATTGTAAATTAACCTTACTTCAATTAAAATAAAGAATGTGGTCTCAGTAGAGACTAGCTTCAGTCTGATCCCACAAGGTACTCTAGAACATAAGTGACACGACAGAGCTCATGTTCAGGCAAGGGGACTGGCCTTCTGTGTTTGATGCCCACAGGTCACTGACGAAGTCAACCGTGTTGGAGAGTGGAGGGAGGTATAACCTCCCAGACAGGGTGCTTCCATTTGGTTCAGGAGAATTCTCTGTGTTGTTCTCTCCACTTACAGCAAGTGGGAGAGAGGTGCACCAGCCTGAGGAGGGGATCATCCACTATAACAGCGTAGAGCTATCCTGAACTGTAATGATCAGTAAACTCTTTGAGTTATTCTGTACACAGGGTAAGAAATATATTTCTTTATTTGTAAATCTGCTCTATGTTTGGGTAAGAAGGTTGTATTTGTCTTTCCTTCCTTTTTGTGAAATTACACTCAATCTCTTTGGCCATAAATCCCAAATGACTAATTCACCGACTTTGACTAAGGATGCTCATGAAAATGAGATATCCTCTCCTGATCTGCTATCAATTCACCATCTTCAAATTGAGACTGTTATTCCCCCCTGTGACCCTTGGTTGATTTAATAAATTTGCCCCCTCCTTCTGACCCTTACTTTTACTCTGTGGTAGCTAGAGTGAGAGCTTATGAGGACATTATCCCACTTGGAATGGGATGATGTGGTGTGAACACTGCTTTCCCTGTTCCTTTTTTATGTGCAATTGAAAATGTCTCTGTACTGGTATAAACTATGTATGAGAAGTGGACAGAAAGTGAAAAAGGAAAGAGAAAATGAAAGATCCAAAGGTAATGTACAAACAGATGAGAGTGAGATTTTTATTTTCTTTTTTTGCAGTTTGAGTTTGGGAATTTTTACTTTTTTGCCAGCAAAATGATATATAACCTCACTCAGAACTTCAGTCTTCTTGAAGAGTTTAGAAATGTCATTGTCTTCCAAGGTGACACAAAGTGGTTTATGGTTAAAATTCTCCTGTTCTCTACTCTCCAGAACTTACAGTATACAGTGTACTGAGTAGTCTGTGCTCCACAAACACTTGAAAAATGGTGGCGCATGCTAAAGTACTTTGAAAGCTGTCAAAATTCATGTTAAAATAAGGTGTTATGGTGTTGCTTTAAGTGACCTTCTCCAAGGTCTGCACTAAAGTTGTCTTTCAACCTATTACCCCACTTACCCCCATACACATGTCCTTTGCTTTAGCCTTAGATTCTTCCTCCCACTTGCCACATCCCTTTTCATTTTCTCCTTCCTTGCTATCAAAATTCCACTCATAATTCTAAGCTTGGTTTAAACCCCCAGTCTCAGGAAACAAACCCTGGTACTCCAAGTTTTGGCAACAGAGGGTGAATCTCCCTGGGAAAACCATGGCAGAGACCTGTTCATTTCACTCTTGTGTACTGAGATTCTTCTTCCTCGAGGGAACTTTTTTCCTTTGGATGGTGTTCTCAAAGTGTGGTCTTCAAGCTAGAGTATCAATGTCAATGGAGAATTGGTTAAAATGAAAATTACTGGCTCCACCTCAGACCTATGAAATTAGACATCTAGGTGTATGACCCACAACCTGTGTTTTTAATAAACCTTCCAGGTGTTTTTAATAAACCTTCCAGGTGATTCTGAAGTCTGCTAAAGCTTGATAATCACTGTCTGAGGGAGTCTCTTACTGATCACCTTTGGTGCATCCTGCTGACCTCAGGCAGTACTCCTCCATGTACCATGCAAGCTAAATAAACCCTTAACTGCCATGGCACAGTTGTAACATTTAAACTAACTTTCCTAATGGCTCATCCATGATAAAAGGAAAATTAATTTTGCCAGCAATGTGTAATTAGATACAGTGATTCATCAAATATGGAAATGTATTATAGTGGCTAAAAGCAGAAGTTTTATAGTCAGACGAACTAGACCTTGAATCCAGCTTGTCACTTAATCATGTTGACATGAAAGGTCTGCAGCCATAATAATAATGTTGTGAAGATTAAGTGAGATGATGAAAGTAAAGCAATTAGCAAAGCACCTGACTCATAGAATGTGTTCAGCCATTTTTCTTATTATTCATAGAAAGAGTAATAAGCTGGATTTTGCTTAGTCATCATCAATGCATGGCCCCCTCTTTGCAGTGGATATTAGCAGTCAACTCTCTGGCTACCTCCACAGGGCGTGGAACATTTTTCACCCTTGGAATTCCAAGGCACTCTCAGCCTTGAAGTCTAGGCTGAAAGATATATAGGAATTCTCTCTTCCATATTGACTCCTATAGCCCAATTCCTAATTTATCATCTCGGTGCCGTCCTATCATCTCGGCTGTCATTTTGGGGGAACATCAGGCCCACTCCAACATTTGCAGAGTTTAAGACAAGAGTATAACTTGGAGTCCCACAGAACATACACTTACATTTATAATTTAACAGAGCAAGCTTAAAAGAAAAAAAAAGAAGTCATCTTATCTATGTGGGTAGAATAGCAGCCCCTACAATTCCTGTAACCTGTGGGTACATTACCTTATATGATAAAGAGACTTTGCGAGTGTGATTAAGTAAAGACCTTGAGATGGGGAGATTATCCTGAATAATCAGTCGTGTAATCATCAGGATCCTTTTAAGAGGAAGGCAGGCAAGTCAGAGAAGGAAATGTGACAACACGCAAAAGTCAGAGCAGTAAGGAATGCAGGCAGACTAGAACAGGGGTTTCCAACCTGGGCCATGGACCACTACTGGTCCTCAGGCTGTTGGATACGCAGCTGCACAGCAGAAGGTGAGTGGCAGGTGAGCGAGTGAAGCTTTATCTTCTGCTTCCTGTCGGTCCCCATCACTCGAATTACCACCTGAACCATTACTCCCGCCTCCTACCCACACCCTCCCACCCTCATTGTCCGTGGAAAAATTGTCTTCCACAAAACTGGTCCCTGTTTCCTAAAAGGTTGGTGACTGCTGCTTTAGAAGATAGAAAAAGAGAGGAAATAAATTCTCCCCTAGAATCTTCAGGGAGACCACAGCCTTGCTGACCTATTCTGGATTTCTGAACTTCAAAATTGTTCAGTAACACATTGGTGTAATTTTTATAGCAGCATTCTGAAACGAATAGCCCTTTGTAACATAACCTTCATAACAAAGAAATTTTTAAAAATGTGTACAAATGCTTTTACAATACTGCAGATTAGCAAAATATCAATGGTGATTAAGCCTAATGATTATTTTACATAGTAAATTATCCAGTGACATTTAAATGAATAATACAATTAATTTTTATTTTTATCTATTTTCCTTGCCTTTATTTCAGCATACTTATGAATTACATTATTCAGGTAGTTTGCTTTTAATAGAAAGTATTGCCAAATTAGATCACCTTTTAAAAATTATTGTAGTTATTAGATGATATTTCTGATTACTTACAATGTGGAAAAATTTGGCTTTATGAAGGCATCGGCTACTGAATTGTCATTAAAACTCTTAAAGAATAGTTAGATTATTGGTTAGAATAGTTAGATAATGGTTAGAAATATATCATTAATTTATATATCATGTTTACACATTTTAAGGGAACTACATATAATAAATTGTCATGATCTTGGGAAAAAGCCTAAATATTTAACTTAAGAAAATAATTCACTGTCAATTATAACTGTTGTTATTAACATCTATAAAGCAGTATCTAGTTGTATAGAACTTTGTCTAAATTCTTTTTTTCTTGTTTTTTTTAATGCTGATACTTAATTTTTTTCAAGCCTCTCACTTCAGTTGAAACAATAGCAAGACTTAAAATGGTTAGAATGAGTCTCAAGTTTATTTTATATGCAAATCTTATCCTTCATCATCATGCAAGTGTTTTCATTTTCTTTTTATAGTTTCTTTGTATTTTATTGGAATGTCACTTGTTGCATATTTTGCAGGCAATGTATTTCGATTTAGAAACATTTTTTTTCTAAAAAGTAAAAAATGCTTTTTATCATTTTCTAAATGAAGTAGCCAGACTCATATCTATTTGTGTTTTTGTTGGAAATACTGCACAAGTTGTGAGTACCTCAAGACCATGAGCAGGGACACAGAGAGATGTAAGACAGTGGATGCTTGGCACTACTGGAAAATGAATGTTATAAGAAAATCTATTGCATTCATATTATAGGCGAGGACATATTTAAGCAATTTGTGTGGTCTTTCCCCTAAATCATTCCCCAGACTCTGAAGCCTTATCTGTCTCAATGTCAGTTATACCACAGAATATAAATCTTCAGGTTTAAGACACTGATGTTACAAGTAGCAGATCTATTAATCACCTACTGGATTACATGCTAGTCTACTGATCTCTGAGTTCCTTGAGGACAGGAATTGTGTCTTATTCATTTCTGTATTTTGGAGACCTCACAGCATGCCTGGAATATGTTAGGAACTGAACAAAGAAGTTCTGATTAAATTAAATGGAATAATAAGGTTATTATTGATGAAAAAATAGATCATTATTATTGATGATCAAATTATTGATCTAAAAAAAGAAATCTGCTTCTCCTATAAATTCAGCAAATAGAGAAACATAAGTATGAGCATGACATGCCAAAGTCACTGAAATGTCTTTAGGTTCCAGACTGATTAGCCCCAGGAATATTTTAAGAGAGATCCTGAGAAGATTCCCCAGTTTTTTTCAAGGCCCTTCCATGCTGTCAGCAAATTCTTCCTGATATTTAACCTGAAGCAGTACTTTCTAAATGATGTGCTGCAACTCAGAGAGAGCTGCTGTAATTGCCAAAGTTTCAGTCTTACCACTGGGGCATATTTAAGGTATGAGAACATCTTAACTCAGCAGATTTTAAAAAGCGGTATTTTTAGTTTCTTGGCTGTATGGTCCTGTTTTAATTCAGGAAACAAAAGGTGTTGGTTTAAGTAACAGTGATAGCATCTCACTGTTTTCCTCTCTGAGGTCTTTCCATCAACTGTTTTCCTTTCCAGACCCAACTGTTCGCTCTTTCTCCATGTTCTCAAAGCCACTTCATTTAAAACATGCATACATTCCTGCTGACACAAACATATGCAGAGTATTACATTATGTATATATGCTATTTTACATGTGTTAATAGATATATAAAGCAATAAATAGATTGTGGTTCCTTGATTTTCTGAGAGTTTCTTCCTTGTGCAGTTCTACAGTGAGAGCAGAATTTCAGTAAATGTGAAATACTGGAATTAATAAGCGAGATAAAATGAAGTAAGGATTGACGTAATCTTGCTACCTTCGTTTCTGTTGCTGTATTATATGTCTCCCTGCGAGATTTTGTTGGAGAGATATGTACTGATGACAATGCTGGCATAGAGGGTGTACACCCTGAACTTTACTAGGAAACACAAATTGTTTTGCAAAGAGGTTGAAAATGTGCAGTCCTACCAGCAGCGTGTAAAAATTCCTATTTATCTATTCACTCTATGATCCTTGATATTTTCAGACATCTTGGATTTTACCAACCTAGTTGGTTTGTAATATCTCATTATGACTAATTTGTGTTACAAAAGTACTAATGAATTTGAGCAAATTTTCAAATGTTTGTGTGCCATTTTTGACTTTATTTTTTTAGAACAGTTTTAGCATTACCACAGAATCGAGAGGCCAGTACGGATTTCCCACACATCTGCTCCCCTGCTCCTCACATGCATAGTCTCCCTCATTACCAGCATAACTCTTCCGAAGGGTACATTTATTTATTTATTTATTTTTACCACGGATGGACCTACATTGACACATCATAATCACCCAACATCCAAAAGTCCCCTTAGGGTTCATCTTTGGTGTTGTACATTCTATGGATATAAATCCATCACTATAATACACTACAGAGGTTTAGTCCTAAAAATTCTCTGTGTTCTCCCTATTCACCCCCAGCCCACTTCAAAACCATTGATACTTTTATTGTCTCTATAGTTCTGCATTTTCTAGAAGTCATATAGCTGGAGTCATAAGTATGTAGCCTTTAAGCTTGGCTTCTTTCACTTAGTTATTGCATTTAATGTTTCTTCATGTCTTTTTATGACTTGAAAGCTTGTTTATTTTTGTGTGGAACAATATTCCATTGTCTGTTTGTCCATATTTATTTATCTTTCTACTGGTAGGAATCTTGGTTGCCTCCAAGTTTTGGTGATAAACATCTTTGTGCAGGTTTTGAGTGGACATAACTTTGCAAATCTTTTGGGTAGATATCACTTTGCTGACAAAGGTCTGTATTGTCAAAGGTATGGTGTTTCCAGTAGTCATACATGGATGTGAGAGTTGGACCATAAAGAAGGCTGAGTGCTGAAGAATTGATGCTTTCAAATAGTGGTTCTGGAGAAGACTCTTGAGAGTCCTTGGACAGCAAGATCAAACTAAATTCTAAAGGGGAAATCAACCTTGAATACTCATTGGAAGGACTGGTGCTGAAGCTCCAATACTTTGGCCACCTGATGTGAAGAGCCAATTCATTGGAAAAGACTGAGGGCAGGAGAAGAAAGGGGAGACAAAGGATGAGATGGTTGGATGGCATCACTGACTCAATGGACATGAATTTGAGCAAACTTTAGGAAACAGTGAAGGACAGGGAAACCTGGCGCGCTGCAGTCCATGGGTCCCTAAGAGTTGGACACGACTTAGTGATTGAACTACAATGGGGAATATAATTGCTGAATCATGTGATAAAAATATGTTTTGTTTTGTAAGAAACTGCCAAACCTTTCAAGGTGTACCATTTTGCATTCCCACCAGCATGAGAGTTTCTATAGCCTCATTAACACTTTATTTTGTAAGTGTTCTGGATTTTCTCCATTTTAATAGATGTATAATGGTATCTTGGTTTAATTTGCATTTTTTCCCGATGACATGTGATCTTTTAATATGCTTATTTGCCATTTGTATATCTTCTTTGTTGAGATATCTATTAAAATATTTGGTCCATTTTAAAATTAGGCTGTTTATTTTCCTTGTTGAGTATTAAGAGTTCTTCGTATATCTTGGATAACAGTCTTTTAATCAGGTGTCTGTTGCAAATATTTCCTCCCAGTCTGTGGCTTCTCTTCGAATTTTCTTGACATTGTCTTCTGCAGAACAGAAAATTTCAATGATCATGTCATCTATGAATAGAGACAGTTTTCTGTCTTCTTTCCCAATCTGTATACCTTTTGTTTTCTTTATTTGTCTTGTTGAATTAGCAAGGATTTCCAGTTCAGTGTTGAAAAAGAGGGATGAAAGGGGACATCATTACTTTATACCTGATTTTTAGTGAGAAAGTTTCAAATTTCTTATGATTAAATATAATGTTAGCTGTAGGTTTTTGTAGATAGTTTATCAAGTTAAGAAAGTATCCTCTATGACTAGTTTACTGGGAGTTTTTATTATGAATAGGTGTATTTTGCTGAGTATTTTTGCATATATGTTTATGAGAGATATAAACTTTGTAATTTTCTTTTCTTGGTAATTATTTGTCTGTTTTTGGTGTGAGGGTAATACTGGCCACATAGAATAAAGTTAAGAAGCATTTCTCCTGCTTCTATCCTCTGAAATAAATTGTAGGAAATTGGTATACTTTCTTCCTACATGTTTGGTAGAATTCATCAGGGGACCCTTTTAGGCTGGTGCTTTCTGTTTGAAAGGTTATTAATTATTGATTTAATTTATTTAATAGATATAAGCCTATTCAGGTTATTTCTAGCTTCTGTGAATTTTGGTAGATAGTGTCTTTGAAGGAATGGATCCATTTAATATACAACACCAGCTTTGTGGGCATAGAATTATTGCCATTTGTTTTTTATTTCTGTGACATGCTTGTGTGTTTTGTCCATTTTTCTGTATTTTTTTCCTCTATTAGTGATTTTCAGGCATTCTTTACATGTATCTAAATACTTGGGCTTTATCAATAAATGTGCTGCAAATGTCTTTAATATAATTGTATGTATTCCTGATGTAATAAATTTTCTTTAGTGCTAATAATGATAGTCTTTAACTCTTTTTGTCTGATATTTTGTTTTGTTTTTTTTTGTCCATCATCTATTTGTCTATGGTGCCTTTTTTTCTATGTATTTGTGTTCAAAATTTCCACGTCTTTATGAGTTAGGGATATGTCTCATAGTGTATAGCTGGAATGGTTTTGTTTTTGTTTTTCATTGTGGTCCCATAATCTTTGTTTTTAAAGGGCAAATTTAAGCCCTTTATAGTCATTATGATTATTGGTATCATTGGACTTGTTTCTATTGTATTGTTTTTGTTCTCTGTCCTTTTTTCTATGCATTTTTCTTCTTTTGATTTATTGAGGCCATTTTCCTTCAATTTTATTCTTTATTTTATACTATTCTTAGTGGTTACTCTTAAGCCACAGCCCTCTGAAAAGCCTCAAAGCCTTTAAACACTTCCCTTATTTATCATGCTATTTTAGTTCTGCCCTATTTTTTTTAACTTCCCTGGTAGCTCAGACGGTAAAGAATCCACCTGTAATGCAGGAGATTGGATTCGATCCCTGGTTTGAGAAGATCTCCTGGAGAAGGGAATGGCTACTCACTCCAATATTCTTGCCTGGAGAATCCCATGGACAGAGGAGCCTGGTGGGTTACTGTCCAGAGGATCACAAAGAGTTGGATGTGACCGAGTGATCCAAACTTATTTTTTTAGCAACTGCCACATATCGAATATTCTTCTTATTTTGTTCTTTTTTTTTTTTTTTTTTTTTGATTAAGCAACACATTTCCATTTTGTTTGCTCACCATTTCCTCTTTCTTCTTGGATACATTGCCCTGGGATGTTTACTTCTTGGAGTACATCCTTTAGAAGTTCCTTTAGTGAAGGTTTGGTAATGGTCTGCATTTGCCTTTACTTTCTCTCTTTCTTAAAAGATTGTTTTAATTGATTGAAAATACCACTCTGACAATCATTTTCTTTCAACGGCTCCACCTACTCATTTCTTTTTTCATGTTGTTCAGAAGACTGCTCCCCTGCCTGGCCAGCTGTCCTTTGTAGATGTTCTGTCTTTTTGCTGTAACTGCTTTCTTTTCTAATTCATCTTTTAATTTTGAGATAATTGTAGATTATCTTACACTCAACTTATAGTTGAGTACCCTTTACCTAGTACATTATTTACCTAGTTCCTCTTAACTTCTTACAAAATTGCAGTGTAATATCACTCTTCTTTGTAATTTTATTCTGCACTTATTTAAACATTTTAAACCTAGCAATGCTACATTCTGCACTGGACAATGCCAACATCTATAGACTCTGGAGATCTCTGACTTTCACTTATTGCAGCTGACCCTAATGTGCTTTGTGACACTGTAATACGTGCTCAATACTTACTCATGTTATGTGAGGATCTTGCCAGCCTAAGCTGGGGTGGCTTCCTTCAAGCGATGATTTGTGTCATGTTTTGCTTGGATTGAGGGATGCCGCAGACCCAGGACCATTTTGAGACCCTTAGAAGCCTATCTTGGTGAAGGACTCACAGGCTTATTTCCTCTTATTCTGCATCCTTCAGCAGTCCCGTTGTGGTCCTTTGTCCTCAAGGCACCTCTGCCTCTGCTCAGTTCTCACTGCTTACTGCTTTCAGTGGCTGCCCTACTTAAGGCTTATTTGTTTTTAGTGGTGTTTGTGAGCACAGCAATATATCACAAATTGGGTCCTATTGAAGATCCAGCTGCTTTGTAGCAGGTCAGTAGAGCTCTTAGCCCACCATATTGCTGGAAGCAGAAGTACTGGGAAAAGGGTGACAGTGGTTATCGATCTTTGGAATGAGTATTGTCTTTGTATTGTTTGAGTTGTACTGTTACCACAATACAAGACAAACCCTTTTGACCCCCTTCCAGGACTGAAGCACTCATTTCCCCAGCTGCTGGATACCACTCCCCTCTCTGACTTGCCCTTGGCTGAAGAGGACTGTCATACCCAAGGGTCAGTCTGTATCCAATGACTATTGATGTATCTATGTGTGTGTAATTCAGGACACCTCTCAAGGGCCATCCTAGCTCAGAGTCCCCTGTGAAGTTACTCGAGAACTTTATTGTGATTGTATGTTCTCTGCAAATCCTGCTTTTGTCACTTCCCCACAGGCACTGATCTTGTGGGCAATCCCCCCTAGTAAAATCTCTACAGGCAAATCTGTCTCAGAATCAACTTTCCTGGAGGAAATTGAACTTGTTTGAAGTCTTGTTTTCAAAAATTTTTGGAACTTTCATGGCCCCATAGAATATGTAATTAAAATATCTATACTATGTCATGAATTTTAGTCCTGGGAGCCATTTAGAAATAATCTAGTTTTACATCATTCTAAAATTTAAAAAAATTGAGACCTGGAGTTGACTATTTCATAAAAGATCATCAGCTTACTTTGTGGTCTCTCTTGTCTCCAAACGAAGGGGACTGACCTCTGACCTTTGTTCTTTAAGTTCTATTATTCAGTTGATCTGTGGTTCTGAGTTTTGAGACCAAGGCACTTGCCAATCTCTGGTGTTGTTTTCCTTCTTTGCCTCTTTGTATAATTTTTTGTTCTTCCATGTTCTTCTAGCAAGTTTGTTCAAATAATTTTGACTGTGGCCATAAAATAGAGTATAGAAAATGTAGCCAAAGATATTATAACAAAGAAATTTGATGCGTTTTGCTTGCTTGTTTCCTGCAGCACCCTCATTACATTGAGCATGGATGCAGGTGCAGGGCCAGCTTCATGGGCCTGTGACTGGTCCCAGATTCAGAGTTTTCTAGCTGTTGATTTCAT
This sequence comes from Bubalus bubalis, assembly GCF_019923935.1. Taxonomy (NCBI): domain Eukaryota; kingdom Metazoa; phylum Chordata; class Mammalia; order Artiodactyla; family Bovidae; genus Bubalus; species Bubalus bubalis. Next base: position 79,140,524 of record NC_059162.1, on the reverse strand, counting down.
CCTCACTATTGGATGCCTTGAAATTCATAATCATTTTTTTAACCAGGGGGCCCACATTTTAATCTTTCAATAGGTCTCACAAATAATATAGCTGGCTCTGGGTAGACAGTTTGGTATAGAAGATGTCAGAAAGATGTGTGGGGTCGAATCATGCCTTTGTCTCTTACATTTTATGGTCTTGGCCAAAATTCTTAAACCCTCTGGATCTCTTTCCTCATTGAGAAAATATTGTTGGCAGGGCCTACAAATATTTGAAATTTGCTGTTGAAAAGACTAATTAACAAATACTATTACAGTAGCTATCATTTTGAGCTTCCCTCATAGCTCATTTGGTAAAGAATTTGCCTGCAATGCAGGAGACTCTGGTTCCAAGATTCCCTGGAGAAGGGATAGGCTACCTACTCCAGTATTCTTGGACTTCCCTTGTGGCTTAGCTGGTAAAGAATCCGCCTGCAATGCAAGAGACCTGGTTCGATTCCTGGGTCGGGAAGATCTGCTGGAGAAGGGATAGGCTACCCACTCCAGTATTCTTGGGCTTCCCTTGTGGCTCAGCTGGTAAAGAATCCGGCTGCATTTCAGGAGACCTGGGCTCAATCCCTGGGTTGGGAAGGTCCTCTGGAGAAGGGAAAGGCTACCCACTCCATTATTCTGGCCTGGAGAATTGCATGGACTGTATAGTCCATGGGGAGCTATAATATGAAAAAATTAGAATTAGTGAAGTTAAGCCAGTGGGTTCTGGGGTCAGATTTCCTGGGTTCATGTCTGAGCTTTGTGATTTACCAATGGTGATACGTTGAGTAAATTCCCTAAACATTCTTTGTGTCTCATCATAGGATGTATGTGAATGTTAAATGAATTAATTGCAACTTCTTGGCATGGTACCTGGTTTTAGGTATGATACTGGTTTTAGGAAAGATAACCAAACTCTTCTAAAACACGTGTGCTATGAGAGAAAATAATCAAAAGGGTCCTTGGTAGAGAAAGAGAAAAGTTTTGGGAACATATGTGAACAACACTGTGGAGAAGGACGTGACAACTACAAACCACAGAATGAACTGTTAGTGTTGGTCAGTGCAGCACGTCTACTTAGCACTCACCTATGGATGGGTCAGTGTGTCCTTTAGGGAAGGCAGTAACAATCTTACACAGTTTTACCTAACAGGAAACCTGGAGGCATAGATTCCCTGTGATGGTTGTATACTCATTGTTCTCAATTTTATACTTGGCAGCTAGTTGGAGTACAGACTCCTTCAATCATCATTAACCTCATTAGTCATCCCCAATTGAGGAAAGCCCAGGATGAGGTTTGAGAGGGAAGTCCAAATTCTTGGAAGACATCTCAGAATGTTCCCAAGGTATAGTGTAGTGAGCAACTAAACTGAAGCAAATAAGCCTCTTCCACCAAAAAAAGTCTTCCCTGATGGCTCAGTGGGAAAAGAATCCACCTGCAGTGCAGAAGACACTGGAGACGTGGGTTCAATCCCTGGGTCAGGAAGATCCCCTGGAGAAGGAAATGGCAACTCACTCCAGTATTATTGCCTGAAAAATTCTATGGATAGAGGAACCTGGCAGGCTGTCGTCCAAAGGATGGCAAAGAGTTGAACAGCGCTAAGCACTAAGCAACCAGGCCCCCCAGGAAAGCAAGCATGTCTTTTCTCTGAATTACTCTTTCCCTGCTGTGCACTGAATTGTGTACCGCCAAAATTCCTATGTTGAATCTCCTAACACCTACTGTGGCGGCATTTGGAAAAGGCCTTTGGGAGATAATTAGAGTCAGACTCAGTCGTGAGGATCGAGTCTTCATGTGGGATCAGTGGCTTTCTAGGAGAATCCCAGGGACAGAGGAGCCTAGTGGGCTGCTGTCTATGGGGTCGCACAGAGTCAGACACGATTGAAGCGACTTAGCAGCAGCAGCAGCAGAATGAGAAAGAGAGATATTTCTCTCCACAAGCCCACACCAAAGACATGGGAGGACACACAGAGAAGGTAGCTTTCTGCAGGCCAGAAAGAGAGTGCTCCCCAGAACATGACCATGATCTCTGATCTCAAACTTCCAGAAAATAAACTTGTATTGTTAAACCCACACAGCCTCTGGTATTTCGTTATGGCAGCCTGAGCCAAGATGATCCCTTTCGACAACTGTCTTCTGTCATGTTTTTCCTCCTGTTCTCCTTTGCATTGATGCTGTATGATCATTAGTTGAATAATTACCAGAAATATTTATAATTATAATCCATCATGTGCTCAGTCATGTCTGACTCTTTGTGACCCCATGGACTGTAGCCCACTAGTCTCCTCTGTCCATGAGATAGTCCATGCAAGAATACTGAAGTAGATTGTCATTTACTTCCCCAGGGAATCTTCCCAACCCAGGGATTGAACCCGCATCTCCTATATCTCCTGCGTTGCAGGCAGATTCTTTACCCAGAAATATTTAGCTAAAAATTAATAAATCCTTCCCCATAAGAGTATCAAGAGAGTATTCAGCCTGCTGTTGTGGGTTGAATTGTGCCCCACAAAGATATGTTGAATCCCCAGTATCCACGGATGTGATTTTATTTGAAAATAAGGTCTTTGTAGATGTGATCAAGGTGAGGTCCTATTGAAGTACCATGAGACCCCTAGTCCAGTGTAACTGGGTTCTTCATAAGAAGAGGAAAAATGCCATGTGAAGACACACACATAGAAAGAAGGCCTGGAGATGATAGAGGCAGATATTGGAGTGATGCAGCTAAAAGCTAAGGAATGCCAAGGATCTTTGGCCACCATCAGAAGTCAGGAAGAGGCAAGGAAGTACTCTACCCAACGTCTCAGAGCCTGGCTGTGCTAACACCTTGGCTTCAGATTTCTACCCTCCATAACTGCTGGAGAGTGTATTTCTGTATTGTCACCCAAGTCTGTGGTACTTTGCTAAGGCTGCCCTAAGAAACAAATTCACGGGCCTCCCTTCACATAAGCAGTATTTTATTCTTGCTTTGAATCTCATTTCCTAGTGATTGTCATCAGTATAATTGCCTTCAAAGCAGAGGAACAAGATACAAAGGCATGAGGACCTTTTAAATTATAGTTGTTTTGTGGAATAAAAGATAATCTGAAAAAGAATAGATACATGTATATGTATAACTCAACATTCAGAAAACTAAGATCATGGCATCTGGTCCCATTACTTCATGGCAAATAGATGGGGGAAACAATGGAAACAGTGACAGACTTTATTGTGGTGGGGGGGACTCCAAAAAAAAACTGCAGATGGTGACTGCAGCCATGAAATTAAAAGATGCTTGCTCCATGGAAGAAAAGTTATGACCAACCTAGACAGCATATTAAAAAGCAGAGACATTACTTTGCCAACAAAGGTCCATCTAGTCAAAGCTAGGGTTTTTCCAGTAGTCATGTATGGATGTTGAGAGTTGGACTCTAAAGAAAGCTGAGCGCTGAAGAATTGATGCTTTTGAGGTGTGGTGTTGGAGAAGATTCTTGAGAGTCCCTTGGACAGCAAGGAGGGAAAGTTATGACCAACCTAGACAGCATATTAAAAAGCAGAGACATTACTTTGCCAACAAAGGTCCATCTAGTCAAAGCTAGGGTTTTTCCAGTAGTCATGTATGGATGTTGAGAGTTGGACTCTAAAGAAAGCTGAGCGCTGAAGAATTGATGCTTTTGAGGTGTGGTGTTGGAGAAGATTCTTGAGAGTCCCTTGGACAGCAAGGAGGTCCAACTAGTCCATCCTAAAGGAAATCAGTCCTGAATATTCATTGGAAGGACTGATGCTGAAGCTGAAACGCCAATATTTTGGCCACCTGATGTGAAGGGTGCAAAGACCCTGATGCTGGGAAAGATTGAAGGCAGGAGGAGAAGGGGGCAACAAAGGATGAGATGGTTGGATGGCATCACCAACTCAATGGAAACGAGTTTGAGTAAGCTCCAGGAGTTGGTGATGGACAGGGAAGCCTGGCATGCTGCCATCCATGGGGTTGCAAAGAGTCGGACATGATTGAGCGACTGAACTGAGCTGAACTGATACATATAACTGAATCTCTGCTGTACACCTGAAACTAACACAACATTCTTAATAACTATAGTCTAGTATGAAATAAAAATTAAAAAAATTTTTTACTTAAAAAGAAAAGTTGCTGTGGGTATGGAATCCATCCCACAATACCACCCGATCTCCCAGGGCCAACCCATTCTTTAACCTGTTAAGTAAACCCAACCAACCACTAATGAACAAAGTGGTGGTGCTGATTTAGTCACTAGGTCGTGTTCAACTGTTTGAGACCCAGTAGACAGTAGCCCGCTAGCCTGCTCTGTCCACAGGCTTTCCCGGGTAAGAATACTGGATTTGCCATTTCCTCTCCAAGAGATGGATCTTCATGATGTAGGGATCAAACCCAGGTCTCCTGCACTGCAAGCATATTCTTTACCTCTGAGCCACCAGGGAAGTCCTAATGAACAAAGTGTACATGCATATTTGATGGTGAATGGGAGATGATTTCAGTTCGTGATGGATGAAAGACAACAGTATGTTTGTCTCAAATGTAGAGGGAGCTATAAAAACTGGAAAGGATATGAGGTGGTTTTACTACAGGTGCCTTTTGTTTATGGAATCTTACTTCCAATTGTGTACATATTCTTTTAAAAATTCTTGAAATGTTTGCCTTTATAACTATGTGTCATTCAGTCTGTCCCAGAAAAGCAGAAATAGCATATTTTCATTTGTTTTACTTTCCAACACAAGAGGGCAGCATTGCAGCATTGTTCATTTCCTGTAGGCCTCACACTGCTGTCCTTTGTGTTTAAATACACAGGGTACCTTTTTCAAATGGATAATCAGTTGAGAATTGCACAAAGGAGGACCCAGGCTATTTATCCATCACCTGACATTCATTTTAATGTTAGTTTTGAAAACAGTACCCTCTGATGAGCATTCATACATTTTATATTTGCTTCATTGTTTCAGATTCTATACTAATCACCCAGTTTCAAGAAGACGAGGTACTTTTGTGTTTTGTAGTGTTTGTGTAGGGTAATTGTCTAAAAATCTGAATTCATTTAAATGGCATTTTCAATCACATTACTCAGAAGTACATAGGGTACCAGGACATAGGCAGTTTGACGTAAAGGATGAGTAACCCACTGGGCAGGGGGGTTTCCTGCTTGCTTGACACAAGTCTGTGAGAGAGTAAACCCGGTGCGCGGATTCCAGCAGCTCTGTGCAAATAAATGGGCTGGGAGATAGGGGGTAGCGAGAGTGCAGTACAAGTAGTAAGAATAATGATACGAAGAAGTACCATTTTTGACTGCTTGTTTTATCTTTGTTGTCGTTGTTTAGTCACTAAGTTGTGTCCAACTCTGCAGCCCCGTGAATTGTAGCATGCCCGGCTTCCCTGTCCTACCCCATCCCCCAGAATTTGCTAAAACTCATGTCCATTGAGTTGGTGATGCTATCAATTTTATCTTAGATCCGTTATTTGCATAGCTATATTGTTCTTAATACTCCTGCATAGTTCCTCTCATTTTTATAGGTGAGAAAGCAGAAGCTTGGCTTAGGTAAGCGATTCACCCCTCAACTCACGCTCAGGTTTCTCCCACTACTTCATGTTGACAGTGAAAGAGATTGAATTCAGTGCTTCACTCTAAAAAGTTATTGATTTGATATTCAAACTTCTTCATCCCTACCCTGTCCACTTCATATATTTGATTTAGTCTAGACTACTGTGATGGTTAATTTTATGTGTCAGCTTTACTGGTCTAAGGGATGCCCAGATAGCCGGTAAAACATTATTTCTGGATGTGCCTGTGAGGTCGTTTCTGGAAGAGATTAACATTTGAATCAGGAAAGAAGATGACCCTCACCAATGTAGATGGGTATCATCCAATCCCTTGAGGGTCTGAATAGAACAAAAAAGGCAGAAGAACGAATTTCTTTGTTTAAGCTGAAACATCAGCACTCCTGGCTCTTGGGCTTATGGACCAAGACCAGGACTTGGCTGGATCACACTACTGGTATTACTGCTTCTCCAACTTGCAGATGGCAGGTGTACTATTTTCTAACCCTCATAATGGTGTGAGCCAATTTTTATAATAAATGTCCATATTTTATATATGTATAAAATATACACATATATAATATATCCATATATGTATGTCTACGTATGTTCTGTTTCTCTAAAAATTTTGACTATACAGCTACCTTAAGTAAAATACAAAATGCTATATGAGGTCTAAATTTTATTATTGCGTTTATTATTTTTTGCTCTTTGCATCTGAGCAATAATTTAATGCCTTATGTCTGAGAATCTTCATCTCAACAGAACTGTGGAGTAGATCCCAGAAGATTCGAGTCCCTTTTAGAAGACTGAGGAGGGAGCATTTGCTTTAGTGTGGTAGCACAGTGCATTCACATAACACATTTTCCTCTGAGGAGCTCAAGGCAAAGACGGCGGGTTACTATCTGCATTACCTGCCAGTGGCAGATATGAAAGATGGCATCTTAACCTTTGAAGAAGAGAAAACATGTCCACAAGAATCTTTTTTGTTGCAAGAACAAATTGCTGAAGTAGATTGTCCGTGATTGCTAATGGTTGAACTCTTTGAACCAGCATTGTTTATTCCTGAACCTGGACTGTATCTTTTGAGGTTAACAGCACTTTAGGAGTCAGGCTTGAATTTTTGTCCCAGGTTTGCCATGGGACAATTTTTGTCCCAGGCTCTTGGCTTTGAGAAAACTCCCTGAGCCTCCAGAGAAGGCAATGGCAACCCACTCCAGTACTCTTGCCTGGAAAATCCCATGGATGGAGGGAGGAGCCTGGTAGGCTGCAGTCCATGGGGTCACTGAGGGTCGGACACAACTGAGGAACTTCACTTTCACTTTTCACTTTCATGCATTGGAAAAGGAAATGGCAACCCACTCCAGTGTTCTTGCCTGGAGAATCCCAAGGGCGGGGGAGCCTGGTGGGCTGCCGTCTATGGGGTCGCACAGAGTTGGACACGACTGAAGTGACTTAGCAGCAGCAGCAGCAGCAGCAGCCTGAGCCTCAGATTCTTCATCTGTGAAAGAAAAATAAGAATAATATAAACTTCTTGGAATTATTAAATAGATAAAGTAATGTGTGTATATGTATATATGTATGTAGGCAAGTGTATATATTTTTTTTTGGTACACATACCCATTCAGTGTACTCTGCTCTGTGATAAGGGCACCAGTCTGTAACTCAGAGTAGTCTGCAATTCTGAGCAGTGCCCATTGAGACCACTGGGCGTCTCTAGAAAGCTTGAATTTTAAGAGTAAGAAAAAAGATGCTTGTGAACATGTTTTAGAAACTGTAAAGCTTTGTAAAAAATAAGATTGTAATGGTTCCTTCGCTGAACTCAACTTCTATTAATACTTGATATATACCTATGCTTTTGCATCTATCTAGTTAGTTCAAATCTAAACATTTACAGAGAATCTGATATATACTAGGGAAACGTTCATTCACTTTACAATGTGTGCTGCTCTAGGGACTGTATATTCAGCAGTGTACAAAGTGGACTAATCTTTTGCCTCTGGAGCTTATATTTGTAAGGGTGACAGTGAGCAGGCACGTACACATATGTACAATGGTAGAATGTTTGGTAATAATATGAAGGAAAAAATGCAGCTTGGTAAAATAGAGAATCATAGTGGATGCCATTTTAGATATTAGACCTTAAAAGTCATCTTTGAGAGGATTAAAACTGAGCAGAAAAACCTGAATTAAATAAAAGAATGAGCCACATATATACCCAGAAAAAGTGAGCACTTATTAGAGAGAACAAAAAGTAAAAGGCCTTAAAAGCGAGATGTGTGGTTATTGTGTTTGAGAAACAGCAAAGAACTGTGGGCAAACCATGCACATTGATAAGGTTTTCTATATAATTCATTGTCTTTTGGGGAGACAATATCTATTATAATATTATACCTTTATAGCTCCTTTCTGTAAGTGTATTCACCTAAATATTATATTACAATAATTAGTACTTACTGAGTACTCATTATGTTCTGAGTTAGTCCTTACAACCCTACCATGTGAATATAATTGCCCCCTATTATTCAGAGACTCTAAAGAGCTTCTTAAGGTAACATATCCAGGAAGTTGGTGAGGCAACACTTGGCCTTGTTTGAAAGTGCAGTAACTCAGTGGGAAGACAGATGAGTAAAAAATAATGAAGTGATAGGAGCAATGGAAAGTTACCAAGAGCAGGTGACATGTGACTTGGAGGATGAGGCTGGATTCTTAAAGGAGGAGAAGATGGGGATGAGAGTGGAGAGAGAATCTCCTGGTAGAAAACAAAGCAATGGGGGCTTCAAAGAGCATGGTTTATGGAGGAAATAACACACAGTTGAGTGTAGCTGAAGAATCTGTAGCACTAAGTGTAATAGATACGCTGTGGTGCCTGCAAGTGCCAGGAGGGAAAGTCTTCTAGCGCTATTAGGAGGAGATGGAACCCTGACCCAAAGGCAGCAGAGTCTCTGGTATTACCAAATCAGGAAAGGAGTACGTCAAGGCTATATGCTGTCACCCTGCTTATTTAACTTATAGGCAGAGTACAACATGTGAAATGCCAGGCTGGATGAATCACAAGCTGGAATCAAGATGGCTGGGAGAAATATCAAAAACCTCAGATATGCAGATGACACCACTTTTATGGCAGAAAGCAAAGAGGAACTAAAGATCCTCTTGATGAAGGTGGAAGAGTGAAAAAGCTGGCTTGAAACTCAACATTCAAAAAACTAAGATCATGGCATCTGGTTCCATCACTTCATGGCAAATAGATGGGGGGAAAGTGGAAACAGTGACAGACATTATTTTCTTGGGCTCCAAAATCACTGCAGATGGTGACTGCAGCCATGAAATTAAAAGACGCTTGCTCCTTGTTTAAGACCAACTTAGACAACTTATTAAAAAGCAGAGACATTACTTTGCTGACAAAGGCCCATCTAGTTATACTATGGTTTTTCCAGTAGTCATGTATAATGTGAGAGTTGGATGATAAAGAAAGCTGAGCACTGAAGAATTGATGCTTTTGAACTGTGGTGTTGGAGAAGACTCTTGAGAGTCCCTTGGATAGCAAAGAGATCTAACCAGTCAATCCTAGAGGAAATTAGTCCTGAATATTCATTGGAAGAACTGATGGTGACGCTCCAGTACTTTGGCCGCCTGATGTGAAGAACTGACTCATTTGAAAAGACCCTGATGCTGGGAAAGATTGAAGGCAGGGGGAGAAGGGGATGACAGAGGATGAAATGGTTGAATGGCATCACTGACTCGATGAACAAGCTCTGGGAGTTGGTGAAGGACAGGGAAGGCTGGTATGCTGCAGTCTATGGGGTCAGAGTCAGATACGATTGAGCAACTAACTGAACTGAAACCTGATAAGGTAGCTGGCTGTAGAAAAAGTGCAGCAAGTGCAGAGATTAACAAAGATGGAACATCATGAGGTGTCTGAGGAAAAGAAGTGGGGACATCAGCTCTCTAGTTTCTGCTGCATTTACAGTTCTTAACTCTTTAGGGCTCATGGGGCAGTGTAGTTTCTGTCTTGATCCCAGAGATCTGTGTATCCTAAAATTAGGGGGATCATATGATCTGTTATTCAAACTGGCATATTTTTGAAAGTGAAAGTGGGTACTATTAATAATTGCAAGCATTAACTGGATGATGATAGATATGAACTGGGATGTAGGCAATGGTGGATGGAAGAACCACTTCTCTCCAGAAAATAACAGTGATGATGATGGGAGCAGCAGAATAAAATTTAATTTGTAGTGTTTGCCGATTTCCATGGTATAAATACTACCACCACAGTTGATTCTAAACTCCCAAGGCAAAATCAGCTGGTTGCAAATTCCTGAAGATTTAATAATCAGCTTCCTCAAGCTGTGACAAGTCAGCTCCAGCCGCCTGCTGGATGCACACTGCCCCATCTACAGTACTCTCTCCACCAGGTCCACTCTCCTTCATTTTCACTTAGGTTTTGTTGAGAGCACGTGATTCTCACAACTCCAAAAGTACTGATTAGAACAGTGGTGCATTTGGGTGTGAAACTAGTGGGAAGTCTGCTTCCCAGCCTCCCTTGTACCTCCTCCAAGGGACAGACTGCCTGCAGCCTCCTCTCACTCCCAGGTGCCTAGCACTGTGAGGAATATGCAGAAGCTGTCGGTAAATACTGATGATTAATGCTTCCGGGGTCATGCCTTGCCTCCCCTAGAGGAAGGTTGGTGGTATTAGGTGGTATTAGTCTTTCCGTCATGTCCAATTCTTTGTGACCCCATGGACATAGCCTACCAGGCCCCTCTGTCCTTGAAATTCTCCATGAATACTGGTGTGGGTAGCCATTCCCTTCTCCAGGGGATCTTCCTGACCCAGGGATCCAACCTGGGCCTCCTGAATTGCAGGCAGATTCTTTACCATCTGAGCCACCAGAGAAAGGTTGCCCAGCCGTGGTTTGCAATTTGCCTGTCAGCAGTGGGATAGCACCTTTGTGACAGGTTAGCTACGGAGGAGCCTGGTAGGCTGCAGTCCATGGGGTTGCTAAGAGTCGGACACGACTGAGCGACTTCACTTTCACTTTTCACTTTCATGCATTGGAGAAGGAAATGGCACCCCACTCCAGTGTTCTTGCCTGGAGAATCCCAGGGATGGGGGAGCCTGATGGGCTGCCCTCTATGGGGTCGCACAGAGTCGGACACGACTGAAGCGACTTAGCAGCAGCAGCAGCAGCCGCCAACAGCAGCTTCTCAGAGGATTCTGAGACCTGGGCTCTGACATTCTCCCCCAGGGCTGATTGCTATAAGCCCAACATCCTCTGTCAAACTGTAGCCTTCCATATACAGATGAAGTTTATTTATTCAGTGGGGGGAATGGTTATGGTTATAAGTTGCTCAGTGTGTCCTACTCTTTATGACCCCATGGCCTGCAGGCTGTCAGGCACCTCTGTCCCTGGGATTTTCCAGGCAAGGATACTGGAGTGGGTTGCCATTTTCTCTCCAGAGGATCTTCCTAACCCAGGGATCGAATCTGGGTCTCCCACATTGCAGGAAGATTCTACCATCTGAGCCACCAGGGGATCCTTATAGCCACGTGAGTACTAAGTGTCTGATCAGGGTTCCTCTTTAACTTGCTCATATTGGCCTGAGGCAACCACTGTCACACTTATTCCTCAGTCTTCATTCTTCAAATAACACAATCCTTGCCTTCCAAAAAGCAGAGTCTCCAAGCTGCTCTGGAAATAAACTGGTTACCCAAGCTTATTAGATGAGCCTTGCTTGTGCAAACACATTCTTACTTGGACTTTATATTTTTCTCCCCCCCCTTTTTTATTCTTATTTCTGCTTGTATATAAAGACTTTTATACCTTTTTGAATAATAGTGAAATATCAGAAGAATTCAGTTTCTAACAGACTTCGTACAAGCAATTTTCCTTGTTTCTGAGAAATGATAAGACTGGGAGACATTGCCTCTGGACATCCTAAATGTATTCATTAGTTCAATGGTTGATATTGCTGGGGAAGAATTTAGTCCAGGTCAGACACACATGTGCTCGTATATACACATGCTAATACACAGACACACAATTTCTGTTCCAACTGTTCTCAGCTGAAATGAAATCAGGTGAAATGACAGTTCTTCACTTTTCCTACCGCCATCCTTTTTAAGTGAATTGATTAAACAGATGTTTATTTAAGAAAGTCTTCCCAGTTTATGTGCCAGCCAATAAAATAATTATTTTCCAAGGTGAATTATATATATATAAATTAAGGTACAAAATCATACCTGTGTCCAAAGACTCTTAAGTATCAGCTTTCTGTACACATGCATCGAGTCAAGAGGTTAGCATTGACTGTTGCTGGTACTTTTGGTTGTGGCAAGAGTTGTTAACTTTCCTAACCTGTGCATGCATGTGTGCTAAGTCGCTTCAGTGATGGCTGACTCTTTGTGACCCTGTGGACAGTAGCCTGCCTGGTTCCTCTGTCCATGGGATTCTCCAGGCAAGAATACTGGACTGGGTTACTGTGCCATCTTCCCGACCCAGGGATTGAGCCCATGTCTCTTCTGTCTCCTGCCTTGGCAGCTGATTTCCTTATGACTAGACCTGAAGTGTTAGGAAATCAATTCACCACAAAATGCTATGGACCTACAATGTGTCCATTAATGTCTTTGATAATGTGAAATAATGACGTAAATCTAAATAACAGATGTTCATAAAGTGGTATATATGTGTATGTGTATATACATGTACATGTATGTATATAAAACTATTTGCTAAAGCAATTTTTACAATTGTGTAAAAGAGTAAAAATTCTGCAGTCTAATAAATAAGGGTGATTTAATTTGCAGTCACTTAATGAATTGCTATCAGACCATTTAAAACTGTGTTGTAGAAGAATATTTGCTGCTGTGGAAAGATATTCAGAACATACTGCCAAGTGGTGAAAATAATCTACAAAACTTTATGGTAACATTTTTACCCATATGGTTATGGTGTTTCATGTGTGTGTGTGTTTCACAAGACTAGAAAAATGTATACCAACATGATCTGTGAACACTGATTATAGCTGGGTGGAATGATTAAACTGGTTTATGTCCTATTTCCATTTCTCACTGTGCTCTGTCTTTACTTCTTGAGCATGCTTCACTACTGAAGTTAAAGGAAAAGTTACTCTTAATGAACTCATTGAATTTTGAAGGAGGTAGAGTTACACACAGTTAACTATAAAGGGAGGCATGTATATGTACTGAATATGGACTAGTATATGTACTTAAATAGTATATGTACTATTTAGTACATGTATTAAACTTGTGGAGGTCTTCCCTGGTGACTCAGAATTGGCCTGCAATGCAGGAGATGCAAGAGATGTGGGTTTGATCCCTGGGTTGGGAAGATCCCCTGGAGAAGGAAATTGCAACCCACTCAGGTACTCTTGCCTGGGAAATCCGAAGGACAGAGGAGCCTGGCTGGCTATAGTCCATGGGGTCGCAAGAGTTGGACCTGACTTAGCCACTAAACCACCACACCACCACCAAACTTATGGAGTAGGGGCATGCTAGTTAGTCATTAAATTCCTGTCCTTCTGTTCAGGGTTACATTTTAGAAAGGTGATTAGGGTAACCTAGAGGAAAGGGTACACCTTAGGTGACATGAACTGATCCCTGCTTAAAGAGTTAAAGAATCTAACTTGTCCCCCTATGGAGCAAGGAGAACAAAGCTTTTACTGTACTATTAATTAGAATTCAGCTTTGCATAGTCTGTGGTTACAGACTTCAGTGAAATTGGTGCAGGATCCTATTCTCAAAGGGTTACAAAGCACATATTGTTGTCAGAGTAATTCTAGTACAGAAAGATGGTATCCTTGGAAAAAAGATAAAATACATTTTATATGGAGCAAACCACATTAGACAATTTCATAGTTTTAAATGTTAAACAGTAATGAACATTTCTAGGAATCTTGTCAACTTTTTAACTTAAAAACAAATGACTCTATTTTCCATAAATGCAAAACAACATATTTTAAACAGTTTATCTGATGGGAAACATTTGAACTGAAATATAACACTAAAATATAACACTGAAATATAACATTTGAACTGAAATAAACACCGTGATGGTTCCCAATGAATGGATCAAGGTAACCAAGAATAAATTTCTATAAAGCAAGCATCCTATCCTATTCAACTTCTCCCCATTGTGCTTGGCACAGTGCCTGACACATGATAGGCATTCACCCGAAGTATGCATATTTGATAGAGCTGGAAAATATACTTACTTGAATGTCTCTAGTCTGCTTACTGTTGAATAGAATAGCGTGATGGAAAGAATAATGGATTGAGAGACCAGTGACTTAAGTTTTAATCCCAGCTCTTCTGTTAACTCAGGATATGATTTCTCTTTGTGGCTTTATTTACCTGTTTGCTATAAAGGAGACTGCATAGATGAACTCCAATGGGAGTTTTCTCCATAATTATTAATAAGTACCTAAGGTTCTAAGGGATCCCACAAGGGTTTTTTCCTTTCTCTCCCTATCGCCCAAGCTCTTGTATTTGTTAATGTAGTCTATGTGCTTACTGAATGTTTTCTGTGTGTTAGGCATTGTGCTACATCATACACAATAGGCCTGTAAATAAGACACACACAGTCCTTGGCATTTGGGTCTCTTCCTCCAGTGAGAGAGTTGTGTGCCCTCCTACTCAACTAATTATATTTTGAAAAATTTTACTCATCGTTTAATGTACGATCTTATAGTTGTTTTCATACAGTCACCTAGTTGTGTCCAACTCTTTGTGGTCCCATGGACTGCAGCATGCCAGGCCTCCCTGTCCCTCACCATCTCCTGTAGTTTGCCCAAATTCATGTCCATTACATTGGTGATGCCATCCAGCCATCTCATCCTTTGACACCCTCTACTCCTGCCCTCAGTCTTTCCCAACATCAGGGACTTTGCCAATGAGCCGTTTGTTCGTATCAGATGACGAAAATACTGGAGCTTCAGCTTCAGCATCAGTCCTTCAAATGAGTATTGACTCATTTGAATAAGGTTGATTTCCCTTAAGATTTACTGGTTTGATCTCCTTGCTGTCCTTGGGACTCTCAGAAGTCTTCTCCAGAGCCACAGTTTGAAGGTATCAGTTCTTTGATGTTCTGTCTTCTTTATGGTCCAGCTCTCACAACCGTACATGACCACTGGGAAGACCATAGCCTTGACTAACCAGACCTTTGTCAGCAAAGTAATGTCTCTGCTTTTCAACACACTAGGTTTGTCATAGATTTCCTGCCAAGAAGCAATCATCTTCTGATTTCATGGCTGTAGTCACCATCTGCAATGATTTTTAGAGCCCAAGAAGAGAAAATCTGTCACTACTTCCACCTTTCCCCCTTCTATTTGCCATGAAATAATGGTGCTGGATGGTGCTGGATGCCATGGTCTTAGTTTTTTTAATATTTAGTTTTAAACTAGCATTTTCACTCTCCTCCTTCACCCTCATCAAGGGGCTCTTTAATTCCTCTTCAATTGCTGCCATTACAATGGTATCATCTGCATATCTGAGATTGTTGATATTTCTCTCACCTATCTTGATTCTAGCTTGTAACTCATCCAGCCTGGCATTTCTCATGATGCGCCCAGCATATAAGCTAAACAAACAGGGTGACAGCAGATAGCCCTGTCGTACTGCTTTCTCAGTCTTGAACCAAGCTGTTGTTCCATACAGGTTTCTAACTGTTGCTTCTTGACCCATATATGGATGTCTCAGGAGACAGGTAATATAGTCTGGTATTCCCGTCTCTTTAAGAGCTTTCCACAGTTTGTTATGATCCATATAGTCAATGAAACAGAGGAGTCAATAGCATAGTCAATGAAACAGAGGTACATGTTTTTCTGGAGTTCCCTAACTTTCTCTATGATCCCAGTGATTGTTGACAATTTGATCTCTGGTTCCTCTTCCTTTTCTAAACCCAGCTTGGACATCTGTACGTTCTTAGTTCACATAATGCTGAAGCCTAGCATGCAAGATTTTTAAGCATGACCTTACTAGTATGCTTAAAAAGAGATGGGAATACCAGACCACCTGACTTGCCTCCTGAGAAATCTGTATGCAGGTCAAGAAGCAACAGTTAGAACTGGACATGAAACAACAGACTGGTTCCAAATCAAGAAAGGAGTATGTCAAGGCTGTATTTTGTCACCCTGCTTATTTAACTTATATGCAGAGTACATCATGTGAAATGCTGGGCTGGATGAAGCACAAGCTGGAATCAAGATTGCCAGGAGAAATATCAATAACCTCAGATATGCAGATGACACCACCCTTATGGAGAAAGCAAAGAAGTACTATGGAGCCTCTTGATGAAAGTGAAAGAGGAAAGTGAAAAAGCTGGCTTAAAACACAAAATTCAGAAAACTAAGATCATGGCATCCAGTCCCATCACTTCATGGTAAGTAGATGGGGAAACAATGTAAACCATGACAGACTATTTTTTTGGGCTCCCAAATCACTACAGATGGTGACTGCAGGCATGAAATTAAAAGACGCTTGCTCCTTGAAAGAAAAGTTATGGCCAACCTAGATACCGTATTAAAAAGCAAAGACATTTACTTTTCCAGCAAAGGTCTGTCTAGTCAAAGCTATGGTTTTTCCAGTAGTCATGTATAGATGTGAGAGTTGGATGATAAAGAAAGTTGAGTGCTGAAGAACTGATGCTTTTGAACTGTGGTATTGGAGAAGACTCTTGAGAGTCCCTCGGACTGCAAGGAGATCCAACCAGTCCATCATAAAGGAGATCAATCCTGAGTATTCATTGGATGCTGAAGCTGAAACTCTAATACTTTGGCCCCCTGATGTGAAGAACTGACTCATATGAAAAGACCCTGATGGTGGAAAATATTGAAGGCGGGAGGAGAAGGGGATGACAGAGGATGAGATGGTTAGATGGCTTCAGCAACTTGATGGACATGAGTTTGAGCAAGCTCTGGGAGTTGGTGAAGGACAGGGAAGCCTGGTGTGCTGCAGTCATGGGGTTTCAAAGAGTTGGACATGACTGAGTGACTGAACTGAACTGAACTTCCATGGGAGATGAGTGCAATTGTCTGATGCTTAGCATTCTTTGATACTACCCTTTTTGGGAATTCGGATGAAGATTGACCTTTTCCAGTCCCGTGGCCACTGCTGGGTGTTCCAGATTTGCTAAAATATTGAATGCAACACCTTGATGGCATCATCCTTCAGGGTTTTGAATGGTTCTACTAGAATTCTGTCACACCCACTAGCTTTATTAGCAGCAGTGCTTCCTAAGGCCCACTTGTCTTTGCTCTCCAGAATGTCTAGGTCTGGGTAGCTGACCACACCATCATAGTAATCCGGTTCATTAAGATCTTTTTTGTAGTTTTTTTTTGTGTATTCTTTCCATCTATTCTTAATCTCTTCATTGTCTACTAGGTCTCTACCATTTCTGTCCTTTATTGTGCCCATCTTTGAGTAAAATGATCTTATAGTAATCGGAAGCTATTGTTATTGGGGGGATTGTTTGTGATTGTAGAGCTCTCTGATAAGATAAATGAATTTGGAAAGATTTAACTCATAGATTATATTTGCTTGTTTATTGTTTGGACCAAAACAGTGACAAATTTAATGTTTTCCAGTTTTTAGTGACATAGTGAATATACTTCACATTACAGTTTTGATGTATGTTTAAAATATGCAGTTTATGAATTATATTTTATAAATTGTCATATTTTCATTGTACCAGAGTAAACTGATACTTAAAAGGAATATTTCAATGACATAATGAAGGCATGGGAAAAGTGAAAGTGTTCATTGCTCAGTCATGTTTGTGACCCATAGACTGTAGCCTGCCTGGCTCCTCTATCCATGGGATTCTCCAGGGAAGAATATTGGAGTGGGTTGCCATTCCCTCCTCTAGGGAATCTTCCTAACTCAGGAATCAAACCCGGGTCTCCCGTATTGCAGGCAGATTCTTTACCATCTGAACCACCAGAGAAGCCCTCCGATTGTTATGTAATTATGATTCAAGCTACATACATTTTTCTTTTACTTTAAGATTTTTCTTAGTGCAAAATATCTCTATACTTTTATAAAATGGATTATACTAGAATAATCATAGGCACATTTTGGCATAGCATAGATCTTTTTATTACATCAATCTCATAGAGAATGTACTGAAATAGTCTCTCTAGTTTTACTATATAAAACTTTCTCAGGGTAAGGCAGAATAAGCTGGTCATGTTGCTGTGACAGAACCCCCAAACTCCCAGAGGCTTAAATCCTATAGATTTTCTTCTTGCTCATCCTACATACTTATCTTGGAAATGGATGAGCTGGACTGATCATAATCCTTCTGGGATGCAGGGTGACAGTCACCGCCACCTCAAATATTTTCATGGCAAGTGCAAGAGAATAAAGAGAGCTCTGGAAAGTCTCACCGTGGCAATGAATTATTTGTCTACATCCAGTTGCAAATCATTGGTCAGAATTAGTCACATGCTCCATCGTCTCACAGGGGGCCAGAAAGTGTTATCCTACCATCTGCCTCAAAGGAAGACAGCTGGAATCCTTGGTGAATAACACCAATTACTACCATACATGGTGTGAAAGATTTGTTTTCAGGCATTAGCTTTCGTAATTGTCTTGGGAATCAATTAACTCTTGGTTATCCTAGTCACTTGTTCAGTTGAGAAACCATTTTTTCAAAAATATCAAAGCACTATCTTTTTAAAAAAGATATACTGTGTAATATACATTGCTAAAATTTATCAATATTTTTAAATGTTAGATTTATAGCAACATTTGCAGTGGTGTATATTTCTACATCTTGCCCATGGACATTAATCACTTTATTACTATGATTCTCCAAAGCATTAAGAAAGAAATAACTTTAGGTTATAGTAGAGGTTTTATTTCTTTAATGCTACTTTTCCCTTTTGTGTTTTTATTAGATGCTTTCAGGGTTTTGCTTTGAATTGCTATTTCATTATTATCCTTTGACAGTACTCTACTAGGGCTTGCTTATTTTCCATTCTAATGCAGTTCTGATCCAGAGTAGATAGGAGTTTGTCAGAAAACCATTTTAGACTCACAATACTTCTGAATATCAATCATGAAAGTCCACTTCATTGTTCAGCTTCCTTAGGTAAAATAGTAAACAATGTATGAATGGCTTTTACTTTGCATCTTCAAGCTAAAGCAGTTTTATATTCATTAACAATTTTATTCATTTTTATTTACTTACTCAAAAAATTTTCATTGTACTCCTAGTATAGTAGGCACTCAAACTGATTTAATTATATGAATATTATTAAGTATTTATGAGGAGTCACAGATAATTTTCTAAATAAGTTAGTTATAATTTGATTCATAAAGGTTCTATTCTTTTGTATGAAGCTGGCAATACATGCATAACAATTGAACGTGCACTCTGAAAGACATGTCCAGTGGCAGGGGCTCCGCAGGAAGGGGTTCCTTCCTGTCATCCTTTGCAGAAGAGTGCTATATACATTTGAAAGATCAGGGGTCTTCCCAGGTGACACTAGCGGCAAGAACTCACCTGCCAATGCAGGAGACGTAAGAGATGCAGGTTTGATCCCTGGGTTGCAAAGATCCCCTGGAGGAGAGCATGGCAACACGCTCCCGTATTCTTGCCTGGAGAATCCCATGGACAAGAGGATCCTGGTGGATCCATGGGGTCGCAAAGAGTCAGACATGACTGAACTGACTATGCCCTCACACAGGCACCGATACGATGATATGTTGCCATTAAATGTTCTGGAACCCATACTTTATTCACTTAGTCAGACAAAAGTAACTCTATGTCTACACTATGCCTTACTTTTTGGTAGAAACTTAGAATATAAAGATCATTAAAATATCAACCATATTCTCATGGAGTTCACAGTAAACTGGGGGAAATAGATATATTAATGTATGATTAACAAGTGTATAGGGTAATAAGATTTAGGATAAAGGTACCAACCGAGTATCATACAATACCAAGAACTTGTGGAAAACCAACTTGGAAGCATTGGTAAGATCTTCCAAGACTGAGGTTATCAAGTGACATATACCAAAGTCTTGAGTGGAATTCAAGGAGCAGGGAAGGGGAGAGAACACTACAAACATAACCAGTGACATGAGTGATTGAATGCATGTGAAAACATGCAAAGCCCAAAGGCCGTGTACAGGGGTGTTGGCAGGAGATGAAGCTAAAAGAATGCCCTGATCCAGGCAGAACAGGGGCTTGGCTTCGGTTTGTCTCAGAATAATATATTACTTTTTCAGAATAAGAAAAGAGAGGCATTACCTAAAGGGATTGGAATTTATCTGGGATCTTTGAAACTTACAAGGCAAGAGAGTAATGCAGTCAGGTTGATATATTCAGGGATATAAGTAATTGTAGTGGGAATAGAGAGAGAGAAGTAGCGAGATCTAGAGCCACAGAAAACTTAAATCTTGGTTTCTTCAGCAGTTAATTTTCCAGTGACTAGATTCTAGGCTGTTGAGATAGGTGACTAATTCTTGTCCTTTAATTTATAATATTATGACTGTGTGCTTGGAAAACGGCAGCTGGTGCTTTAATAACTTGATTGCTTTTCCTACGTAAGACATTTCTATTAAATTCTCTTTCAAGTACCAATATATTTGTTAGAAAGCTGCATACATTTTAACAGCAATCATTGGCTTCCTCAGCTATGTAAATCTGTGTGTTGCTAAGTACTTATTTAACAGCTTCTATTAATAGAGCATAATAGGTATACTGGGGCAATTTCTCAGGGAATTATTTCATGAAGAGCCTCATGTGACTCAAATACAGGAACCCGTCAGTGAATAGATGTCAATGTGTAACCATCGATAGTTTGAAGAGTGATACATAGATGAAGTGAAATAAAAGTGCTGAGAATGATATTTATTTCAACTATTTCAAAAGTAGAATATAATAGTCCCTGAAAGTGTTCAGAGAGGATGCTGTTGTCAGCAGTATTAGCTATTTTTGACAAATCAAGAATAAAAATGAGGGAGAATGATTAGCACCAACATTGACTAACTCTAAATAATTGTCTCTAGAAGGCCTAAGTAGGTGTTTTGCTATATTCTTATATAACAATGTGTAATTTGAGAGATTTCAGAAATTAACATCATTATTAATGAAGCAAAGTAGGTCATGATCTCTTCTTCTTTTGGACTTTTCAGTGCAATGTTTTGAATCTTATGAATATAAAAGCCTTTATCTATGTTACCAAGAAACATCCACTATTGTTGCTTCTCTCTGTTATGAAATCATACTATTTTTTTCCAGCCAGACTGGGTAGAGACTACGGTACAAAAACTTTGTTAAAGTACTATTACTGTGTATTTGTTGGACTTTTTGTTTCTTTTAAACTGATGTATTTGATTTTTAAGTTTCTGAGCATTTAGGTCCCTTGTACTTTCACATAAAATGTTTTGATGCTTACATTTTGTAGTCAGATTGCCAATTGTTTTACAAATCAGTTGGAAGGCTTCTCTGGTGGCTCATTGGTAAGGAATTGATGCTGGAGACGCAGTTCGATCCCCAGGTCAGAAAGATCCCCTGGAGAAGGAAATGACAACCCACTCTAATATTCTTGCCTGGAAAATTCCTTGGACAGTAGAACCTGGTGGGTCACAAAGAATCACACACAACTGAGTGACTGAGCACACACCTTCATTGCCACTTAGATGATCGGACTCCCCAAAACTTGAGAGATTATTCCTTCAAATTGTCTTCTGCGTGTGTTTGTACAGTTCCCTAGAGGATCATATCATACCATATTACACGGAAGATTTTTTTTGTCATTTGGATTATGTGTTTATTATAGATCTTGAGAACTCAGGAAATCCATGTATCTTTACCTTTTAAGTTTTAGTTTTTTTTTCCTACAATATTTTATAGGTATTGATTTTTTAGGAAGAGATGTAGTAAAGTGTGATATTTTCCTGAAGAAGGGACAGTTTGTAATCTTCTAGGTCAGTCTTTCTGGGATCAAAGAAGGTTTGGCAAAAAAATTGTGATATTTTTCAATTGGTGAGCATGAAATTGGGTAAGACAGAATCAGCCTGAAGGTCTGTAATATTTACCAAAAAATAGGTAAATATTTGATATACCCCAACTTACTATTTCTATTTCTGGACAATATTTTCAATTATTTCCCCTTGTTTAGTTGCAATTATACTATAACTACTTAGTCTTCTTACCTTTTCAGGGAAGAGAGGAGGTGATAACCTACTCTTTTTTTTTTTTTTAACTTTACAATATTGTAATGGTTTTGCCATATATCGAAATGAATCCACCACAGGTATACATGTGTTCCCCATCCTAAACCCTCCTCCCTCCTTCCTCCCCATACCATCCCCCCGGGTTGTCCCAGTGCACCAGCCCCAAGCTTCCAGTATCGTACATCGATCTTTAGCTTCTCTAGGACCAAACACTTACTGAATGCCCATTTTGTGGCATAAAGGTGATTGTGACAAATTGTTGCCCTAGAGAATTTCTAGTCTGGTGATTATTTTGTCTTGTATGTTCTTTTGATTGTATTAAAGTAAAGTTCTAGGAGCAGAGTGTTCTTTTGGCTGGAAATCTATTCCTTCTGTTTTTATCAGGAAACCCCAGAGCTAGCTGGCTTTGAGCATTAGCTAATTGACAATATTGGAAAAAATATCAGCTCCAGAACCAAGACCTTTTCTCATTACTTGGAAACCACACAGAATTATTCCTTAATATAGTTCCCCTTCCACAGAACTAAACTGAAGGTGAATAGATGTCAGAGAAATGCTTTAATTCATAGATCATTATGAATGGATGTAGATTTACTTATATAAGTATTCAAACTCAGTGGCCATTTTATATTTATCTGTAGTAGATATGTATAAAATAATAAATATATACTATATTTTATAGAGTAATTGATTATTAGAGAAGACTTTCTATTTGGAGGAAGAACTTTGGAATGAGACAGCTAGATTTGAATTGAACTTTCAGGAATTACTAGTTTTCAGCTTTGAACCTTACTTCTCAGAACATGAGTTTCTTTAAGTGTACAATGGGAGATAAAAATATGTTTGTGAAAAGTTATTTTAATATCTGCAAAGCAACTAGAACACAGTAGACACTTCAGAATTGGTAGCTTTTTGCCTTTTGTTGTTAACTCATTTTGAATGAATATCTAAGTGCTATTATGAACAAAAGATTGCAAGGAGATATTAGGGGAGGGATGCAGAGAGAAAAAAAACAAGATGTGTCTTTGAAGGAGTTTCCCACAATTTGGGTGGGGAGACAGATGCATTCATCCATCAAAGAATTTGGAAATAATCTAATATAAGACATAAAAAATAATGCAAAATCTTTATAGGGAAGAAAAGTAGTTCTGGAATAATTTTTATGTCATAGAATGGAAATTCTGTATTATCACTGTCCTCTCTCCAAATCTCTATAAGAAATCTCTTCCCTGAATGTAGCTGTAATAAAATACTTTTTTTGGAAAAAGACTATTTTTCAAAGTAGTTTCAGGTTTACAACAAAACTGAAAGAGAGGTACAAAGATTTCTTCTACATCCCCTGCCCTTACACATACATAGCCTCCCTCAGTATCAGTCTCATTTGGAAACTGGTACACTGCTTTTTACCAAGGATGAACGTACATTGGCATATCATAATCACCCCCCCTTAAGGTTTACTCTTGGTGTTGTGCATTCTGTGCATTTGCACATCTGTAAAATGATGTATACCCCTCATTACAGTATCATGCAGAGTATTTTCACTCCTCTAAAAAACCTGTATTCTGCCTATTAATCTCTACCACCCACTCTACCTCTGGTAGCCACTGATCTTTTTGTTATCTCCATAGTTTTACCTTTTTCCAGAATTTTGGATTCACACAGCACATAGCCTTTTCAGGTTGGCTTCTTTCACTTGGTAATATTCAAGGTTCCAATAAAATGCTTTGAGTAAAGTCAAATATGTTCTTGAGAACCATTATTAATTGTGTTACCAATAAGTGGTCCAATTGTAACAACAGGACTGTGCTTGTAATTATCATGTATTGCTTCAATTCTGTATTCTCTCCAATAGGCCCCAATCTTTAAAATCTTTAAGTCGGCTTGTTGTGTAGGAAGTACTCAGATGTAGGCATAATTAGAGGTGCTCACTGTTGGCCACTGTACTGCTTAGGTACTTCATCCTGACCCATGGCAGACCTTACTAATTGATCACAGCATTCTTTCCCATTGAGTGCAGCCTCCCCATCTGGGTCTCCACATTTCAGGTAGTCACATCAATTGATATGGTTTGACACCTGCAATAACATCTGTGTGTTATCCTGACTTACGCATGTCTTGGGGCTTGAGAATGTCCCTGCTTACTATCTTAACTGAAGGCAGATTTCTCTAGCCTAGTAAATCTACATTTAGGAAATTGACCTATTATTTATTTCTGTGTTTCCCTTCTTTTCAACTCATATGCTTGAATTCCATGAGATCAACTCTAAAACTATCAGGAAATACCATGGTTCACAAACATTAGTGTGCATCGTAGTCATCTGAAGACTGGTTACAGCGCACTACAGGTCTCCCCATCAGGGTTTCTGATTCAAGGTAGCGATCTTTAGCAACAGGTCCAGGATACTCTTTAGGAAATAAAACCACAAATGATGCTGGTTATTGAGGTTATGGAACCACACTTGGAAAAACACTAGTGTAGTGAAAAGAACACAGAATAACATACAGAAAGACCTTAGGGCATCATTACTAGTGCTCTGACTTTGAATAAGTTTCCTAAGATATTTGGGCCTCAAATTATTTACCTATAAACTTTTCTATGTTATAAAGCCTATATCATGGAATTATGTTAAAGTGCTACATGAAATAATATTTTAAGCACTTAGTGAAAATAACCCCTTAACACGTTTATTTTCTTTATGTGCTTTTTTTTTTTTTTTTGTACTTTGTAATTGAAAAAAAAAAATCAGATTGAGCATGTTTTTGGATACTTTAGGAAAATAGAGACAGTCATGCATTGTCCTTGCTCTTTCTTCCATGAAATGTTATGAAGTCTAATCTTCACAGTCTCATTCAATGTTATTTTAAAGATAGTTTTGCTTTGCTTTGCAAATCTTGCCTTAGGCTCTGAGGACGAAGTTTTATTTAGGAAGGTGGACAAATGGTAACTTAGCAGGGAACTATGTATAAAAGCCAAGGAGCCACATGGAGGCTGGAATTTCCTTCTTTACAGGGAATACTTTAAAATGAGGGAGTTCCCTGGTGGTCCAGTGATTAAGAATCCACCTTCCAATGCAGGGGACACGGATTTGATCCCTGGAGGGGAACCAAAATCACATAGGCCTTGGGCATCTAAGCCCAAGAGCCACAATTACTGAGCCTGCACACTCTAGAGCCCCTGCTACTCATTAAGAGAAGCCTGTGCACCACAAAAAGATGCCCAGGTGCAGCACCAAAGACCCAGTGCAGCCAAAAAAAGTGAATTTGATCATGTCTGTAACAGTTTTTCAATCCTTCAAGGGAGTGTACTATCTAAATATACGTACCAGATTGCATCGCAAATGCAGTGCCATTTACAATTTAAATTATAATTTGTTAATTTACATGAATTACCCTGTAACATACTTGGTATGAACACTTACATCTTACAGGCAAGAAACTGAGAAACAGAAAGCTGAAGGAATTGCCTGATGATGATGAAGAAGTTGGTATATGTTAGATCTCTAAGCAAGACTCCTGCTAATTCACTCACTTAGGTCATTCTCTTACTTGATTGCTCTTCGGTTTACCAGGGGTTTAATTTGTTTCCAACAAGCGTTTTCACACACAAATTTTGTAAACATAGATTGCTATATGTTTTGTGCTTAGTAATCTTAATAAAAAACATCAAGATTACTCTTTAGGAAATGTAATGTTATCTATGGCAAAATAGTTCTTAATTATAATGCAGTGTTTCTGGATGGTATAAATGATAGCCTAGAATGGAAAGGAGGATTACTCTGCTTACTGTAAATCTCCTTGACAACAAGCTCAATGTTTTGAATACTGAATCATTTAGAATTTTATGCAAATTTAAGGGTCTTTCACCTTAGCATCTCTGGGTTTTTAGTAGGTGATTTTCAGAATCCCTTAAAATATTCTCTGTATTTATTTTGTCACCTAATTCAGTTATATTTGAAATGTTTCTCTAATTTTCATCATCATCATGACATTTCTCATAGCATTTATTGAGCTATGAGAAACTAAAAAACAAGTTCAAGAAATATTTTGATTACCAAAGTGAAGCTCATTATTGGAACTCCAGTCCAGAACAAGGGAAGTTATTCACACATCCTGGGTTTTCCCACCTAAGGGACATATATTCCTGCTTGGATAGTTCATATCCAACCCCCCACCTCCCCCTACCCCGCCACCCCCCGCTCATGCTTGCTTCTCATTTTGAAATGAAAAGAAACCCTCTCAGTGTATAGTATTCCGTACAGATTGCTTCTTGCCTTTGGCGGAGCTCCTGTTCTGTGAATCATGCTTTTGCATACAGTGTTACCATTGTGCGAACTGAATCCTGCTGGGTGGCGGTGGCACAGCTACTCTGATGGGAAGGTCACAAGTTCATGTCTGCTTTGCCTTGTGTCTAGCAAGAGGTGCTCCGGCTAAGCCAGAGATGTTTGCAGTATTCCTCAGCATATTGAAGGTTTGACTTTCAGACTTTCAAGACTGCCGCCTTGTTCAGTTCAGTTCAGTCGCTCAGGCGTGTCCGACTCTTTGCGACCCCATGAATCACAGAACGCCAGGCCTCCCTGTCCATCACCAACTCCCGGACTTCACTCAAACTCATGTCCATCGAGTCGGTGATGCCATCCAGCCATCTCATCCTCTGTTGTCCCGTTCTTCTCCTGCCCCCAATCCCTCCCAGCATCAGAGTCTTCTCCAATGAGTCAACTCTTCCTATGAGGTGGCCGAAGTATTGGAGTTTCAGCTTTAGCATCATTCCTTCCAAAGAACACCCAGGACTGATTTCCTTTAGAATGGACTGGTTGGATATCCTTGCAGTTCAAGGGACTCTCAAGAGTCTTCTCCAACATCACAGTTCAAAAGCATCAGTTCTTCAGCGCTCAGCTTTCTTCATAGTCCAACTCTCACATCCATACATAACCACTGGAAAAACCATAACCTTGACTAGACGGACCCTTTTAGTAGTGGCTAAAAAGTCATTCAGTTCAGTTCAGTTGCTCAGTCGTGTCTGACTCTTTGCGACCCCGTGAATTGCTGCACGCCAGGCCTCCCTGTCCATCACCAACTCCCGGAGTTCACCCAAACTCATGTCCATCAAGTCAGTGATGCCATCCAGCCATCTCATCCTGTCGTCCCCTTCTCCTCCTGCCCCTGATCCCTTCCAGCATCAGAGTCTTTTCCAATTAGTCAATTCTTCGCATCAGGTGGCTGAAGTATTGGAGTTTCAGCTTTAGCATCAGTCCTTCCAAAGAACACCCAGGACTGATCTTTAGAATGGACTGGTTGGATCTCCTTGCAGTCCAAGGGACTCTCAAGAGTCTTCTCCAACACCACAGTTCAAAAGCATCAATTCTTCAGCGCTCAGCTTTCTTCACAGTCCAACTTTCACATCCATACATGACCACTGGAAAAACCATAGTCTTGACTAGACGGACCTTTGTTGACAAAGTAATGTCTCTGCTTTTGAATATGCTATTTAGGTTGGTCATAACTTTCCTTCCAAGGAGTAAGCATCTTTTAATTTCATGGCTGCAGTCACCATCTGCAGTGATTTTGGAGCCCCCAAAAATAACATCTGACACTGTTTCCACTGTTCCCCCATCTATTACCCATGAAGTGATGGGACCAGATGCCATGATCTTCATTTTCTGAATGTTGAGCTTTAAGCCAACTTTTTCACTCTCCACTTTCACTTTCATCAAGAGGCTTTTTAGTTCCTCTTCACTCTCTGCCATAAGGGTGGTGTCATCTGCATGTCTGAGGTTATTGATATTTCTCCCGGCAATCTTGATTCCGGCTTGTGCTTCCTCCAGTCCAGCATTTCTCATGATGTACTCTGCATATAAGTTAAATAAGCAGGGTGACAATATATAGCCTTGACGTACTCCTTTTCCTAATTGGAACCAGTCTGTTGTTCCATGTCCAGTTCTAACTGTTGCTTCCTGACCTGTATATAGGTTTCTCAAGAGGCAGGTCAGGTGGTCTGGTATTCCCATCTCTTTCAGAACTTTGCACAGTTTATTGTGGTCCACACAGTCAAAGGCTTTGGCATAGTCAATAAAGCAGAAATAGATGTTTTTCTGGAACTCTCTTGCTTTTTCCATGATCCAGCAGATGTTGGCAATTTGATCTCTGGTTCCTCTGCCTTTTCTAAAACCAGCTTGAACATCTGGAAGTTCATGGTTCACGTATTGCTGAAGCCTGGCTTGGAGAATTTGAGCATTACTTTACTAGTGTGTGAGATGAGTGCAATTGTGCAGTAGTTTGAGCATTTTGGGGCATTGCCTTTCTTTGGGATTGGAATGAAAACTGACCTTTTCCAGTCCTGTGGCCACTGCTGAGTTTTCCAAATTTGCTTGCATATTGAGTACAGCACTTTCACAGCATCATCTGCCAGGATTTGAAATAGCTCATGGTAATTCCATCACTTTCACTAGCTTTGTTTGTAGTGATGCTTTCTAAGGCCCACTTGACTTCACATTCCAGGATGTCTGGCTCTAGGTGAATGATAGCAAGAGGCATCAGAGGGCAGACACACAAACCATAATCACAGAAAACTAGTCAATCTAATCACACAGACCACAGCCTTGTCTAACTCAATCAAACTAAGCCATGCCTTGTGGGGCCACCCAAGATGGGCGGGTCATGGTGGAGAGGTCTGGAAGAATGTGGTCTACTGGAGAAGGGAAAGGCAAACCACTCATTGTTCTTGCCTTGAGTACCCATGAACAGTATGAAAAAAAAGGTCATTAGGAGTGGTTAATTCAAGATAAATCTTATTCTTGCATTTGCTCTGTCATTGTGAGCATGTCTTTCAGCATCTCCTTGCAGTGACCATAAGAATATTTTGCTTATAGACCTCACTGAGGTGACTGAGAAGGAGACAGATGGTCCTTAATTGGAGCACAGAGTAAATGCTCTTGCTAGTTAACTAAGTGACCTTTATTTATTAACGAGACATGTATTAAACTCCTGTTATATGCCAGGCAGTGTTTTGCGTGCTGGTGTCAGTATGGAAAATAAAACTAAAGGAATCTGTCCTCACTGATTATAGTGGGAGTGACAGACAACAACAAAGTCTGAGAGCCATGGATGCTGTTAGAAGAAGAAACTGTGGGAGGGTGGGGTGCCCTCGCAGGAGAAGATGTATGACTAGGTCTCTGAAGGAAGCAGAGAGGGAACTATAGAAGGATCTAGAGAAAGTTTTCCAAGCAGAGGGAAAAGCAAATAGCCTCTCAGGTGAGTGTACCTCGGCAGGTGATGAGCTGTGTGTCAACTCAGCGTTTATTTGAAATAGAGATGTTTTGTTAATAAAGAGCATATATATCTACATAAAATACATTTGAAAATATTACATCAAGAAAGAAAAAGAGCCATTGCCATTTTATAGATGTGGTACCAGGAAGGCATAAAATAACATTTTCTGTTATAAATCTTTTTCCCAGGGGAACCATCACAGGGTTAAAATGATATATTTCACACATAATGTACTGTAACTGCTTTTTTAACAACTGAAAATGTACAGAAAATGCTGTTTTGACTCTCTATCTTTAGTCCTCAGCTGTTGCTGTCACGATTCAGAAATTTGGATCCCTGCCTTAAAAGGCACATTTCCTTAGCTGTAAAAAATAATCTGATGGAATCTACAGCTGTAATCATAGCCTGTGATTTTAAAACACAAATCACCTGCTATAAAGGGGATAGGGCATTTCTTGTGTTTTTTATTTGATTTTCATTTATATTCTCAATATGGCTTACTTTGAGTTTGTTTATATTTTCATGAAATGAAATTTTCTTTGGCTTCTGTATTTGGCAAGTGGTACCCATTAATTTTAGTGGATACTGTACCAATTGAGTCCCAAAATGTGTCTAAAAATCTAGAAAACTGAAAAAAGAAATGGTGCTCAGCACAGTTTGGAAGGATGATTAAAGAATCCCTAGATTTTATTTTGGCAGCTGGTATGAAGCAACACCTTTGAGGACTGTCTGAGAGTGGACCTGCTTTCCAAAAAAGAGAAAAATTAGGAGAGGTTAAACAACAGCAGTATCATTAGGAATTTGGTCTTCCACTTCTAAAATTTCTAAATTACCAAAAATAAAATGAAAATATTGGTTATGGCTAATGTAGCACAAATGAAACAGTTTAAAATCTGAGTGTAGAATTTGCAAAATCAGTGCAGATTTCATACCAAAACAGTTCCTAGTAATAACTGCCAACCGAATGAAGTTTCTTGCCTGGGAGTCCCCAAAAAGTAACTCTCAAGAATGTTTATTAGAAGCTGAAATAGGCTAGGGAGAGAATCATAGGAAGACAGTTCTATCTTTAATATTTAAGATCATAAAGAAAAGGAGGTATATAAGACAATTTTTTTAGTTTTTAACTGCACATGAAGGTAAAAACAAATCTCATTTTGAGTTGCAATGAATGAATTACCCTAAGGCATATTAAACCAATATCCCCTCTTTCAAAATTGACTCAAAACTGATATAGGTGCACTCAGACAAGATTATTTAAAAAATAACTAAGTAGTGAAATGTATTGTTGGTTGGGTGAAATTAATCATTTTTGTTGCATATTCAAATTATTTTGTATTGTACTGAAATATGGCATTTATAGAGAAATAGATCTAGTTTCAGGTATAACATAATTGGAGCCAACAGGTTTTTCTACAATCAATTTTTATATTTAGGGCATATTCTTATGTTTCCTTTGTGATGTTATATAGTGGATTAAAGCATGAGTTTTGAATTTCAGTGACTTTGGGTTCAAATCCTTACTGACTGGATCATCTTGGATAGTTCATCCTTCATTCTTTAATTCAGTTTATTTATCTGTAAAGGGTATATTTACAAAAATACCTTATAAAGGATATATATACAGATATAGTCTTTTGAGAGTTGGACTATAAAGAAAGCTGAGCGCTGAAGAATTGATACTTTTGAACTGTGGTGTTGGAGAAGACTCTTGAGGTTCCCTTGGACTGCAAGGAGATCCAACAGTCTATCCTAAAGGAAATCAGTCCTGAATATTCATTGGAAGGACTGATGCTGAAGCTGAAACTCCCAATACTTGGGCACCTGATGCAAAGAGTTGACTCATTTGAAAAGACCCTGATGCTGGAAAAGATTGAAGGTGGGAGGAGAAGGGGATGACAGAGGATGAGATGGTTGGATGGCATTGCCGACTCAATGGACATGAGTTTGAGCAAGCTCTGGGAGTTGGTAATGGACAGGGAAGCCTGGCATGCTGCAGTCCATGGGGTCGCAAAGAGTCAGACATGACTGAGCAGCTGAACTGAGAGGGTATATTATATATTTCAAAGGGGTTTTGTGAGGTTTAAATGTGGGAATCATGCATGCCGAAGTACCTAATATATAGTCCACTCTCAGTGAATACTAATATCTTAATCCTTGACTTTCTCTTTCTCCTTCTGCCTACCACTTGAGAGAGGCCTGGAAAAGATCTTTTTTCCACAGCGCTTAGAAGGAACCAGCTCTGCTTGATTTTGTACTTATAGCCTCCAAAACTGTGAGACAATAAATTTATGTTATTTAACCACTCAGTCAGCAATACTTTCTTACAACAGCTCTGGCAAAGTAATATAGATTATAGTACCAAAAAGTGGGATGCTGCTGTAACAAGTACTTAAAATTGGGAGTGGCATTGAAATTGAATTGTGGATAGAAATGGAAAGAGACACCTGATGGAGAAAGCCTAGATTGCCTTGAGGAGATTTGGTTAAAATACGAATGTTAGAAGTACTTCTGTTGAGATCACAGATGGAAATGAGGAACATGTTCTTGGATGCATGGCAAAGTGGCAAAAAACTTGGCTGAACCATGTTCCCATTTTTGGTAGATGGGAAGTAGAAATTGTGGGTGACAAACGGATTTGTAATTGAGGAGATTTCTAAGCAGGTGTTGAAGGTATGATTTGGTTTTCTTTTTCTGCTAATAGTAAAATTCAAGAGTAGAGAGAGAAATTGAAAAATGAATTGTTAAACAAAAAGTAAGCAGGACTTGAAAACTTGGAAAATTCTCAGCCTATTCCTATTGCAAAATAAGAGAAAATATGTTCTAGAGAGAACATCAAAAATGTGACTGGACAGATGTTTGTTAAGGAAATTAGGCATGTGACCCATGGATCTAATCAACTGTCTTAGAAGAAGTTAAGAATAGAGACGTGGTTATTCAGGAAGGATCTATGGGAGACTCCTGTCTGATAGTTTAGACCCCCATGGATTGCTCAGGAGATCAACAACGTTTATGAGAAATTTATATTCAAAGGAAACATGCCAGCTTGGAGTGAAGGGAGACAGAGTCAGGATGAAATGAAGGAAGGCTCTCAGCCTTCTGGGGTACCACAAGCAATAGAGCCTAACAGAGTCTGAGAGATCTGTCCAGGTGCAAATGTGTCATCTTGCAAGAAAAGTGAATATTGACCTTGAAAGCAATTCAGAAGCCAGCAGATGCTCCTGACACCACAGGCCAAGAGGAAACAAGCCCATGAAGGTTGGGCAGTCTCCTCCTCAGTTTCTGAAGGTGGGGCCACTTTTTTAGTTCCAGAGAGTGGAGTAACCTTCTTGGTTTCAGAGGTCAGAATCCCCACTGCTCAGGGCTAAGGGGATGGGGCGGCCACCCTAGTGAGCCCAGAGGATAGAGCATTGGGCCAAGAGGATTATTCTCAAGCGTCACATTCTCATCAATTTGTCCTAGCAAGTTTCAAACTTGATTGGGAACCTTTTCTTCCTTAAAATTTATCCCTTTTGTAGTGGAAATGTCTATCCTATGTCTCTCCCATCATTGTTGTCTGATAGAAAGGAGCTTTGCCCCAGGATGAATCTTGCCTTGAGTTTTACACATAACTGATTTGGCTGATTTAAATGATTTTAGAGTTACAGTTGATGCCAGGATAGTTAAGACTTTTGGAGACTTTATTTTATTTATTTATTTATTTTATTTATTTTAATTGGAGGCTAATTACTTTACAATATTGTATTGGATTTGCCATACATCAACATGAATCTGCCACGGGTGTATATGTGTTCCCAATCCTGAAACCCCCTCCCACCTCCCTCTCCATACCATCCCTCTGGGTCATCCCAGTGCACCAGCCCCAAGCATCTTGTATCCTGCATCGAATCTGGATTGGCGATTCGTTTCTTATATGATAAGGAAAGTTGAAAGAGATGTATTTATTTAGAATGGAGAATAAATGTGTTGGAAGATACATCTTTGAAGGGCATTCAAATGACTTATTCTTTGTAATTCGAGGTGACCAAACTAAAATTTATAGGAGGATATTGAGAGTCAGACTTTGGTTCAATAGAAAGGAAAACTACTTGCCATTTATAATTAGAATGGGACAGAAATTGCCTATCAGCCAGGTGGAATTCAAGGAAAGTTGAAACAAATACCAAAAAAGATATATTGATGGCAAATAAGCACTCAAAAAGAAAATCGTAGTAACCATAAACTAAAAGCACCATGAGATACCACTGCAGATCTATTAGAATGACTAAAATTAATAATAGATAAAAGAAGAAGTGCTGGCAAGTCTGTGGAGCAACTGCAAACCTTCATAAAGTGCTGATGGACATGCAAAATGATGCAACCATTCTGGAAAAAGATTGACATTTTGTTGTAAAGATGATCGTACAGTTACTGTATAAGCCAACAATCCCACACCTGGGTAATTACAGTAGAGGAATGACAGCATGTATTTATACAAGACCTGTACACGAATGTTTATTAACAGCTCTATTCATAATTGTCCCAATTTGGAAACAACTTAGTGTTCTTAAAGGGATAAACAAACTATGGTACATCCATATAGCTGAACACTATTTGGCAACGAAAAGGAACTAACTATTAATAAATGTATCATCTTGGCTAAACTCCAGAGACATTTTTTGAGTGAAAGAAGGTTGTCTCGAAGGCTCAGTTCTGTGTGATTTCATGTATATGACATTATTGAAAGGATGAAATTATAGTGGTGGAGAGTAGATTAGGGCTAGCCATCATTTAGGAGTGGGAAGAGAATATGATTATAAAGGTACAGAATTGGAGGGATTTTGGGGGATGACAGAACTGCTCTGTATCTTGATTGTAGTCATAGTTACATGAATCTATACATATGCTAAAATTTACAGAACAATGCACCAAAAATGTTAATCATATTGTAGGATACATTTAAAAATAAAGGAAATAAAAGAGTAGCCAAAGGAACTTTACAAAAATATTTATTTATAAGTCTTTGCTACAAAGCTCAGCATGCTTATGTAAATGTGTCTCCAGTCTTGAATTTCACATATGCTAATATTACAGTATTGATCATACAAAATATTTTTATGAAACTAAGTTTATTTCTTAATACTAGAACTTCATAGTTGGTCTTAATAGATGAAATTCTATTTTTAGATTATAAATCCAAAAGTCATCATTAATAATATCACTAAGTTAAAAAAATTAATATGAACAGATTGAAAATTAAAAGAATGTGTAACAAATAAATAAAACTTGAAATTAAATGACTCAATGTTGATCCAACCTGCTATTTTGGAAACATTTTCCATGTTTCTGTGTATTCTGTATCATTTTAAAACTCATACAATTAAAATAACAATTTAGGAAAATTTTGTTTAGCTTTCAAATATATGCTTAAACATGAAATGAATCCCTGGAAATTATTCTCTTTTTAAGAGCAGTGGAATGAATTTCACTTAATTTTCATGTTTGTGGTACTCTTTCTGTGATTTCTGTAGTATCATAGCTATTTGGTCTTACAAAGATAATTATTTACATTTAAAAATTTAGTCATAAAGATCTGAGTAGAAACAAATAAAAAAAATGAAAGAAACAATAGCAAAGATTAATAAAATTAAAAGCTAGTTATTTGAGAAGATAAACTAAATTGACAAACCTTTCCAACTCTTCAAGAAAAAAAAGAGAGAAAAATCAAATCAATAAATTTAGAAATGAAAAAGGAGAGATTACAACAGACAAAGCAGAAATACAAAGGATTACAAGAGACTATTATGAACAACTATATGGCAATAAAATGAATAACCTGGAAGAAATAGAGATTCTTAGAAAAGTTCAATCTTCCAAGTCTGAAACAGGAAGAAATAGAAATTATGAACAACCCAATTACAAGCACTGAAATTGAAACTGTGATCAAAAATCTCCCCCAAAACAAAAGCCCAGGACCAGATGGCTTCATAGGAGAATTCTATCAAACATTCAGAGAAGAGCTAATGCCTATCCTTCTAAAACTCTTTCAAAAAATTGCAGAGGAAGGAACACTTCCAAACTCACCCTGATACCAAGATCAGACAAAGACAACACAAAGAAAGAAAATCACAGGCCAGTATCACTGATGAACATAGATGCAAAAATCCTCAACAAAATTTTAGCAAACAGAATTCAGCAACACATTAGAAAGTTCATATACCATGATCAAATTGGGTTTGTTCCAGGAATGCAACTATTCTTCAATATATGCAAATCAATCAAAGTGATATACCATATTAACAAATTGAAAGATAAAAATCATATCTCATCTCAATAGATGCAGAAAAAGCCTTTGACAAAATACAGCACCCATTTATGATTAAAACTCTTCCAAAAATGGACATGGAAAGAACCTACCTCAACATAATAAAGGCCATATATGATAAGCCTATGGCAAACATTATTCTCAATGGTAAAAAACTGAAAGCAGTCCCCCTATGATCAGGAACAAGACAAGGGTGTCCACTTTCACTGTTATTATTCATCATAGTTCTGGAAGTCGTAGCTACAGCAATTAGAGAAGAAAAAGAGATAAAAAGAATCCAGATCAGAAAAGAAGAAGTAAAATTCTCACTGTTTGCAGATGACATGATACTCTACATAGAAAACCCTAAAAATAGTGTCAGAAAATTACTAGAGCCCATCAGTGAATTTAGCAAAGTTGCAGGATACAAAACCAATACACAGAAATCACTTGAATTTCTATATACTAATGCTGAAAAACCAGAAAGAGAATTTAAGGAATCAATCCCATTCACCATTGCAACAAAAAGAATTAAATAAGAATAAACTTACTTGAGACAAAAGGACTGTACACAGAAGATTATAAGACACTGATGAAAGAAATCAAAGATGACTTAAATAGATGAAGAGATATTCCATGTTCCTGGGTAGGAAGAATCAATATTGTGAAAATGACTATACTACCACCAAACACAATCTACAGATTCAATGCGATCCCTATCAAATTATCAAGGGCATTTTTCACAGAACTAGAACAAAAAATTTCACAATTCATATGGAAACACAAAAGACCCCAAATAGCCAAAGCAGTCTTAAGAAGAATGGAGCTGGAGGAATCAATCTTCCTGACTTCAGATTATACTACAAAACTACAGTCATCAAGACAGTATGGTACTGGCACAAAAACAGAAATATAGACCAATGGAACAAGATAGAAAGCCCAGAAATAAACCCATGCACCTATGAGTACCTTATTTTTGACAAAGGAGGCAAGAATATAGAATGGGGCAAAGACAGCTTCTTCAATTAATGGTGCTGGGAAAACTGGACAGCTACATGTAAAAGAATGAAATTAGAACAGTTCCTAACACCACAAAGATAAACTCAAAATAGGATTAAAGACCTAAATGTAAAACCAAAAACTATAAAACTCTTAGAGGAAAACACAGGTAGAACACTCAAATACATATATCAAAGCAAGATCCTCTGTGACCCACCTCGTAGAGTAATGGAAATAAAAGTAAACAAGTGTGACCTGATTAAACTTAAAAGCTTTTGCACAGCAAAGGAAACTATAAGCAAGGTGAAAAGACAACCCTCAGAATGGGAGAAAATAATAGCAAATGAAACAACTGACAAAGGGTTAATTTCAAAAATATACAACTCAATGCCAGAAAAAACAAATGACCCAATCAAAAGGTGCAAAAAAGACTTAAACAGACATTTCTCCAAAGAAGCCATACAGATGGCTAACAAACACATGAAAAGATGCTCAACTTTGCTCATTATTAGAGAAATGCAAATCAAAACTACAATGAGATATCATCTCATACCAGTCAGAATGGCCATCATCAAAAAGTTTACAAACAATAAATTCTGGAGAGGGTGTGGAGAAAAGGGAATGCTCTTGCACTTTGGGTGGGAATGTAAATTGATACAGCCACTATGGAAGATAGTATGGAGATTCCTTAAAAAACTAGGAATAAAACCACCATATGACCCAGCAATCCCACTCCAAGGCATATACCCTGAGGAAACCAAAATTGAAAAAGACACATGTATCCCATTTTTCATTGCAGCACTGTTTACAATAGCTAGAAAATGGAAGTAACCTAGATGTCCATCGACAGATGAATGGATAAAGAAGTTGTGGTACATATACATAATGAAATATTACTCAGCCATAAAAAGGAATGTATTTGAATCAGTTCTGATGAGATGGAAGAACCTAGAACCTGTTATACAGAATGAAGTGAGTCAGAAGCAGAAAGATAAATATTTTATTCTAACACACATATACAGAATCTAGAAAAATGGTACTGAAGAATTTATTTACGGGGTAGCAATGGAGAAACAGACATAGAGAATAGACTTATGGACATGGGGAGGTGGGAGGAGAGGGTGAGATGTATGGAAAGGGTAACATGGAAACTTACATTACCGTAAGTAAAATAGATAGCCAGAGGGGTGGGATGGGGAGGAAGATGGGTGACAGTTTAAAAGGGAGGCAATATATATATACTTATGGGTGATTCATGTTGAGGTTTGACAGAAAACAGCAAAATTCTATAAAGCAATTATGCTTCAATAAAAAAAATAAAAAGAAAAAAAAATTAAAAAATTAAACCATAAATTGATACTATACTATTTTTTTTCTTACAGATTTCATAGAAGACTGCTGACAGGTTAGAAAGTAATGAAAAGATGAAAGCTCATTTTAGAGAAAGAGGTTTTCCCAATTGTGCCTTTGTTTTTTAACATATATGTCCCTAATAGCCTATTCATCTGTAATCACCCTTTTAGATGATTTGCTGACAGGTTAGTATTTTCTTTGGGAATTGGGGTACCCTGTTTTGATGCAGATTTTAAAACACCTACCATGGAAATAGTTTCTCTCCTCGCATTTATGTATCTGATTCATCCTTGTTAATATATCTTGATGTTAACAATGACCTAGGAAACAAAGAGAGGAGTTTCCTTAGTATTTTTGTCTGTACAGTCTTCCTTCACAGAATGTGCCTTGTGAAAGAAGCTCCATATTACTCTGTCAAAATCAAAAGCAGTGTGAGGAGAGGGCATAGCAAATCTCTCCTACCTGTGTACCATCTAATGGAAAGAAATTGCAATGCATAGGTTTTCTGCTTTTGTGTTGCTGTGAAGATGTTAATAATGATAGCAGTAGTAATAATAATAATAATAATAATAATGTTTTAAAAAGCAAAAAATGCTAGTTAAAATGGCAAAACATAGTCAAACTTCTATGATTTAGGAAGTTCTATTTGGAATCCTGTGTTGATCAAGAACAAGAAGTTATAATATTGACTGGACTAGCTTTCAAGACAATAAGAAAAATATGAGACTAACAGGAGAACATGATTTGGGACACTATATTAGTTTTCTATTTATATTTTCAGCCAATAAATACAAATCAATCAGGATGAAATCACAGGCTCTGGTGATATAAACATAAATAGAATAGTACAGATCCTTAGAGAGCTCATAGGTTAGTTCAGGAGACAAATGAAAATATGTACTGTAATATACTATGAAACTGAGAGACAAATCCAGCGCTGGTGGAGTACAATTGGGGTGGAACAGCTGGCTCTGCCTATGAAAGTTGGAAAAGATTTCACTGAAGAGTTTTCATTTGAATTTAGCCTTAGTGGATAAGACATAGTATTATGGCAAAAATGAGAAGTAACACTTCAGGCAGTGAAAACTTCATAATATAATGCACAAAATCATGAAAGAGTTACTGCTTAATGCTGCTATCATTCTGGCTCTCATTTGAGAGAGAGATATTTTATCTTTCTTTTGCCTACTGCCTTTTACCCCCGCTTGTCTCATTCTGCACTGAGGAGATCATTGTTTTCTTCATCCAATAAATGTTTACTTAAATACCTACCATGTGGTCACTGCACTTCTGAGTATTGGGATTATTCTTGTTGTTGTTGTTCAGTTGTTCAGTCATATTTAACTCTTTGCAACCCCATGAACTGCAGCATGCCAGGCTTCCCTGTCCATCACCAACTCCCGGAGCTTACTCAAACTCATGTCCATTGAGTCAGTGATGCCATCCAACCATCTCATCCTCTGTCCCCCGCTTCTCCTCCTGCCCTCAACCTTTCCCAGCATAAGGGTCTTTTCCAATGAGTCAGCTGATCTTATGAAACTTTGAATTCTAAGGGGAGTAAATGATGGTAAATAAGTAATACAGGCAAATATTATGAAAACAAATGGAGCCAAATGGGGGAGATTGTAGTTTTAAATAGAGCGATAAGACAAGACATCCTCAAGCAACTGATCTTTGGGCAAATGGTAGAAGAAGATGAAGGAACATACTGTATAGATAAACATGGAAGAGGAAACTTTTGTGATATGTTCAGTGAACAGAAATGAGGCCAGTGAGGCTGCAGCAGAGAGAGCCAGGCAGAGAGTGGAAGGAGATGAAGTTCAAGAGATACTGAGAGGAGAATGGAGAAAGCCTAGTGCCTTCTAGGCCATTATGTGGGCTTCTGCTTTTATTCTTGAGTGTAATGTGGATCCATTGGAAGGTCTTTCTTTCTTGAATAGGACTCTTTAAGAACCTTATGATACCATGCTCAAGCATCTAGAGTACAGGCTTCCCACCTCCTCCCTAGGATTCAGGTGATATTGCAAGTAGTACAAGAAGAACATCTTTCTGAAGCATCAGTTTACTAATGGTGAGTAATTAAATTGTATCATATGGATAAAAGTGAAACGTTGCTATCATCATATAAAGATAGCATGCTAGATAATTTCAGACTCAGGGACATTAGAACATGTGAACCTATACTTTTGGTAACATGCCTAGACCACCCAGGAGCTTACATCCCCTCTTCTGTCTCTTAGGTATCTTCTGTTATAAAAAGCTTGATGTAGGATCAACTCCTCAAGTGTTGTGCAGTTTTGTGCCTTGATGTTCTCATCTAAAATGAGCAATATAATGTGCATTTGATGTACAAAATTTATTGAGTATCCACTCTGTGCCAAAGTCTGTTCTATGTTCTAGAAATAGACAAGACTCAGCCCAGCCCTAAAGGACATCATAGTTTAATATCATGAGGAAGTCCAACAAGGATTTCAACCGCTCCTGTCTGATGTATCTGTAATGAGGGTGAGATGAAATACTTTATTAAAAAATACTTATAAAACTATCTGGCACCCAGGAGGTATGTAATAAATGTTAACTCTTTCTTTGTAATCTCTTAATTTTTAACAGTAGTAAGCTAATTGTTCTCTTCCAAGATGGCTAGACAACTGTTTACATTCAGTTGAATGTTGTCTTTTCTTCAATCAAGTTAGAATTATTCAATAGTTCCATTTCTTCTGAGATAGAGCAGTTGGGAGGAGTTGCCATCTGTGGTGAGCTGGATTTTCAGTTGAAAGAGGCCACAGTTGTTTCTTGGTATTCTGCTAAATGACAACAAAAATTCACTTACTAGCTTGTCCAACTGAAGGAAGAGCTTCTGTATCTTCAATTGAATAGAACCTAATGGCTGTGCTCAGATGGTGTGTTGTTTTTGAAAAACTGAATAGTGATATAAATTAAAATAAAATCAAAATAATTTAATTGTAAATATTGATAGCCTTAAATCTATTTCTTTTTAAAAAGAAATACTGAATAAACTGTGTTTTCAAATATCTAGCTTTGTATTTACAGTAAATGTGGATCATGTTATTTTGTGTTTGATATTGTTATGTATACTATTATCACACGGAATCTAGTTTTGTGTTTTATAATGTATTTTAAAGAACACAAAACTAGATTCCGTGTGGTAATAGTATACATAACAATATCAAACAGTTAAAAATTGGTTACTCAGTTCAGAGAAAATGTATTTCAAAGTTAACTTTTAAATCCTGAAAGGCATTGAATATTAAAAGAGTGTAATTATTTTTATTTAAAATAATTTGATTACAAAGCTGTTACCTTTAAAAGACATTTTAATAATGTTATAGTACTTGCACTATAAGTTTATTTTGTTTGGTTGAAATTAATTTGCTTCCCATTTCGATTTAATGAAAATCATGTTCAATTGATCCAAAATAGTTATAATAATACATGATTGAGTGTTATGGGCCATATAACTCTATTCTGATCCATGAATGATACTTTACTATGATAATTCTTGACTCTTGTTGCTTTGTTAGGATGTGGATATCAGAAATTTCATTATTTAAAATTGAGACTAGCTGTAATTGGAATTCTCAAGGGCAATTATCTCTACATTAATAGACTTGCTTACTCATTTCTCCCTCTGAGGTGCCAAGGGCTAAGCATTACATGTAAATAGAAGAGTTTTCACTGTGGTTTTTAAACTCCTTTCTAGGCACTCAGAAGGGCAAATCAATTCTATTTTCTTTTTCCTTGGCTTTTTCTGCTGTTTGACTCTTTCTCTCGAAACAGTATTTTCTCTGCTGAACTATTGCAGGGTGCTATTTGCTTTTACTGTGCTTTTTGTTTTACATTTTCTTAGATAACTTCTCCTGACCTAGATACCTTCTCCTGATGACTTCAGTAGTCATCTTGATTTCAATATTTAACACAATATCAAGTTTTTCTATAGCATATTGACTCTAGAAACAAACTTTCTTGCATGTGTTTGTAAACATGCATTTCCTTTTCTCAGAGGTAACTAAATTCAGACTTTAAAATAGTCTGTTAACTTTTAGGTTTTGTATTTCAATTAGCTGTCTTTGGTATTTGTAAATGTTATTTAGAGTAGGTAGAATTAATTGACTACCTTTTTTTTCTTTCTTTTTTAAGTTATGAGAGAATGATAACACATTTACAGAAGATTTGGCAAATACAGAACAAAGTTACATACAGTTCCATGATATATTACAATTATTTTTTAAGTAGGTAAATTGAGATTTTTAGTTGGAGTTTCTGTATGAAACTCTCAAAAGTTAATAGAATTAATCGACAGAAAAGTAGACACAAAAGCACTTCTGACCCAACTCAACATAGAACCGGGGTCTCCTGTATTGCAGGCAGAGTCTTTACCAGCTGAGCTACCAGGGAAGCCCTAAATTTATATAATTTTTACAAAATAGAAGATTGCAAATTCTATTCAAGTTCCCACAAAGTATAAACCAGGAGACACTGGAGCATATCCAGGGACATAAAACAAGGTGTCAAAATTTCATGGTCTAAAAAGGTATTGAAATCAAAGAGTCTGTTCTCTTATTACTGTGGAATTATGTTAAAACCAATATCAAAAGGTATTTGAGAATAATTCTCATATTTTCAGGTGCAAGATGACATTTACAAAGAGAAATATTTGACTTAGCCACTGAAAGCCTCAGTGGAGTTAAAAGATTGAAAAACGCAGAAGGGAATGGTAGAGAAGCAGCACTTAAATGAGAAATTAATATCAAAATGAGAAACTAGTAACAGAGATACTTTAAAGATCCATGTATTTGGAAATTAAATGTCCACTTTTAAATTATGAGTGTATCTAAGAAGCTATAACAAGGAAAATTGGAAAAAGTTTGTAACTGCATAAAAACAAAAAGAGAATTTATTAGAATTTGTTGCACACAGCTGAAGCTGCTCAGTGTATATCTTGAATAAGGTATGAAAACAAATAGTGGAGACTAGCATAAAATTTTGTGAAATTTGAACAAAATCTGTACTTTAGTTAATAATAATAATTCTGTATCACATGTTAATTTCCTGTTTTTCTTTTTTTTACAACATTGCTCAGTTACTTCAGTCATGTCCCACTCCTTGTGACCCTGTAGACTGTGACCCATCAGGCTCTTCTGT
Source organism: Bubalus bubalis (assembly GCF_019923935.1). Classification (NCBI taxonomy): domain Eukaryota; kingdom Metazoa; phylum Chordata; class Mammalia; order Artiodactyla; family Bovidae; genus Bubalus; species Bubalus bubalis. The sequence continues at coordinate 79,097,702 of NC_059162.1, read as the reverse complement.
CCATGTGATTCTCCAGGCAAGAATATGGAGTGAGTTGTCATTTCCTCTGGGTCCTTCTGACCCAGGGATCGAACACTCATCTGTCACAGCTCCTGCGTTGCAGGAGTAGACTCTACCACTGAGCCAGCGGGGAGCCTTTTTACAATATAGTATTTCTTTATATTCTCAAAATTGAATCAGAAGTTTCAAGCCTCATTCAAATTTTCTTTAAATCAACAAGTTATTAAGCTTTCTAGACTTTTAGCAATAATATTGATGGAGTCATACAAGTAGAATCAAAATGTCATAAATTTTTTAGTGAGACAAAAAGTTATGTTTTCCTATGTGTGTGTGTATATATATATATATATATACAAAAACATTTTGTATAATCTTGATAAAGGCTTAAGAAAAAATAACAAGGAAAAAGAGATGGAGTATTGGAGAACATAAACTAAGTGAGTTTGTGAGAGAGCCCTGAGTAATTGGAAAACATAGCTCATTTAGTTATAAAGTCATTTAGTTTATGAGAGAGCACTGAATATGAAATAAAAAAAGTGAAACAAGCTAGATAAAAGTAAAAGATCATTATATAGTCCAGTTGTTGGTTGTTTTTAAACATACTGTTCCTTAGAATCACATTTGGAGCTTGGGGGAAAAAAACACTACTGGGGCATTTGTACTTTTCAGAAAATCCCAAGATTATTCTAATGTGCATCTGGATTTTAAAAAGTGATTACGGGCTTTTCTATTAAATGGTTGTTTTAGTAATATAGAATCCTATTATTTTCTATTGACTAATCATGATACAATTAATAATAATTATTCATGATAAATGGATAATATTTACATAATCACAGTAGCCATGAAATTAAAAGACGCTTACTCCTTGGAAGTAATGACCAACCTGGATAGTATATTGAAGGGCAGAGATATTACTTAGCCGACAAAGGTCCGTTCTAGTCAAGGCTATGGTTTTTCCAGTGGTCACATATGGATGTGAGAGTTGGACTGTGAAGAAAGCTGAGCGCTGAAGAATTAATGCTTTTGAACTGTGGTGTTGGAGAAGACTCTTGAGAGTCCCTTGGACTGCAAGGAGATCCAACCAGTCCATCTTAAAGGAGATCAGTCCTGGGTGTTCGTTGGAACGATTGATGCTGAAGCTGAAACTCCAATACTTTGGCCACCTGATGTGAAGAGTTGACTCATTGGAAAAGACCCTGATGCTGGGAGGGATTAGGGGCAGGAGGAGAAGAGGGCAACAGGGGATGAGTTGGCTGGATGGCGTCACCGACTCGATGGACATGAGTTTGAGTGAGCTCCGGGAGTTGGTGATGGACAGGGAGGCCTGGCGTGCTGTTATTCACGGGGTCACAAAGAGTTGGACGCGACTGAGCGACTGAACTGAACTGAACTGAATCACAGTAGTGGGCTTCCCTGGTGGCTCAGACAGTAAAGAATCCCCCTGCAATGTGAGAGACCTTCGTTTGATCCCTGGGTTGGGAAGATTCCCTGGAGGAGGGTATGGCAACGCACTGCAGTGTTCTTGCCTGGAGAATCCCCATGGACAGAGGAGCCTGGTGGGCTGCAGTCCGTGGCATCGCAAACAGTCAGACACAACTGAGCAACTAAGAACACACACAGGAATCACAGTAGTAAAAGATGTTTATCAGTTTTCACAGTCACTAGCCAGACAAAAAATAAAAGATAAATTGCAATTTTAAACCATAATGGAAATATAATTAACCTAAAAATATAAAATAAGTACATACAATTTGGGGGTTAAGTAGAGTGAGGTGGTAGGTGGAAGTGTTTACATGCACATGTTTTTATCCACCCAGTCAGTATATGTCTTGGTTGGTGCATTTAATCCATTTACATTTATAGTAATTATTGATATGTATGATCCTATTAAAGGTGGGAGGAGAAGGGGACAACAGAAGATGAGATGGTTGGATGGCATCACCAATATGATGGACATGAATTTGAGTAGGCTCTGGGAGTTGGTGATGGACAGCGAAGGCTGGCATGCTGCAGTCCATGGGGTTGCAGAGTAGGACACGACCAAGTGACTGAACTGAACTGATGATCCTATTACCATATTCTGAATTGTTCTGGGCCTTTTTTTTTTTTTTTAGGTCTCTTCCTTCTCTTGTGTTTCCTGCCTGGAGAAGTTCCTTTAGCATTTGTTGTAAAGCTGGTTTGATGGTGCTGAATTCTCTTACTCTTTGCTTGTCTGTAAAGCTTTTGATTTCTCTGTCAAATCTGAATGAGATTCTTTCTGGGTAGAGTATTCTTGGTTGTAGCTTCTTCCCTTTCATTACTTTAAATATATCATGCCATTCCCTACTTCTTGTAGAGTTTCTGTTGAGAAATCAGCTGATAACCTTATGGGAGTTCCTGTGTATGTTATTTATTGTTTTTCCCTTGGTGCTTTTAATAATTTGTCTTTTATTTTTTGTCAGTTTGATTACTATGTGTCTTGATGTGTTTCACCTTGGGTTTATCCTGCTTGGGACTCTCTGTGTTTCTTGGACTCAGTCGACTATTTCCTTTCCCATGTTAAGGAAGTTTTCAGCTATTATCACTTCAAATATTTTCTGGGGTCCTTTCCCTCTCTCTTCTCCTTCTGGTACTCCTATAATGTGAATGTTGGTGTGATTAATGTTGTTCCAGAGGTTCTCTGAGGCCATCTTCATGTTTTTTTTCCACTCTTTTTTCTATATTCTGTTTTGTGGCATTGATTTCCACCATTCAGTCTTTCAGATCACTTAGCTGTTCCTCTGCCTCAGTTATTCAGCTATTTATTCCTTCTAGTGTGTTGTTCATCTCTGTTTGTTCTTTAGTTCTTCTAGGTGTTTGGTAAACATTTCTTACATCTTCTCCTTTCCATTTCTGAGATCCTGGATCATCTTCAATATTATTCTGAATTCTTTTCCTGGAAGGTTGCTATCTCCATTTCATGTAGTTGTTTTTCTGGAATTTTATCTTGTCCTTTTATCTGGGACTTAATCTTCTGCCTTTTCATTTTTATTAACTTTATGTGATGTGGTTTTCATTCTGGATGTTGCAGGATTGTAGTTCTTCTTGATTCTTTTGTCTGCCCTCTGGTGGATGAGGCTAAGAGGCTTGTGTAAGCTTCCTAATGGGATGGACTGGTGGTGGGAAAAACTGGGTCTTGCTCAGGTAGGCAGGGCTATGTTCAGTAAAAGTTTAATCCAATTGTCTGCTGGTGGGTGGGGCTGTGTTCTCTCTCTATTAATTGTTTGGCCTGAGCCAATCCAGCCCTGGAGTCTACAGGCTCTATGGTAGGGTTAATGGTGACCTTAGAGCTTCCCTGGTGGCTCAGAGGTTAAAGCGTCTGCCTGCAATGTGGGAGACCTGGGTTCGATCCCTGGGTTGGGAAGATTCCCCTAGAGAAGGAAATGGCAACCCACTCCAGTATTCCTGCCTGGAAAATCCCATGGACTGAGGAGCCTGGTAGGCTACATGTGTCCATGGGGTCACAGAGTTGGACACGACTGAGCAACTTCACTTTCACTTTCTCTTTTCAAGAGAGCCCCTGTCCCTGTGGCAAGCCATGGCCAACCCATGCCTCCACCAGAGACTCCAACACTAGCAGGTAGGTTTGGTTTAGTCTTGTGTGAAGTCACTGCCCCTTTCCCCTGTGTCCTGGTACATGCAAGATTTTGTTTGTGTTTTCTAAGAGTGGAGTCTCTGTTTCCCCCAGTTCTGTGAAAGCCCTGTAATCAAATCCTACTTCCCTTCAAAGTCAGATTCCCTGCATGTTCCCAGTCCCTTTGCTGGATCCCCAGACTGGGAAGTCTGACATGGGGCTCAGAACCTGCACGACAGAGGGAGAACTTCTTTGGTACTACTGTTTTCCAGTTTGTGGTTTGCCCACCCAGTGGTATAAGATTTGATTTTATCATGATTGCACCCCGCCTACCATCTCATTGTGACTTCTCCTTTGTCTTTGGACATCTTTTTTTTTTTTTGGTGGGTTCCAGAGTCCATAGCTAATCAACAGCTAGTTGCAATTTTGGTCTTGACTTTACATAGTTTTGAAATTATTTCTCTTAGGATGATTCTTAAAATTTCTTTAACTGGTACATTGATTGTCATGGTATGCAAAGTGAAAGAATAATGTGAAATGTCACATAATGTCACATAAGTTGACAATAAGAATTAGAAAGTAATTGTAATTCTACCACTATTCTTCTTTTGGTAAGTTTATGTCAACATTTACTCATCTGAATCCCAGTTCACATACAGCTAAATCTGGGTTGTGAAATTTGCTATAATTTGGGGAGAGGTAAAAATCCCTGAAATGCTTATTGTGTTTTGGCAGCCTTTAAAAGTGAATAAGAGAAAGACTTCAAATTGCTAATTCATTTTTTTGCAAATAAGTCACTCTGAATATTGGCAGTATCACATATTCCAGTTTTGTGTCCCATTATTGTTGGAAAAAGTTTGACTTTGTTTTCATAATGCAGTAAATAATAGATAGTTTAACTACATTTTTCTCCCATGACATTACTAGACATTACTAACAATTCCTTCTCAAATAGAGCAGTTAAAATATCTTCCAATATATAAAGTGCATGTGCTAGGGCTTAGCAGGACAAAATGACTATGTTAACCTCTCATCAGATAATGGAAGAACACTCAATTGGGAATCAGAAAGCCTGGGTTTTAGCTCTTCCTCTAATATCAACTACAAAAAAGGACTTTGGACAAGTCATTGACAGTTTCTAAGTCTATGTCCTTGTCTTTAAATGAGGAGCCAAACAAGGTGATTACTGGGATTCACTCAAATTTTGAAATTTCATGACTTTGCTTTTGTTCAATAATATACTTTTACTATATTATTGCAATACTGATATCTTTCCAAGGCAGTACCTATAAGCTAGGAGTTTAAATCCTTCCTGTTAAGTTTAAACCATTTCCCCAAGGGCTGGAGTGGGGCGTATTTTTTTCCTGTGCACAGGTCATAGTCTGTTCTTATTCAGCTTTTAGATATTTAACCAGAGTGTTTGACACATATAAATGATTTTATTATAAAGGTGAAAGTTCTCACACATTAGAGAAAAAATAAATGTCTTGCTTTCTCACTGAAGTCTTGCTGTGAATCATTCCTGAACTGTCACTCTCGCTGGCTAGCCCTAATTCTGCCTTGTCAAATTTGTGTGAGATCAGGCTGGCCTGGTAGTAAGTGTTGCAGGTACTGAGTTTCATAGCATCTGTATACTTAAGCACCACACTAGTCTTTTCACTTCTTTTAAAGTGTAGAAGCTGCATGCCAGTATATTTCTAAATGAAATTTCAGGTTGCAATGATCTGCTTTGGAATTTGAAACATTTTTGGGGGGCTTCCCTACCCATATGTCTCACTGGCATGCCCTTGTGAACCAAGTACACACATGCTAGCAAGTTAAGATACCCACACACAGACACTATTGTGTACATCTACCCATATGTGCGTGTGCACACACACGTGTGCATGATGCTTGACTTTGGACCCTGCACTTATAATGGGGAGCATTCATTTCTCCTGGTTGTTACCTCCATTTCCATTCTAGAGAACTTTGACTTTCGGAAGTGACTTTACATCTAACAGAGAGTGGCTGTTGTGGGTACCTCAGGGACAATGAACTTAAGCAGAAGAATGAAGGTAATTTTTATTGGATTAAAGATTAGTCTTTAAATTCCTTAGGGGAATGAACCAAATCTAATGTTTTTCTGTTATGTTTCCAAACCTAATGTTTTCCTGACTCTTTTTATATTGTAGTTTTGTATCTTCTGGAGAGGGGAAAAAAAGCTTTAGCAAATCAGTTCTTTCATTCAGAAATGGAATTTGGAGGGGTCTGTTTTAGCTAGGCTTTTTGACAATGTCTGATTTAATGTTTTTGCTGATGATGCGAGTGGCTTCGCAAATGTGAAAATCTGGGTGATGGAGGGTGTTGTTGAGGGGGAAATAGAGTGCAGTTGTTTAAATAGTCCTGGGCCAATAAGCATTTGGTGGGTGGAGTTACTGTTGTATGCTTTACAGAGAAAGATAATTCTGAATGAAGACTTTAAACATCACACATGCTGTCTGGGCTCTGGTTCTGTGCTTTGTGCAAACAAAAATGAGTGACTCAGTGACTAGGTTTTGCTTACTATCCATTAGTGGATGCAGCATGTTTGAAAAGATTTCTTTAAAAAAAAAATGCATGTAAAGGATTTATCAGAAGCCCTCATGAATATTTCATGAGTTGATATATTCAGCTGAATGAATTCAGCGAGTGTCAGTGTGTAGCTTGCAGACAAACCTCATCCACAAGGAGGCTACTGACATAGGAAGCACTTTGGCGCATTTTCAGAGGCAAAGCCAGGCTGATAAAGCTCCTTGTGACAGGCTGACTTGCCATTCTTCGATTATGCTGCTCCTGCTCTAAGCAGCTCCTACTTTGGAGCCACAGCTTCCTAAATTAAACTGGGAACAGTTTGCAGACTTACCAGCCTCCTAACCTGCAGCTGTGTCTCTGCTATGTTTGAGATTTTTGTTTTGGATGGTGAAAGCCAGCACTCCATATAAGACATGACAGCAAAAGATTCTTCAAAAGAACTTACTGCCTCTGAATCTGAGGTTTGCATAAAGACTTTCAAGGAGCAAATGCACTTAGAGCTTGAGCTTCCGAGACTACCGGCAAACAGACCTACATCTCCTAAAATTTCTCCACGCAGTTCGCCAAGGAACTCACCATGCTTTTTCAGAAAGTTGCTGGTGAATAAAAGCATTCGGCAGCGTCGTCGCTTCACTGTGGCTCATACATGGTAAGAAGGGATTTGGTGGTGTTTGGAGTGCTTTTGACTAGCAACAGTGATTTAGAAATGTAGCAAATGGAATATTTGAATTATGTTCATAATACAGACCTCAAGTGTGAGGTGAGCGGAGAGCAGGTCCGCTGAAGAATACATAGTGCTGTGTGTGTTCATGTCACTGTGCCTAGCTGTTTCCAGATAAAAAAGGCTCTCACTGGAGAGAGTCTTTAAAATTACTGCTTATAAAAAACACCTAGCTAATTCTAGGGCAACTGAGTATTGAGGGAGTTTTAAAATTCAGTTTTTAATCTCTGTGGAGGTGATTGGTGACTTTTTTTGTGTGTGTTTTTGTGTTGATGTTGATGAGTTTTTCTGATAGTATATTTTTGGTACAAGAATAAATGATTCAATCTTGGATTTGTTTCTTAAGACAATATATAAAGTCAAACTTAATTTATGGCATTGCCGTATTGTAGTATGTCAACTAGTGCTTTTGATTTATTGCCTCTGTCTTTACACTTGTCAAATAAAGGGAAAATTAAATTCCCACTTCTGAAATTATGTGATTAATTAATGTATGATTCAAATTGCTATTATCTTTGAGATTCTTATTGTAAAAAAAGTGACTTAAAATTTGTAGATAATAATAAATAAACTCCCAATTTACTTGGGAATGCCAAGTAAATAAATCCAAGAGCCCTCTATAAAAACTGTACTGAGCCTTTAATATATATAATATGCTATATACAACAGAGTAGTTTCCTTAAACCAGTATAATAACAAAATACAAGGGAAAGTACAAAAGAAATTGAACTTTAATTGCAAAAGCTAGGCTTTTTCAGATTTCTTTGAATATTATACTTTCTCTCAGATTAAAATACCCTTCAAAATTGGGTACCTATAATTTTTATTTAATAGGGACCTTAGCAGTGAAGGGAGCTATTACCTCTTAAGGATAATTCTAACACACTGATTTTGACTGCATCTTAGATTGCCAACCAACATTATAAACTGAGGAGATCCTGTTTTTGAAAATTATTATTTACTTGAACTCTGTTTTTTACTCATCTGAAGTGTTTGTCTGCTTGATCTACTGCACAGTATATTGGGAAATTCAAGTTACCCCTAGAAATATGTAGCTTGCCTTTGATAGACACCACATGTTAAGACCAGTATTCATGCTTTACTTAGCTAAAAATGACATGGTTATTTTTGTTTTCTGAGAATGCAATGTTGTTCACTTAATTGCTTTATTGGCAAACTTTTTTTTTTGATCACCTTTCTGATGAGTTAAATCTTATTATTCAATTATAATCTCATACTTATAGAGTACATGTGATTAATTTCTCAAAACCAACCAATGGTAGCATTTGTACAAAGAGAAGATTTATATGTAAGGATGTACTGCTTTGAAGAAGTCCTCTCTCATGATTTACCCCACCCCTAAAGTGTGTGTATTTTCATACAGTTTGCTAAGTAGTATAACTGAATAGGAGAAAGGTATATAGTTATATTGCTAATTAGCTCTCATAAAAGGAATAAAGGTGAAAAACATACAATTAATTGACTCATGTTTTACTAATTTGTTAATATTAAACCATTATTTTGACTAGACAAACATTTAATTTTAACTAACTGATTCTCAGATAATGGTGAATCTTCATAAAACCTTGGTAATATTTCTTTATTATAGAGTTCCTGAATATAATAACATGACCTTTCTTTTACTCAGAATAGATTTTTGATGTAGCAGGAAGGTATAGCTATAAATACTGATTTTGTTTTCAAAAGAACCCAAAGTTTAAAATGACTGAAGAGCCAGTTTCACTCTTGCATTATACAAATTTTCTTGCAGCAAATTACAAAAAGAACAATTAAATGGTATTTGAGATAACTTATGCTATTAAAGTGATCTTCTTCTAGCAGAATTAAAACAAAAATTTCCACAAATTGCCAAAAATAAAAAAAACAGCCCATATGACTTTGATATGATGTATCATAAGTTTAAAGAATCCATTAATCATCAAACTTACAAAATAACTTTAGTTTGACAATGATTCATTTTCACTCATTTTTACCTCCCAGCTCACACACTCTGGTATTTCTTAGTAAAGGTATATCATAGTTTCTTTTAACTTCTTATTAAGTCTCTATTTATGTTTATTTTTTTCTCAGTGCATATTTAATATTTTTCAAAATTTTTTTTCATGGAGCATTCAATTAAATTTTCTTTTCATAAAATACAAACATATGTATTTGAATGACTTTTTCACTAACCTTAAAAATTATGTACTCCTTTTTAAAAAGCATCATATGTAATTTACATGAGGAAATAAGAGCATAAGTACTTTATTTTTGCCTCTTTGTCATGATGAAATGTAACCATTCTTTTCATGATCAACAATTAGTATTTTCCAAACCATGCATTTAAGTTAGTAATTCCAGGATATGCACTTAGAAGTCTCTAAAAACATGTTATTACTTTACAGTAGACAGTAGACATCTTTTAAAAAGACTGGATTGTTTTGATCCCAGCATTGAAATTAAAGTAATTTTCATGATGAGCTAAACAATTCAGAGGATGCAGTTTATATCTAAACCCACTGAACAGTTTTTTTTTTATCTTCAGTTATTTGTAGATTTCATATTTTTTTCAGATGAATGTATAGTTCTGATTTTGAAAACCCAAGTTATGAAGTGTGAGTTAATGGCAGAAGATTTAAGAAACACTTATGAAATACTGACTCTGTGATTCTTTTTAAAATATCTGAACAAAGATAAATATTCATGTCTTATCACTAATCAGAGTATTGATGCAGTCCTAAATCTGGAAGGAATCTGGGTGATTTATCTAGTTGCTTTCTTTTACTCTTGGGCAGGACCAGTTACTCCATCTTTGACATATGGGAATCTAGCCTATTTTTAAGACTGGAAAAAAAGTTCTAGAACCTCAGTTAGTACACAGTCTTACTACTTAATAGTCCTGGTATTGAAAATTATATTGGTCTTCAATGGATATTAAGAAAAAACTTATAATTACTTGCATAAAAATGAAGATCATTATTAACCAGTCCTAGGATTTTTTTTTTTCTCTCAACATATATAATTGAGCTCTGCTGTGAGTAAGAAAAGAAAAAAATGCTGATTCGATCTATGTGGATTCCAACATCGCCTATATTTTCGGTTCTTTACTAGGATGTTCACACGTATTATCTCATAGGAGAATAGGAATACTCTAATATTACATGCTGCATTTATAAAAATGTTCTGAATTGCTTTAGTTTCTTCCAAGTATTTCTATTCCCTTAATTATTATTTGACTGTGTACCATTATCCCAAATTTATAAATTCTCCTTTGAATTCTGAAACCCAAAAGTGGACACTCAAATCCATGTTAGTTGATATGAGACAATATAGATTTTTAAAAAATGTGTCCTACACTGCAAAGCATCAATGGAATGTCAAGCATTGGTGAGCAGGGAGAAGGGAAAATTTATCCCTAACCCCAAATCAGGGGTGAAAACTCCTAAGACATAACCTTATCCTCCTTGTCTTATGTGGTCTGCTTGTTCTTATTTTTCTTTTTTTCAAATTTGAACTTTTTATTTTGTATCGGATATAACAATTAACAATGTCGTGTGGTCTGCTTGTTCTAGACTTACACTTGCCACCTGTAGCTTTGTCAGCCTTTCCTCCTTTGCTCATGTTCCAACCTCAGTTATCAGTTCTCCTACATCATCAGCAGCGTGATGCTCTCTGATGGAAGCTACTGGTGATGGTCCTGAATGCATTTCAGGCCTAACACAGTGCTCTTGAAGAGCAAGTGCATTGGTGAATACCACCACTGTCTGTCTGTCTGTCTGTCCATGCTTGCACGTGGGATATGCTTCACAGAGGACAGTATACTTTCAGAATTAGTATTAGAAAGAAGACTTTTTTTTTTTTTTTTTCCAATTTCCCATTTAGTTCTACCCAGACCTTGGAAATATTTCCTCATTTTTATTAAAGTTCATGAAATATAAACTTTTGTGCCTAATATTTGACCACAAAAGTATGAAAAGACATAGTTCATACTCTGAAGGAACTTACTTACACCTGACAAGACAAAGCTAGAATAACTGGAGAAGAGTGAAAAGAAAATGTTTAATAGTACATGTTTAACCTTTCTCTAAAGCTTTGGGCACATTTACTGCCTTATACAATTTAGTCCTAGTATGTAAGCTAAGTCTAAATCTGTGCCTTGTGTTATTTCTTATATTTCCTGAATTATTTCCTAGCAGTATGGAAAATTTTTGAAAAATATCTGTGCCTTTAAGTACTTACTGATTGAATATTTGATTGTACAGAACATTTGTTGAGAGCCTACCATGCTCTGGGTGCTACTCTGGGAGAAATAGTCCTCACCTTCAGAGAATGTTCATGTCCCATGGAAGACAAACGTAGGCATTAAGAATTAATCAATGGTATGTGTATAATGCTAATGAAGAATGACACTCGTAAGAGCACAAGAAGAGATAAATACTGCTAGAGAGTGAGTCAGTGTGTTAGGGAAGGTTTGGAGAGGAGATGACATTTGTGTGGGGTCTTGAAGAATGATTAGGAGTTTTTCAGGAGAAAAGTGGGCAGAAAGGGCAATTTTTTTTGGCCAAAGTGACAATAATAAAATTCTACCAACCAATAACAATAATAGTAACTCACATTTATTTTGCACTTAGAATGCATCTGACGTTATTTTAAATTATTTACTTATTTTTGTGCCATGATATATGGTAAAAACCATCGCAATATTACAAAGTAATGATCCACCAATTAAAATAAATAAATAAATAAACAAAACAAGCAAAAACATCCAGGTTATGTACTGATATTTCCATTTTATTGGAAAGGGAATGAAGCATAGAGAGGACTAGTAATTTGCCTAAGAGTACACGGCAAGTAAGGGGCTGAGTTGGGATTTAATTCAGAGGATGGTGGAAAGTGAGTAAAGTTCATTGGAGTTATAGCCTTAGGTGCAAGGTTGGAGTGGGCCTGGAGAATCCCAGGGGCCAGGGAGCCTGGTGGGATTCCGTCTATGGGGTCACACAGAGTCGGACATGAGTCAAGCGAGTTAGCAGCAGCAGCAAGGTGGGAGAGGAAGTGACTTAGCAGCAGCAGCAGCAAGGTGGAAGAGAGAGGAAGTCAGACTCTTCCTGGAGATTGGAGTCACACTCTAGGGCTTCCAGTATTGTGAACAGACTTGGGGATTTATCCCATCATCAGCAGAGAGCCACTGCAAGGCTATGAGAAAGGTCTTTGCCGGCATTGTGGAGAATGGATTAGGTGAGAGGATTTAGAAGCCTGGGGTAAAGGGAGAATGTTCATTTGAGAGATAATGACTTCTAATTATTGTGTGTGTCCCATAGCATCAAAACTATGCTTATAACACTCTTTATGACTTAACAAATTATGGTTTATGGAAACTGGGAAGAAAAATATGTAAATTCCATATGCTTTGCATTTATCACCTCCAGCATGGTGCTATGCATAGTTCTAGTTAATGCACTACTTCCAAATGCATCAAAGAATCTTAACAAACGTGCTAGGGAGGATGAGTGCATCCAGGGAAAACCGATTAGCTCAGTCCGAATTTATTAGAGGTGCTTTTTGTTGTGTTTGTGTATAATCCTGGTGAGTTTTTTATAGAAATTATCTATGTCTGCCATCTGATCTCAATGCCAGTGGAAATCTATGCCTCATAGCCCTATTCTATTGTTTAATCAGGGCAACTGTTTTCTCAGTAATGCAAGTCTGTAAATGGTGTTTTTCTGGCCTTTTAGTGTGTACAAGTCTTCAATATATTGGATTTTAAAAATACTTACTGGAAAAAGGGCTTTGAAAGTAGTGATGACAAGCCCCCTGCCGGGAGACACACTGGAAGGTGACCCAGCAGGCGTGCCAACTGCCCAACTGCTAAAGTTTAAGTTCTTTTGTGAAGTTCCATTTGCTTTCTTTTCCCATTCTTCCTTCTTTCAGTGACTCCCAGTTTTTAATCCTTGGATATTTATTGTGCTTCCTTCTGTAGCATCACTGTCAAGACACCTGCAACATTATACTTGAGGTATTTAAATGATTCCCAGAAAAGTATCTAAAATGCTTGCCATGGTTCACAAGGCCCTACATTTTCTGGCTCCAGAATACCTGTGACCTCATCTCCGATTCCCCAGCCATGTTAGGCTCTTTTCTGTTCTTCAACAAACCTTATATGTTTCTACTTCCGGGCCTTTGTTTGATGTTGCTTCTGCCTGGAAGTCTAGTTCCCTAGATGCTGACGTGGTTCACTATCTCACTTCCATCCAGGTTTCTACTCAAACCTCACTTGGTAGAGAGGCTTCTGCTGACCCCTTCATCTAAAAAAGCACTGTTTGCTTTCTTGTCCCTTGTTTTGCTTTCTTTATCTTCTTGGGTGTTATTACCTGGAAATATATTGCTAGAAAAGACACACTTATTTGTATGTTGTTTTTCTCTTCTATTGTCTACCAATCTAGCAAAATTGCATGACAGCAGAGATTCTGTCTTGTTTACTGTATCCTGGGCACCTGAAGAAAGGCTGGCGCTTGGTATATATTTGATGAAAAAATAAAAGAAAAAATGAATATAGTCCCTATGTCCTATTTTTTTTTATTCTTCTAGCACTTTCCCTTTAGCCTGTTCTGAAGGAGGAGAAAAGGAAACTTAGTTGATACTCCATAAGCGCCCTTACTTCATCTATCTCTTAATAGTTGAATTCCCTTTTTGCTGGTAGGGCTACTCTAACTTGCTTTCTGTTTTGTGTTCTGTAATACTGTAGGTACAAGTTTAATCATGATATCTCACTAGAGGCTAGGTGTTTTACATGGTAGCCTATTTAATTAAGCCACTGTGTACAAACCACACTACCTAGCCTGTAGTGCTGTAAAGTAAATATTTGTCTGTAGCACTGTACAATTATTATTTGGTTATTCTTCATGCATCAAACAGCACATCAAATAGTTGGTGTTTCAGCTTAGGAAAGCTCTCCATATCTCTTATTAACTATCTGAGTGGAAGTATCATAGAGACAAACCTATTTGTTATTTGGCCTTTAAAATATCTGCATATTATTTGTTAGAATGCTTCATTATTGATCATTTTCTACTAATGCAGCATCTAAAAAATATTAAGCTTTCTGAGCTTTTGATAGAATTTTCACGGGGAACTTGGAAGGAAGAGTCCATTCCTTGCAGAGTAAGGAAATTGTGAATTAATAACCATTGTATTCTAGAAAAGACATCCTCAGGAGCAAAAATTTTCACTTGGTTCTGTTTCATTTTTTTCTGGACTGAGAGGTTGGGACCTCTGTCACTCCTAGTAATTTGTTTGACAGAGATATGTTTGAATCCCACTGTGTACTTTTAGTTTAAAAAAATAGAAGTGATTTGTTGACCTTCTCAAATTGCTTGAAGTTCTTCTTGCTAGAACTTAGACATTTTGTCTTATAGGGAGAATATGAATGACTGCTTCTCTCGACCTTTTGTGGAAAAGAACACTCGTCACCAGGCACGCTCTCCTGACAGACAGCTTATCCCCTCCTTCACCCTATAGCCTCACAATGTCAACTTCAGCAAATAACGCAGATTGTAAATAAAGGAGGAGGGGGTAATACGGCTTTCAGAAAAACTGCTTTCAAACTATATTTTGTGAAGCATTAGTGTTCTAGGACCCATTTTGGGAATTCCTTGAAAAATAAGGCAGTGATGATCTTTTTGCTGATCCTGGGCCCAAACAAAGAAACACGGATGAATCTGGGGGAATTTCGGGAAATTTGGGGGAGTACAGATTCCATAATCTCCAAGTGTCTGAAAAACCACCAATGTAAGAGATACAGGAGTAGATAAAAAATTCCTGGGTAGCTAACGCTTGGTAGAGTCATAGAAAATTTCAGACATTAAAATTATATGCATCTAAGATGTCCAGGAATGGCAGCAGAATAAATGAGGAAGGTGGACATAATTTGGGTCAAGGAGAGGTTACTGGTAGTAAGGATTTAAAATTTCAAGAAGTTGAAAGGATAGTAGTAGTATAATGAAACCTTCTACTTCGATTTACTGATTGCTAGTGGTTTTCCACATTTACTCTATCTCTGTACCTCTCTCCATATTTAAATGCTTATATGTGCTTTCTTTACTTTCAAGGGAGTGCACCTGGATGGAAAGCATTAGTTTTGGATAAAAAAAAAAAGCACCTCGTTTTAAAGTGTAATTATTTCCATTTAATTAGCATGTTCTCATATCATAATTTGAGTTTAATTCTTAATAATTGACTAATGTCTTGACAAGTTATAAAAAGTTTGTGGCCCATTTTTATTTTATTTTATTTTTAAAAAATTTTTATTTTATTTTTAAACTTTACAATATTGTATTGGTTTTGCCAAATATCGAAATGAATCCACCACAGGTATACATGTGTTCCCCATCCTGAAGCCTCCTCCCTCCTCCCTCCCCATACCATCCCTCTGGGTCGTCCCAGTGCACCAGCCCCAAGCATCCAGTATTGTGCATCGAACCTGGACTGGCGACTCGTTTCATATATGATATTATACGTATTTCAATGCCATTCTCCCAAGTCATCCCACAGTGATAGTGAAGGGTTGTTGTTGTTCAGTTGCTCAGTCGTGTCCGACTCTTTGCAACCCCATGGACTGCAGCATGCCAGACTTCCATATCCTTCACTGTTTCCTGGAATTTGCTCAGATTTATGTCCATTGAGTTGGTGATGCTATTTAGCCATCTCATCATCTCCTGCCCCCTTTTCCTTTTGCCTTCAATCTTCCCCAGCATCAGGACTTTTTCAGTGAGCCGGCTCTTTTCATCAGGTGGCCAAAGTATTGGAGCTTCAGCTTCAGTTCAGTTCAGTCACTCAGTCGTGTCTGACTCTTTGTGACCCCATGAACCACAGCACGCCATGCCTCCCTGTCCATCACCAACTCCCAGAGTCTACCCAAACCCATTTCCATCAAGTCGGTGATGCCATCCAACAGACTCATCCTCTGTCGTCCCCTTCTCCTCCTACCCTCAATCTTTCCCAGCATCAGGGTCTTTTCAAATGAGTCAGCTCTTCGCATGAGGTGGCCAAAGTATTGGAGTTTCAGCTTCAACATCAGTCCCTCCAGTGAACACCCAGGATCTGATCTCATTCCTTCCAATAAATATTTAGGATTGATTTACTTTAAGATTGACTAGTTTGATCTCCTTGAAGTCCAAAGGACTCTCAAGAGCCTTTTCCAGCACAATTTGAAAGCATCAGTTTGTTGGCTTCCAGACTTCTTTATTGTCCAACTCTCACATCCATACATGACTACTGGAAAAAACCATAGCTTTGATTATATGGACCTTTGTTGGCAAAGCAATGCCTCTGCTTTTTAATATGCTATCTAGATTTGTCTTAGCATTTATTCCAATGAGCAAGCATCTTCTAATTTCATGGCTGCAGTCACAGTCTGCAGTGATTTTGGAGACCAAGAAAAGGAAATCTGTCATTGCTTCCACTTTTCCCCATCTATTTGCTGTGAAGTAATGGGACCAGATGCTGTGATCTTAGATTTTTGAATGTTGAATTTTAAGCCAGCTCTTTTTTCACTCTCCTCTTTCACCTTCATCAAAAGGCTCTTTAGTTCCTTGTCACTTTCTGCCATTAGAGTGGTATCATCTGCATATCTGAGGTTGTTGATATTTCTCCCTGCAGTCTTGATTCTAGCTTGTGATTCATCCAGCCCAGCATTTCACGTGATGTACTCTGAATATAAGTTAAATAAGCAGGCTGACAGTATATAGTCTTGACACACTTCTTTCCCAATTTGGAACCAATCCGTTGTTCCATGTCCTTATGGACCTAGCATTCCAGGTTCCTATGCAATATTGTTCTTTATATCATTGGATTTTACTTTCACCACCAGACACATCCAAAACTGAGAGTTGTTTCTGCTTTGGCCCAGCTGCTTCATTCTTTCTAGAGCTATTAGTAACTGGCATCAGCTTTTCACCAGTAGTATACTGGACACCTACCGGCCTGGGGGGGCTTATTCTGGTATCATATATTTTTGCCTTTGCATACTGTTCACGGGTTTCTCGTGGCAAGAATACTGGAGTGGTTTGCCATTCACTCCTTCAGTGGACAACTTTTTTTTCAGAACTCTCCAATATGACTTGTCTGTCATGGGTGGACCTGCATGGTGTGGCTCATACTTTCAAGCCCCTTTGCAATGACAAGGCTGGGATACATGAAGGGGCTTGGAGGATTAAAGATATCTATAATATTAATAGTTTATAAGTAATCTTGGTGACAAATTGTTGGTTTTAGGTACTTGAAACTACTTCTAAGAGGATGGGTGTTGGTAGCATTTTTTTTTTCTTCCCTCTAAAAGAGATGTTACTTCTTTCTATAAAACTATAAGACATAACATTAATATGGAAAACTGTATTTCTTAATATAGTACAGATGAACTTCTATCATGAAATACTTTTGATATTATCTTCAATTTTATTTTTACTGTTGATCTTTTTTTTATGTTATATTATTTGGAGTCAAGTAAGTTAGCTAACTCATTTGAAAAGACCCTGATGCTGGGAAAGATTGAGGGCAGGAGGAGAAGGGTACGACAGAGGATGAGATGGTTGGATGGCATCACCGACTTGATGGACATGGGTTTGGGTAGACTCCGGGAGTTGGTGATGGACAGGGAAGCCTGGCGTTCTGCAGTTCATGGGGTCGCAAAGAGTTGGACATGACTGAGTGATTGAACTGAACTGAACTGAGGTTTGGTTTTAATATTTTGTCTTGAATTGCTATTGAAATTTTAAACCAGTTAATTCTCTGTCTTGGACCTCAGTTTGTAAAGTGGAGAAAATAGCCTCATATTTAAGTATTTTCAAATGTTAATTTAATTTAAGCATGTATTTGTTAACTCTCCTGCTATCTATCTATCTACACATCCCACTATCTATCTACTACTTAGTGAAATACTTTATGCATTATAAGTCACATAATAGATACTACTGTTTAACTATCTTACTAAATCTCTAAACATACACAAACATTCACATTATTGTCAGCCTTGGTTGGTAAAGCAGAAATTATTTTTCATCATCTGAAAAGCATATGCTAAGTCACTTCAGTTGTGTCCGACTCTGTGCGACCCCATGGACGGCAGCCCACCAGGCTTCCCCGTCTCTGGGATTCTCCAGGCAAGAACACTGGAGTGGGTTGCCATTTCCTTCTCCAATGCATGAAAGTGAAAAGTGAAAGTGAAGTCGCTCAATCGTGTCTGACTCTTAGAGACCCCATGGACTGCAGCCTACCAGGCTCCTCCATCCATGGGATTTTCCAAGCAAGAGTACTGGAGTGGGGTGCCATTGCCTTCTCCAATAGCTGGGTATTAAATATGCTAGTTTGAAAGAGTCAAAGTGCACTTGCATTTGTAAAAAAATAATTTTGTAATATTCACAGTGTGACCATTACTGAGGAAACAAAATATCATTCATTTATTTTCATGTGATAATCACATTCTAATGAACCAAACTAAATTGTATTGAAACGCATATCAGAAGATCTAGTGTGAATAGCTTACATCCCTAATAAGAAACTTTATAGCCTTGTTTGGCTGCTATCAGCAACATATTTTTAAAAGCCATATGCAAAAGAGATAGGAACAGAAGCACTTTGATGTAATTTCATCCACTTGCACCAATAAGCTTGAGAGCAAAAAGAAAAAAAAAAAAGCATGAGAAGTTGCCTTGTCTATTTCAGGATCCTACATATAAAAAGCCAATATAGGATTCAGTGAACAAATGCCTTGGAAAAATTCCAGTGTCATCAAAAACTCATTTTTCTCAAAAACTCTCCTTGCTACTCTTCATATTTATGCACAAATTAATAAGTACAGACTGTTTGTCACAGCACAGAGAATCTGAGAGTGCTTTTGTAAAGGCTTATTTGGGCCACAGTTACCTCAGCAGTCAATTTATACAGGAAGCCTCTTTTTCACCATCAGAACTATTTAGGCCTCCTGAAGGGAGGTCTAGGAAGGTAGGACAAAGAAACTCAGGGATCCAAGTCTCTCTTGCTGATGATGTCTTAACTGCCCAAGACTTCCTCCTGAGATGTTACCATTGAAATTCACACATGGATTTTAACTTGCTGGGGATAATCATGGCCTTTGTCCTTACCTGTCATCCTGCTCAGCCAGGACTGAGCTCACCCAGAAAATATGGTTGTGTCTCTAATATGCTCATATTTACCAAAACAACATGAATCTTTAGGAGGCTGGGTGGTGCAAAGAGCACAACATTTGAATCCCAACTCCACCTTTGACCAGATACTAGGTTTTAAGCAAACCATTTAACCTTAGTTCCACTTTCTGCTTCTGCAAAGTTAGAAAAAGACTACTTGTGTCTCACTAGGTCTCTATGAAGACTGAAAGAAGTAATGTGTGCTTAGTGTTTAGCATAGTCCTTGGCCAATGAAAGGTAATCAGCAGACTTCATTCACTAATGTATCCAGAGCTTATGATTTCATATAAAAATTATAATATATGTATAGTAATATAAACTAAATATTTGTATGCTGCTGCTGCTGCTAAGTCACGTCAGTCGTGTCTGACACTGTGCGATCCCATAGACAGCAGCCCACCAGGCTCCCATCCCTGGGATTCTCCAGGCAAAAATACTGGAGTGGGTTGCCATGTCCTTCTCTAGTGCATGAAAGTGAAAAGTGAAAGTGAAGTCGCTCAGTCATGTCCGACTCTTCACAACACCATGGACTGTAGCCTACCAGGCTCCTCCATCAATGGGATTTGCCAGGCAAGAGTGCTGGAGTGGGTTGCCATTGTCTTCTCCAAAATATTTGTATAGCATGGTTTAATTAAATAAGTTTTTATTGAGCAATGCTGTACATATTAAATACATTCTTTTTAGACTACTTAGATATTACTTAGTTTCACAGGATAGTATGTTATCTTAAAGCCCAAATTAAATGTTCTTACAACAGTAAAATAAAATTTAAAAAGAAAAATAAATCACTATGCATTATGGGGTTTAATCACTCTCATTTTTCACAGAGACGACTGCAGATGTCTTTGGCCATAAAATGCTGTTTATTCTTTAAAATGCCTGTTATCTTCCTGAATTTGGTGCTTGTCTCCATTAATGAAACTAGATGCCAACGAAACACTTTTTCTCTAAGTGAATTTGAATCAATTACTATTAAAAATATAGTGTTATTTTCAAAGTACCAGAATGTGCCTGCAGTTGTTTTCCCTAGTCAGTAGAATCTAACCTCCTAGTGATTTGTTTACATAAGAAAGTTTATTCACAAGAGGCGATGAGAAAAGAGCTTAAGACCTAGAGTCCTAGACTCTAGACATGCATCCTGGTGCCACCACTTACAAACTGTTTTGCTTTGTCTTGTTTTGTTTTTTGAATGGCAAAGGGATAGTCATTTAACCTTTTGGACGTGAAACTTACTCATCAGTATAGATAAAGCAATTATTTCCCTATTCATATATGATATTTATAAAATTAATTAGAACAGTTGAAAAACACTAAGAATTGGAACTTGTTTTCTAGAAGAAGAGGAAATATAAGTTTATAGAGCCGAAAGTAATGATAAACTATTGCTGCTGCTGCTAAGTCACTTCAGTCGTGTCCAACTCTGTGTGACCCCATGGACAGCAGCCCACCAGGCTCCCTCGTCCCTGGGATTCTCCAGGCAAGAACACTGGAGTGGGTTGCCATTTCCTTCTCCAATGCATGAAAGTGAAAAGTGAAAGTGAAGTCGCACAGTCATGTCTGACTCTCAGCGACCCCATGGACTGTAGCCTACCAGGCTTCTCCGTCCATGGGATTTTCCAGGCAAGAGTATTGGAGTGGGGTACCATTGCCTTCTCCGAAACTATTGCTAATCAGTATGAAATGCTGCAGGTGTATTTGGGTTGTATGTAAAGAACATGGTGTTAATAAACATGATTAAATACCATGAACATTGCCTTATAAACATTTTATTTTACAGAAAGAGGAGGAGTTTCTGCTGTATGGGACCATTTAAGGGAGAGACAGTGTGGAGACGGGGACTAGACTAAGTGGTAACTTTGGGTCTTACTACCCTCATTGGTCTTTACATCACTTTCATGCTTCCTGCAGAAAGATGACAGAAAGCTCAGAAAATAATATTCAGTCCAGGGAAAATTGTATTTAACCTTTATCCAGATGCCTTTACAGCATTTAAGTCAAATTGCTCTGTTTATCTTGGTTGTTTCCAGGAATATTTAGGGATGAAAGCAGAAATAAAGGTTATGGCTTCTCTTTTGACAAAGACTTCCTTCTCACATTATCACCGATCAGGTTGATTCTGTCTCTGAGCAACTGAAAGACAATAAAAGATTATACCTTTAAGACAAGGGGTTCTCTGTTCAAGCGAATTTATACATCACCGAAAAATGACTGTCCACATAAACTCAAAGTTTTGTGACAGTGCAAAATAAAACACTTTCAGGCTTCCAAAGGATTATGCCAAGTTTCTGATTCTGTCTAAATTAATAAAAATAAGATTTTTAGGAACCTATCTGGCAATTGTAGATTAAATTAAGCAGCTGCTTCATCTGAATAAAGCTTTGCAGAGTCTAATATTATGAAAGAGCTATCTTTTATAAACACAGTACTTGCTTGGGATTCAATGGATTTGGGTTTTAATGCCAGCAGCATCCCAAATGCCCAGTAAGCACATATACATACATTTGCCACTGGTAGCTTTTTTGTCAAGAGGGATTAATAATCACCTGGGCCTACCATCCTTACTTTATGCATTATGGTATGAATATTGAATGCCAGTGGTTATAGAGTGCTTTGGTGTTCTGCAAAGTGACTTGGCAAAGACATTCAGGAGAAAAAAAAGGCTTCTAAGTAGTTTTATACATATCAGATTTTTGAAAATGTGATTCAACTTTAAAATGCATTAATAGACTTTATATTTTATGTGAACCTTAAAAATGGCTTTGCCAAGTATTCAGTACTTGGGAAGTTTGGATTTTAAGTTTATATTTAGAGTTTCTCAAGCATTACTATAATTGTGTATGTTAGTCCTTTTTTAATGGCACCCCCCGCCCCGATATTGCTTAGTGAATTAATTCTTTGTAGTATGCAGTTTTTCTTTTTTTTTATTCCAATAAACAAATGTATATGGTTTAATGATGCAAATATAATATGCCTTGCCATTAAAAATTTCTGCTGCTGCTAAGTTGCTTCAGTCGTGTCTGACTCTGTGTGACCCCATAGACGGCAGCCCACCAGGCTTCCCGTCCCTGGGATTCTCCAGGCAAGAACACTGGAGTGGGTTGCCATTTCCTTCTCCAATGCATGAAAGTGAAAAGTGAAAGTGAAGTCTCTCAGTCGTGTCCGACTCTAGTGACCCCATGGACTGCAGCCTACCAGGCTCCTCCGTCCATGGGATTTTCTAAGCAAAAGTACTGGAGTGGGGTGCCATTGCCTTCTAACCCAAAAATGTATATAGTAATTCAGTATGTGAAATCATTTTATTTGATAGATACAAGTATTAAAAGTATACAGGTATAAAATAATAATGCTCTCTCATGACTACTGAGAGGTGTCAACCTAATTTTGAAAGCAAAAATCTACAGAGCAATGGTGGTGCTCCCCTTTCCAAATGCCTATGAACTTTGGATCAGCATCTGTTATGATGACTTATTTTTGAGAGTCAATCAGTATAAGTATAGTGACCTGTACTTGGCAATCTAATATACCAGCATGAGGTCAGATATAAGCAGACTGCTGGTGTGAGCAAGCAGAAAATATGCTCTAAGAGAGAAAGGAGCAAGATAGAAATATTTTAATATTATAAATAAAAAATGAAGCAATAATATGAAAATGATACCACATATACCTTATATTATTTAATGGTCACCTCTATTTAAAATGGGGAAACTGAGATTCATGAGGTCAACTGACGGATGCTAGGTAACCAAGCTACAGAGTAGTAAACCAAGAATTAGCCCATATGTTCTGGTTTAGAGTTACACATCTTATATGTTGACAAGGTTCGCAGATTCAATGAACTTCACACAACCCACTCCACTCCCGCCTCAACCCCCAACTCCCAGATCCTATGGGAAAACATCTAGAGTTATCATACTCTCATGTCCCCTTATTAAAAGCCTTCTCAAAGTGAGGGCTGACAAATTCATTTGCACTTAAGCATAATTGACTCATGGGTTTTAATGTGTTATTCCATTTTTCAAAATAAACAGTAAACCAGGAGAATTAATCTCTGCTTGTAGAGTTTGACACATTAGATAGCAGAGGCAAAGGAAGTATTTGGAAGGATAAAAGGTTGTTTTCCAGTCCCCTCAGGGCCTGGGACACAGAGGATGGGCAGAATGTCCCAGGCATGTAATTGTGTTTGCAAACCTTTTATTCATTCACCGAATTATTCATACCACCTACCTGTTCCATACCCATGTTACCTGTCTTCCTTCCTATCTCTGTGGATCAGCTCTGTGTACCGGGTTAAGGCCAATCCCTCCCTTCTCACCCTCAAAGGACTTTGCTCCTGCACTTGTCCTTGCTGTCTCTGCGTCATTGGTTTTCCATCCTATTAGATTATGTCTATCTGGCTATAAACACTTTAAAACTCTGTCCTTTCAAAGGTCCTCTTTGACCCCATGCACCCCTCTATCTACTACGTTGTATCTGTTTCCCTTTACAGCAAAACTCTCCAAAATAATAGTCTCTAGGCTATAGACAGAGATATAGACTATAAACTATATGTCTATAGACATATAGACTATATAATAATTTATATGTCTCACTATACTTTGGCTACTTGATGTGAACAGCTGACTCATTGGAAAAGACCCTAATTCTGAGAAAGATTGAAGGCAGAAGGAGAAGAGGGTGACAGAGAATGAGATGGTTGGATGGCATCACAGATTCAAGGACATGAAATTGGGCAAACTCCAGGAGATGGAGGCCTGGCCTGCTGCAGTCCACGAGGCTGCAAAAAGTCAGACACAACTTGGGGACTGAACAACAACAAGTCCTTTTTTGAAAACTTCAAGTTTTGCCCTCACAACTCCACTAAAAGTGTTCTTACTGAGGTTATGAAATCCATGTGACAAATCAAATGATCAACTAGCAACCCTCATCTTGCTCAGCTCATCAACAGCATATCATACAGTTGGTTACATCTTCTTTCTTGAAACATTGCCTTCACTTGGCTTCCTGGACACTGTAATCTCTTTCCTTTCTCAGAGGCTGTTCTTTCTCAATTTTCTCAGCTGGTTCCTCTCCCCAAACTCTAAACATTGGAATGTCCCCAGAGGAATGTGGTCTCTCTCTGTTTTGTCTGCGCCACTCCCTAGGCCAAGTATCTCCCTTAGACTCATGACTTTAAATAATATCTGTGCACTAATGATTACAGTTTGTATTTTTAGATAGACTTTCTGAACTCTAGACCTATGTACCTGTCCAATAGCCTTCTTGACAGCAAAACTGAGCACGTCCGAAACTGACATCTTGATTTTGACCCCTGACATCCCACCCTTGTTGCAATCTGTTCCCAGTCTTCTCCATCTTGGTAAAATGCAATTCCATTTTTTTTTTTCCTAATTGTTCAGGCCAGAAATCTTGGAGTCTTCCATGGCTCTTGATTTTCTCTGATATTTCACATTCCAAATGTATCAACCAATTCTATCAGCTTTGCTTCTGCAGTGTCTTCAGAATCTGACTACTTCTCATCACCACCACTGCTGCCATTCTGATCCAGGTTACCATTAGCTCATACCTGGATGATTTAATTAACCTCTTGCCTGATTCTCCAGCTTTCCACCCTTTCTTCCTTATAAGCTATTCCCCACATAGCTGCCACAGTGATTCTTTATAACATATGAGCGATTGTGCCACTACTCTATTCGGAATCCTTCAAGGGTAGCCCATGTCACTCAGAATGTATGTGCCATAGGTGCAAGGCCCTATTGGTCTTGCCTAGAGATCTCGTCTACTTCTTAGACTCCCTTCTCCACCAACACCATTCCAGACACACTGATATACTTGCTGGCCCTCAAACAGTCTCAGCAGCATCCCTTATCAGGGTCTCTGCCTTTTTTGTTATCAAAAAAGAATGTCTCCTAGATATCTATATGGCCTTCATTCTTTTTTCAGATCATTGCTTGAATTCATCTCATTGGAGAGAATCTTCCTGACCATGATTATAAAACCAATATAAAATAGCCTTCCACTCCACTACTCTTGCCTGGAAAATCCCACGGACAGAGGAGCCTGGTAGGCCGCAGTCCATGGGGTCTCGAAGTGTCGGAGACGACTGAGCAACTTCACTTTCACTTTTCACTTTCATGCATTGGAGAAGGAAATGGCAACTCACTCCAGTGTTCTTGCCTGGAGAATCCCAGGGACGGGGGAGCCTGGTGGGCTGCCGTCTATGGGGTCGCACAGAGTCGGATACGACTGAAGCGACTTAGCAGCAGCAGCAGCAGCAGCTTATCCTTAGGTCTGCTTTGATTTCTTTATACCACATATCCGTACCTGACGTACAGCTCTACATCATTTTATGTATGTAGATATCTACACCCACAGCTATATTCATGTCTGTATTTACATCTTCTCTATCAATCCATCATCTACCTTATTGTCTGCCTTTTCCCACTAGAATATAAAGGCCCTAATGATAGAGACTTTGTGTATTTTGCTCATCGTAAATCCATAATACAAACTAGCACATTGTTGTTGTTCAGTCACTAAGTCATGTGTAATTTTGTGACCCCATGGGCTGTAGCACGGGTTCCTCTGTCCTCCACTATCTTCCAGAGATTGCTCAAATTCATGTCAGTTAGCTGGTTATGCTATATAAAAATCATAGCTTTGACTAGACAGACATTTGTCAGCAAAGTGATAGCTCTGTTTTTTAATATGCTGTTTAGGTTTGTCATAGCTTTTCTTCCAAGAAGCAAGTGTCTTTTAATTTCATGGCTACAGTCACTGTCCACATTGATTCTGGAGCCAAAGAAAATAAAATTTATCACTTCTTTTACTTTTCCCCCTTTCATTTGCCATAAAATGATGGGACAAGAAGCCATGATCTTAGTTTTTTGAATGTTGAATTTGCAGCCAGCTTTTTCAGTCTCCTCTTTTACCCTCATCAAGAGGCTCTTTTGTTCCTCTTCACTTTCTGCCATAAGGTGGTGTCATCTGCGTATCTGAGGTTGTTGATATTTCTCCCAGCAATCTTGATTCCACCTTGTGATTCATCCAGCCTGACATTTTGCATGATGTACTCTGCATCTTCCCTGGTGGTTCAGAGGGTAAAGCGTCTGCCTGCAATGTGGGAGACCTGGGTTCAATCCCTGGGTCAGGAAGATCCCCTGGAGAAGGAAATGGCAACCCACTCTGGTACTCTTGCCTGGAAAATCCCATCGATGGAGAAGCCTGTAGGCTACAGTCCATGGTAGGCTACAGTCTATGGTAGGCTACAGTCTATGGGATCACAAAGAGTCAGACATGACTGAGCGACTTCACTTTCACTTTCACTCTTCATCGAAGTTAAATAAGCAGGGTAACGAAATAAGCCTTGATGTACTCCTTTCCCAATTTGGAACCAGTCCGTCATTCCATGTCTGGTTCTAACTGTTATTTCTTGATCCACATACAGGTTTTTCAGGAGACAGGTAAAGAGGTCTGATATTCCCATCCCTTTAAGGATTTTTCACAGTTTGTTGTGATCCACACAGTCCCCAAGTTGAATAGAAGAAGTCCCCAAGTTGAAGCATTGAGTCCCCAAGTTGAATAGAAGAGAGAAATGTGAACAGATTCCTTAAAATACAATGATAAATATTAAATAATTGTAGTGATGTTATAATAGTAAAATAACTCCCCCTCAAAGAAGCAATTTTATATGCAAATATACATTTTTAAAAATTAAAAAACCTTAAAATTTGATAATAGATTAGAATGAGAGAGGTGAGAGATCTACAGGAAATATAGAAAGTATATTGAACTTATAATGAGAAGACTTTTATTCCTATTCTGATTACATTATTTACTAGTTGTGTGATCTTAGGCAAATAAATAACCTAGTCTTTTCCTCCCATTATACCCACTAGGCCATCAACTTTATTTTTGTGAAGGTTAAGTCAAATAATATGATGTATAATAGTCATTGAGTTGATATTATTTTTCTTTGTTCCCATATGCAATAATTCTCTTTACAGTCACAGGTTAGCCCTCTATAATCTGTTTTACTCCTCTATCGTTTCTCAATTACTTTCTAAATTTCTGCCTCATTGACTCTCTTCTGTTTTCTTCCTACAATAATTTTTAGCATTATGTGATAATATAATCAACCTCACCAGCCTGTCAAAGATTAATCAACCCTCTCTCCTTGCTTTCAGTTCAGTTCAGTTCAGTCGCTCAGTCGTGTTCGACTCTTTGCAACCCCATGAACCGCAGCACGCCAGGCCTCCTTGCTTTACCTATATACATATAAACTGGTGAGTCCTTTAGCTATATTTCTAAGGGCAGAAAGTTGAATCAATTCTCAGAATTATAGGACAGTAATATATGTATAATATATGTATATTATTCTTTAATTGATCAAACCAGTCAGTCCTAAAGGAAATCAGTCCTGAATATTCGTTGAAAGGACTGATGCTGAAGCTGAAGCTTTAATACTTTGTCCACTTGATGTGAAGAGCTGACTCATTAGAAAAGACCCTGATGCTGGGAAAGATAGCAGGCAGGAGAAGAAGGGGGTGACAGAGGATGAGATGTTGGATGGCATCACCAACTCAATGGACATGAATTTGAGCAAGCTCCGGGAGATGATTAAGGACAGGGAAACCTGGCATGCTGCAGTCCATGGGGTCGCAAAGAGTCAGACACGACTGAGTGACTGAACAACAACATTCTTTAATGGGAAGTATGTTTATTTGACTCACACTAGAACAGTGGTTCTTATCATGCCACTAATATGTCATGAATAGCGAGAGTGAAAAGGGTATTCATAGAGTAAATGCAGTGTGAATTGCTCCTAAGTATAGATTACCATGCCATCCCCCCACCCCCACACCCCGCAACCCCGGGCTACAACCAGACTATTAAAACAACAGCAGCATGAGTATTTTTAGGACAGAGTATCACAATTGTAAATGTTTTTTGTAGGACATTATGTAGAAGAAAAAGGAAAAAAATATTGGAAGTAATTGTATTAGATTCATTTCTTTGAGACCGGGTGCTGTATCTGTTATTTTTTTTTTTTAATTGGAAAGGATTTTATATTATTTTGTTTTTGTTTCCAGTTTTATCAATGTATAATTGACATATACCATTTATACAATGGCAGAACATATGTGCATATGTTAAAGTATATAGCATGTTGATTTTATATATGTATATGTTTCAAAACAACTACCACAATTATTTAGTATTATTTACTTGCATGCTATCTGGCAAGTGACTATTTAACTGATTTTCTTATTTTTTTTCTCTCTAAGGTATCTATATTTTTGCTGTACATGAGACAGACTTATTTTTGTCCCTGTTTTACCCTTGGGGTATTGGCAAGGCAGAGGGTGATATAATAATATAACATCCAAAATTATAAGATATGAGGAAATTTACACACATACTGTTTGTCAAACAATTAGAATATTTCTAAAAACATGAGTGGATGTATAATAGAAATTAACAAAATGAAAGACAACCCATTTTTTTGTTTTTTATATAAACAGAATTTATATATGGTTTTCAAGGTTATGGTAGTTAAAACTTATTTGTTCTAGATACTCAGCTGAGAAACTGATTAATTAAAGACTAGAATTTATAAGTGTTTTCTTTTTCTATTATAATTATGGCAAATATCAAGAGTTATCCATGGGGTTGCAAAGAGTTGAACACGACTGAGTGACTGAACTGAACTGATCAAGAGTTACGTCTTACCACTTTTTGCCGGGGTCCAAAGCTTGTTTGTTAAACTTCTATGCAAGACTTTTTTATCCAAGTTTTCACCAGTTGGAAACTCTTAAGGGTTGTTTAGTTTTCAATGAAAGAATCTTTGATGGAGTTTATGTCCTAAATATTTTCTGGTTTTGCAGTAGCATACATCAGACATCGCTATTGTGTTTGGATTGGGATTTTCATTTTTAACATCTTCTCAATTCTCTAGGCATTTATTGTTTCCATCTGGTCCTCATAAAAGATTTCACATTTGTGATGCAGCTCAGGCTCCTGCCCAGAGAGCATCATTGTAATTCTATCCATGACTCCGGTTTGATAGAGTAAATACGTTTTTAACTTTCCGTTTTTTTGTTTTTACTTTTTTTTCTTCTTTCTTAAACAACACTTGATTTTAGTGATGTATTTCTCTTTGGAAACAATCACAGTGCACACACTGGGCCAATGTGCTTGCACCCCACTGCCTTCTGTGCGTTTCAAAGCTGTGAGGGCAGGAGGAGGAGCTACACTGAGTCCAGTACAAGAAAACTTAGCAGTCGTCACACTTCCTCTGCATTAAACACGCTGTTCTCAGTCATCACAGATGGAGGGGATAGTTTCAAAGTCTCAAACATTTTCTTTAAATAGCCCACAACTAGGAATTCCCCTTTCACTGTTAAGTAGTAGGTTCTAGGGCACAGTTCAAGCAATGGTCAAGTTTCTAGCAAAGTCTTTTGTATTTAGTTAGGTGCTCAGCACATGTTTGTGAATTTGTTTGGTGAATACTTACATAGCTCTTAATACATGCCCAGCAGTGCTCTCACAGCTTCAAGAATATTAAATCATTTAATCTTTATAGTAACTTTATGAAAAAGGTATTATTAGTATCCCCATTTTAAGGATGAGGAAACTGAGGCAAAAAAGCAAAATGACCACTGTTAGCAAGTGGCAGAGCCAGAATTCAGACCTACATAGGCAGGTCCGGGTCTGTGTTCTAAACTACTTAACTATGTGATGATTGATTTGGAAGTCAGCTGCAGAATTCCAAAAATCAAATATTACTTTCCCAGAATTGAACTACACACCCTAACTCCCTCAGCGCTATGCTTGACCTAGAGTTGGCACTGGATGGATGTTTGTTTACACAAGTGTTTAATTAAGATGATTCAGTTTGACATACTTTGAAATGATGATTCAGTTTGACATTTTTTGAAATAGGCAGAACCAAAGGCAAATCACAGTGTTACCCAGTGCAGAGGCTGCTCTTTGTTCAGAGGTGCCACTGGGCTCTAGTATCTAATAATAACCCATACTTAGGGCCCTAATACTAGTAGGATGATGCTTTGCATCTTGGATTTCCAAATCTTTGAGAGAATTGTCTTCATTTTACTAATTGCTCTTTAGTGATACAATTTTTAAAAATTAGCTGTGGTGAAATACACATAACAGAATTTACCATCTTCAGATCAGATGAGATCAGTCGCTCAGTCATGTCTGACTCTTTGCGACCCCATGAATCGCAGCAGTGTTAAGTACATTCATTTTGTTTTGCAACCAATTTCCAGGACTTTCACTTTGCAAAACTAAAACTTTATACCCATTAAACAACAACTCCCTACTCTCCCTTCCTTCTAACCTTTGGAAACCATTACATTTTATCTATTCATTACCTATGGACCTTTTGGTCTCATGCTTTCACTGACTAGCTGATGTGAATAGCACTGCTGTGAACATGGGTGTACATATATCTCTTTGAGACCCTGATTTCAATTTTGGGGGTATATGTTCAGAAGTAGAATTATTGTATTTTATAATAATTCTATTTTAAATCCTTTGAATGGCCCTCATACTGTTTTCTCTAATGGCTGCACCATTTTACATTCCCACCAACAGTGTTCCATTTTTTCCTACATCCTTGCCAACCTTTGTTATTTTCTCGGTCTTTTTTTGACAGTGATTGTCCTACTGAGTATAGGATGTATCTAATATCTCACTGTAGATACTGCAATGCAAATTTGATTTGCATTTACTTAATAGTGACACTGAACATCATTTCATTTGTTGTTGTTTTTTTTTTTTTTTTGCCATTTGTATGTCTTTCTTGGAGAAATGTCTTTCAAGTCCTTTACCCATTCTTTAAGTTGCATTGTTTTTGTTGTTGCTCAACACTTTATGTTAATATATTGTGGATGTTAATTCCAAACCTGATAGGATTTGCAAATATTTTCTCCCATTTTGGAGGCTGCCTTTCCACTCTGTTGAGTGTGCACTTTGATGCACAAACGTTTCACTTTCTGATATAGTTTAATTTTACTTTTTTTGCCTGTGCTTTTGGTGTCATAGCTAAGAAAATGTTACCAAATCTGAAGTCATAAAACATTCACCTGTGTTTTCTTCTAGGAGTTTTGCAATCATAGCTCTTATGTTTAGGTTTTGATTCACTTTAAGTTGATTTTTTTTTTTTTTTTGTATAGTGTAAGGTAAATGTCCAGCTTCATTCTTTTACATGTGAATATCTAGTTTTCTCAGCTCTGTTTGTTGAAAAGACTGATGGATATTTAAGTGAAATTTAAGCCACATAGCTATAAACCTGTAGTTCCTCTCATACTTTGGTCCAAATCACAATGGATTTAGAAGGAATTATTTCTAGAGTTTTTTAACGAGGGAAGTTTTATCCCCCAGTTACATTTAACAATGTCTGGAGATTTTTTTGGTCATCCCTTTTGTGGTGGGAGTGCTGCGTAGTTTCTATTGGTTTGTAGTGAGTGGCAGCCAGAGAAGCTGCTATAAGATACAACTCTGCTACAAGGAATTATTGGGTCTCCAATATCAATAGTGCTGAGGTTGAGAAACCTTAGCCTAGAGTATAGTGGAGAAACGTAATATTGTGGATCCAGAAAATTGAGGAATCCTCTTTTATGTCATTGAAGGCTTGACAGTGATGATTGCAGTAACGACTGCCTTGGGATCAATTATATAAGCTGCTGTTACATAGACAGTTGCTCAGTCGTGTCTGACTCTTTGTGACCCCATGGACTGCAGCACTCCAGGCTTTCCTGTTCATCACCATCTCCTGGAGTTTGCTCAAACTCATGTCCATTGAGTTGGTGATGCCATCCAACCATCTCATCCTCTGTCATCCCCTCTCCTCTGCCTTCAATCTTTCCTAGCATCAGGGTCTTTTCTAATGAGTCTGCTTTGCCCATCAGGTGGCCAAAGTATTAGAGCCTCAGCTTCAGCATCAGTCCTTCCAATGAATGTTCAGGGTTGATTTCCTTTAGGATTGACTGGTTTGACATGGGTAGGTGGCTTTAAAAAAGACCTGGATTTCATATATATCTAGTTTGATTTTGACAATGGAATACTATTTTGCATTTTATTTTTCCCTTCAAGATAGTCCTTTTTCACTTTCTTTCACTATGACTTTTCTCATTCATACATTACTTTTCACTTTTAAGTCAGGAAGCAAATGAATAATGGTAGTGTTGTCATAGAGTGTTGGGTGCTATTAGAGTCTATAATGGCCAAAGATTACAGGAAGGCCCATAGCTTGCCTTGGCCCAGCTACTCCTCCTACTTCTGAGTTACTTTTGGGAGAAAAGTACCCAAAGGACAGTATAAATTGGAAATAGATAATTTTATAGAAACCAGGACTTGTATCTAAAATGCCAAAGCTCATCTCCCTGCCAAACTGAGTTTCAGCCTAGGGTAATTTTATATATGATTGGGAGAAACTTCATTGAGTAGATTATGATTGAGCTGAGATCTGACCAGCTAAAAGTCTCTGTTATTGTTGTTCACTTGCTATGTTGTATCTGACTCTGAGACTCCATGGAATGCAGCACAGAGTTTGCAAACTCCCAGAGTTTGCTCACAGTCATGTCCATTGAGTTGGTGATGCTATCCAACCATCTCATCTTTTGTTGCCCCCTTCTCGTTCTGCCCTCAATCTTTCCCAGCATCAGGGTCTTTTCCAATGAGTCAGCTCTTCGCATCAGGTGTCCAAAGTATTAGAGGTTCAGCATCAGTCCTTCCAATGAATATTCAGGGTTGACTTGACTTCCTTTAGGATTGACTGGTTTTATCTCCTTGCAATCCAGGGGACCCTTAAGAGTCTTCTCCAGCACCACAGTTCAAAAGCATCAATTCTCTGGGTCTCAGCCTTCCTTATGGTACAACTCTCACACCTGTACATGACTATTGGAAAAACCATAGCTTTGACTATATGGACCTTTGATGGCTTTTTAATATGCTGTCTGGGTTTGTCAAAGCTTTCCTTCCAAGGAGTAAGAATCTTTTAATATCTTTTAATTTAAAAGTCTCTAACTAGGAGAAAGTTTGGAAAACAAATTCCATCAGAAAGAACAGAAAATTACAATAGAAAAGGCTTTCAGGTGGGAACATGGCTTGGCATGTTTAAGAACTAGAAAGGAGGCCAATAAAGCTGATGATATAAGGAAGTCAGTATCACAGCAGTGTGATATGACAGAGATCAATTTATTATTTCCTCCTGGGGCAAAGAGGAAATGGTTGGTTAAAGCATCCCCTGTGATAGGGAAGATAGCTGGGCACGCCTTTCAACTTTGGAGACCTATAGTAGAGAAGCCTGTCAGGAACTGGTTTTGTATTGCATGGTTAGTTCATATTATTCATTAGTCTTAAGATATCCATGCACTGATTAACCAAAAATTACCAAGCACTTGCTATATTCCAGGTGCTCTGCTATAATTAAGCATTGGAAAAACTGAGATAAACAATACAAAATGCTTATGTCAAGGAGTTCTTGCTTGTTTGCAGTTGGACAGTTTGATAGAACTCTTCTGATTACTGACTATGTGACCTAGTGTAGGTTATTTAACCTCTCTGTGTCTATGTATAATTATCTATAAAATGGGGAGCTACCTGATGGAGCTGCTGTGAGAATGAACTATAATACATTGAAAGCATTTTGAATGGCGCCTGACATAATAATCACTCAGTGCCTATTAGCTACTACTATTGTTGTGATTATTTTATGGAATAGCAGAAAGGGATGGTTTAATTCATTCCCCAAAGTTAGGAAAGTTTAAAAGAAAAAAATGAGATTTGAATTCATTCATTCACTGATATGCTTATTTAATAAAGATGTATTGAATACCTACTATGCTTCAGACACTGTTTTTCCACATACTCCCATTGTATTGCCTGTATTATCGTCGCCATTATTATTTCACTGTCAGACTTATAATATCTGTATCATCCTTTTCAGTGGACTTAACTTTAGTGGAGGGAGAATATAGATATTAGAACATAAGCTACACAAATAATTTTTAGGTAAAATTGTGAACTGTAATATCAAGTGTAATTCAGTCAGTGAGAGGAAAAAAATGCCAAGAGCATCTAAAAGGAATAAAAGATGACTAAATGGCCTAGCCATGTGAGATAATACAAGAGAAATAAGAAATACAAGATAACATAAGAAGAAATGGAATAATCAAGCATACTCCACAGTATATTTATCCAACTAAGATCAGTTGAGGGCCCACTGTGTGCTGAGGCAAAATATAAATATGTATGATAATAATAAAAAGATTTTTTGATATAGACTGTGATCTAAGGCTAAAATACTATAAGATGTAATAGTAACATAATCTCATAGTTTATACTGATGGAACTACCTATAAAGTTGAAAATATAATTTTTGCTGTTTTGTGGAGTAATTATATTCTTAAATTAATGGTAAGAGTTCTTATTTTCACAGTCAAATGCATCCAGATGTGATGACATATAGCGTTGATGACCCGTTTAACACTGAAAAAATTTTTCAGTGTCATTGGAGCTAGCAGTTGCTGCATAATTTTATTTTGATATTATTGAAATGACAACTAAATGTAGTGCTTTTCCTAGCCTAGAAATCATTACAGAACTGAAGCCTAATTTATTTAAGAAACAATTTTTAGAATATGTTTATGGTTTACATAGTTATTTAAATGCCCCATGCAGATTTATGGGATGCTCCAGCAAAAGTTTTAGAAAAGTATTTTCAATATATCCCAGTCTTTGTGCAATCCATTGCAAGTCAGTGATGTATGGGAGTTTCTTTGCTTTCAGAAACACAATTAGGTATTTATACCTATAACCATACCATACATTTTTTTCTTTTATTCTACTGTATAGCACTAACCTAAATCTAAGCTGTATATCTATTCAGATCTGGTTTGGAGGGCTAGTTAGACAACACATTCAGAGAGTTGCAGGAACTAAGTGTACTTCTCTGGTTCATTTGTAGGTATCACTCAAGTCTTGGGTTTGGCTTCTTCTGTTTAGGTCAGCCAAACAATAAGAATTCACTGAGTGGTCACTCATGACAGACCTGCCCTAGACTTTGTACATGGAAGTCAAAGAAGAATTAATTACTCATTATCAAAAGATTCATTGATACACTGAGGCACAATTTCTCTTTCAAGAGTTTTCATTAGTACTGGGGAGACTAGACATATATATATTTTAAATGCCTGTTGGAAATTTGGTCTGGAAATTTCACTGCTGTTCAATAGTGCAGCTAGCGGGGCTAGTTGCAAGAACATGTAATAAAGTCAGGATAATAGATGCACTGTAACATTTTGCTAGGGATAGTAGGATTCAGATTAGGGCAGGTGTCTGACATTGTGATCATGGAAAGTGAAAGTGTTAGTTGCTTAGTTGTGTCTGACTCTTTGTGACCCCATGGACTGGAACCTGCCAGACTCCTCTGTCTGTGGAGATGTCCAAGCAAGTATACTGGAGTAAGTAGCCATTCCGTTCTCCAGGGGCTCTTCCCCACCCAGGGATTATAGTGTAAGTCACATAAAAAATGAGTATGTAAGTAAGCAAGTAAATAAGTAAGTAAACACTATCACCTAAAGAACACAGAGAAACGGGACTCTTAGCATTGGGTGGGTAGCCTGAGTGGCTCTAGTCCTTTGGTACCTTGGAGAGCTCTCAATAATCTCTAACTGATTTTGTTTAAGGTCCTACTGACTCTTCTTCTCCTTCTAGGCCTAGGCCTACATGATTAGGTTTTCATCGTGGTGAAACTGAAATTTAGTCACTACAGCTATACTTCAATTAGCTGTGATTAGGCTGCATGGTGCCAGGATAGCACCTTCATCCTATTAAACCTTTTGGCCTTCTCGCTGCATCATGAGCAGTGTTTGGGGGTTTCCTCAAAGGTTCCAATGTACTGAGAAGGACAAATAAGCTTATCATGGGCTCACATTGTGGGCATGCTTTCTTTCCAGGGGAAGGATCCTGTTTTTTACTCAGACAGAAGAAGTGTTGCCAAGGACAAGGTGACATATGCTCAGTTCCAATTAGTGTGAAGACAGTAAACACGATAAAAGCTCAGAGAAGGAAGTTGTTACTAAGAGCAATAGAACCCATGAAAGACTCTGCACAATAACTGGCCCTGTAGTGATGAAAGTTCAGACACCTGGGGAAAGGGAGCAGGAATTCCACGTGGAGAAAATGGTTAACATTAACATTCCATTAATTTCTGGGAAAGACAATTACAAGACAAAGTCTTTATCTTTAAATTGCGTGTAAAGCACCTGCGAGAGAAAAGAAACACAGAAGCCTGAACGAACATTAAAGAATTACTAGTTATGTGGTAAAAGAACAAAGAGGTAGAGTATAAATGCAATAATGATGCTTAAGAGATAAAGTCTTAGGAATAAAAGATTGATGTGAAGAGGGATAATTAGGGCAGTGTTGAGATTAGTCTTCTGACCTGAGTTACTGTTTTGTTTCTTATAATGTTGTTGTTGTTTAGTCACTAAGTTGTGTCTGACTCTTCTGCAACCCCATGGAAGCCTGCCAGGTTTCTCTGTCCATGGGATTTCCCAGACAAGAATACTGGAGTGGGTAGCCTTTTCCTTCTCCAGGGGATCTTTCTGACCCAGGAATTGAACCTGCATCTCCTGCCTTGGCATACTGATTCTTTACTGCTGAGCCACCTAGAAAGCCTGTCTCTTATCTTAGTACTTCAAAAATAGATGTTGTGTTTGTTTACCTGGAGAATTGACCTCTGGAAGAAATCTGGTAAAATAAAGGCAAAAACTCTTGTATTGAGGAAGATTTCAGTTATATGTATTTAGATCATTACTTCTGTGAGTTATTTCAGCCTGAGTTTAGTTTTTTAGCTCTTGGGCTGCTTCCTCACTCGTGCTTATGCTTCTGTCTGTCTGCCTCTTGGCTCTTTGGTTCTCCATTCTAGGGGATTCCCCATGCATGGGGGAATAGAGTCGCTTGTCCTTACAAAGCACGCTCAGTTCAGTTCAGTTCAGTTGCTCAGTCGTGTCCGACTCTTTGCGGCCCCATGAATCCCAGCACGCCAGGCCTCCCTGTCCATCACCAACTCCTACAGTTCACCCAGACTCACGTCCATCGAGTCAGTGATACCATCCAGCCATCTCATCCTCTGTCATCCCCTTCTCCTCCTGTCTCCAACCCCACCAGCATCAGAGTCTTTTCCAATGAGTCAACTCTTCACATGAGGTGGCCAAAGTACTAGAGTTTCAGCTTTAGCATCATTCCTTCCAAAGAAATCCCAGGGCTGATCTCCTTCAGAATGGACTGGTTGGATCTCCTTGCAGTCCAAGGGACTCTCAAGAGTCTTCTCCAACACCACAGTTCAAAAGCATCAATTCTTTGGCGCTCAGCCTTCTTCACACACAGTCCAACTCTCACATCCATACATGACCACAGGAAAAACCATAGCCTTGACTAGATGAACCTTTGTTGGCAAAGTAATGTCTCTGCTTCTGAATATGCTATCTAGGTTGGTCATAACTTTCCTTCCAAGGAGTAAGCATCTTTTAATTTCATGGCTGCAGTCACCATCTGCAGTGATTTGGAAGCCCAGAAAAATAAAGTCTGACACTGTTTCCACTGTTTCCCATCTATTTCCCATGAAGTGATGGGACCAGATGCCATGATCTTTGTTTTCTGAATGTTGAGCTTTAAGCCAACTTTTTCACTCTCCACTTTCACTTTCATCAAGAGGGTTTTTAGTTCCTCTTCACTTTCTGCCATAAGGATGGTGTCATCTGCATGTCTGAGGTGATTGATATTTCTCCTGCAATCTTGATTCCAGCTTATGCTTCTTCCAGTCCAGTGTTTCTCATGATGTGCTCTGCATATAAGTTAAATAAGCAGGGTGACAATATACAGCCTTGACATACTCCTTTTCCTATTTGGAACCAGTCTGTTGTTCCATGTCCAGTTCTAACTGTTGCTTCCTGATCTGTATATAGGTTTCTCAAGAGGCAGGTCAGGTGGTCTGGTATTCCCATCTCTTTCAGAATTTTCCACAGTTTCTTGTGATCCACACAGTCAAAGGCTTTGGCATAGTCAATAAAGCAGAAATAGATGTTTTTCTGGAACTCTCTTGCTTTTTCTATGATCCAGCAGATGTTGACAATTTGATCTCTGGTTCCTCTGCCTTTTCTAAAACCAGCTTGAACATCAGGAATTTCACGGTTCACATATTGCTGAAGCCTGGCTTGGAGAATTTTGAGCATTACTTTACTAGTGTGTGAGATGAGTGCAATTGTGTGGTAGTTTGAGCACTCTTTGGCATTGCCTTTCTTTGGGATTGGAATGAAAACTGACCTTTTCCAGTCCTGTGGCCACTGCTGAGTTTTCCAAGTTTGCTGGCATATTGAGTGCAGCACTTTCACAGCATCATCTTTCAGGATTTGAAATAGCTCAACTGGAATTCCATCACCTCCACTAGCTTTGTTCGTAGTGATGCTTCCTAAGGCCCACTTGACTTCACATTCCAGGATATCTGGCTCTAGGTCAGTGATCACACCATCGTGATTATCTGGGTCATGAAGATCTTTTTTGTACTGTTCTTCTGTGTATTCTTGCCATCTCTTCTTAATATCTTCTGCTTCTGTTAGGTCCATACCATTTCTGTCCTTTATCGAGCCCATCTTTGCATGAAATGTTCCCTTGGTATCTCGAATTTTCTTGAAGAGATCTCTAGTCTTTCCCATTCTGTTGTTTTCCTCTATTTCTTTGCACTGATCACTGAAGGCTTTCTTATCTCTTCTTGCTATTCTTTGGAACTCTGCATTCAGATGCTTATATCTGTCCTTTTCTCCTTTGCTTTTCGCTTCTCTTCTTTTCACAGCTATTTGTAAGGCCTCCCCAGACAGTCATTTTGCTCTTTTGCATTTCTTTTCCATGGGGATGCTCTTGATCCCTGTCTCCTGTACAATGTCACAAACCTCATTCCATAGTTTATTAGGCACTCTATCTATCAGATCTAGGCCCTTAAATCTATTTCTCATTTCCACTGTATAATCATAAGGGATTTGATTTAGGTCATACCTGAATGATCTGGTGGTTTTCCCTACTTTCCTCAATTTGAGTCTGAATTTGGCAATAAGGAGTTCATGGTCTGAGCCACAGTCAGCTCCTGGTCTTGTTTTTGCTGACTGTATAGAGCTCCTCCATCTCTGGCTGCAAAGAATATAATCAATCTGATTTCAGTGTTGACCATCTGGTGATGTCCATGTATAGAGTCTTCTCTTGTGTTGTTGGAAGAGGGTGTTTGTTATGACCAATGCATTTTCTTGGCAAAACTCTATTAGTCTTTGCCCTGCTTCATTCCATATTCCAAGGCCAAATTTCCCTGTTACTCCAGGTGTTTCTTGACTTCCTGCTTTTGCACTCCAGTCCCCTATAATGAAAAAGACGTCTTTTTTGGGTGTTAGTTCTAAAAGGTCTTGTAGGTCTTCATAGAACCGTTCAACTTCAGCTTCTTCAGCGTTACTGGTTGAGGCATAGACTTGGATTACTGTGATATTGAATGGTTTGCCTTGGAAACGAACAGAGATCATTCTGTCGTTTTTGAGATTGCATCCAAGTACTGCATTTCGGACTCTTTTGTTGACCATGATGGCTACTCCATTTCTTCTGAGGGATTCCTGCCCGCAGTAGTAGATATAATGGTCATGTGAATTAAATTCACCCATTCCAGTCCATTTTAGTTCGCTGATTCCTAGAATGTTGATGTTCACTCTTGCCATCTCTTGTTTGACCACTTCCAATTTGCCTTGATTCATGGACCTGACATTCCAGGTTCCTATGCAATATTGCTCTTTACAGCATCGGACCTTGCTTCTATCACCAGTCACATCCACAGCTGGGTATTGTTTTTGCTTTGGCTCCATCCCTTCATTCTTTCTGGAGTTATTTCTCCACTGATCTCCAGTAGCATAGTGGGCACCTACTGACCTGGGGAGTTCCTCTTTCAGTATCCTATCATTTGCCTTTTCATACTGTTCATGGGGTTCTCAAGGCAAGAATACTGAAGTGGCTTGCCATTCCCTTCTCCAGTGGACCACATTCTGTTAGATCTCTCCACCATGACCCGCCCATCTTGGGTTGCTCCATGGGCATGGCTTAGTTTCATTGAGTTAGACAAGGCTGTGGTCCTAGTGTGATTCGATTGACTAGTTTTCTCTGAGTATGGTTTCAGTGTGTCTGCCCTCTGATGCCCTCTTGCAAGCATGCTAGAGGATAGAAAAATAATCATTGATAGGTACAAATGATAGAAAAACTCTACTTTCAATAGTATTCAGTTTGATCTTTTACCAAGCCATTTTCAGAATGTCTCTAAAAATTATTCAGTCTAACCTCAATACATCTTGGAGTTGAAAATGTTTCAGAGACTGCCTCACTTACTCCTTACCCAATCAGGTAGCCTTTCAACCTGTATCACTTTGGCAGCTGGTCACCAGGCTCTGTGTGAACATTTTCAAAGATGGGAGGCTCACTATCCAAGGAAGCTGTTCCTCTGCTGACTAATTTTAACACTTGGAAAGGTCTTGCATTAAGCTAGCATCTGTATCCAAGACTTTAAATCAGTTGTGCCAGTTTCTTTCTAGGGAAGCTATGCCAAAGTAGGTCAATTCATATATTTATTCAGCAAAATTTACTGGGCATTTAATGTGTGCAAGGAATTTTCTAGACCTCCAAATGCTAAAATTATGTATAAGTATATAATTTTCCTGGTAAGAAGACAGATTTTTAATAAATGCTTTTTGTATCAGTAAATGGATGGATAGATGAATAAATTGTAATGTTTTCTGTTTTATATTATGAAATAATAAACTATTGCTATGTAAGTAAATTTGATGTATTTCTTGATAAATGAAGAATGTGAGATTGAGCATATTAATATCTTCTACAGAGATATTATTATTTACTTATTTTATTGCATGCTGTAGTATAAAAAATTCAGTCAAATTAGTATATATGTATTTATTTAAGATACATATTATAATTATAAATATGAAATACTGGATTAAAGTATTATGTGTATATCCTAAGGAGGCTTATTTTAAAATATTTAATGCAAACACATATATATATATATATATCTCAATAAAATGCCTTTCATTTCCCACTTTGAAGACCATGTGTATGACAGAGTTAAGATTTATGGCTTTATTAACTTTCAAATATTTATATAGCCTCTCAACTAGCATTTCAGGTGTCCAATACTAACCTTTGCTCTTTCTGTTACAAGTCCAATGAATGTAATGTGGTAGCATTTCAGATTTAGTTCAAGGACATATTGAGACTCACCAAGTTTAAAAACATAGGCTTTGAGAGAATATTAAGAGATCTAGGGAACTTTAAGGAAGGCTAGAAGTAATGCCTGAAAAACAAAAAAAAAATTATAAGAAAGCTGTTTTAATATAAAAGTACTACAGAAAAAAACCCAGTGTAGCAGTGAATAAAAAGAAGTAAAAGTTTGAAACAATGCCAAAAAGCTAATATTTTGATTTCTTCAGGGGCATTATAATCAATTTGGAGTACCACATATAGTAGAAATCTAGGATTTTTTTTAGAGGTAGATATTTTCAAAGAAAACAACTGTACAGAGCTGAAATGTAAGTAATGAAATTCAGGGAAAGAAAAAAAAAAAAAAAGGAAGTAATCCAAGTCTATGCCCTGACAGTAATGCTGAAGAAGCTGAAGTTGAATGATTCTATGAAGACCTACAAGACCTTCTAGAAGTAAACCAAAAAAAGATGTCCTTCCAACAACACAAGAGAAGACTCCACACATGGAAATCGCCAGATGGGCAATACAGAAATCAGATTGATTATATTCTTTGCAGCCAAATATGAAGAAGCTCTATACAGTCAGCAAAAAAAAAAAAAAAAAAAAGGCTG
Organism: Bubalus bubalis; assembly: GCF_019923935.1. NCBI lineage: Eukaryota > Metazoa > Chordata > Mammalia > Artiodactyla > Bovidae > Bubalus > Bubalus bubalis. Next base: position 79,055,699 of record NC_059162.1, on the reverse strand, counting down.
GGAGCTGACTGTGGTTCAGATCATTAACTCCTTATTGCCAAATTCAGACTTAAATTGAAGAAAGTAGGGAAAACCACTAGACCATTCAGGTATGACCTAAATCAAATCCCTTATGACTCTACAGTGGAAGTGACAAATGGATTCAAGGGATTAGATCTGATAGACAGTGCCTGAAGAACTATGGATGGAGGTTCATGACATTGTACAGGAGGCAGTGATTGAGATCATCCCCAAGAAAAAGAAATTCAAGAAGGCGAAATGGTTGTCTGAGGAGACCTTACAGATAGCTGAGAAAGAAGAGAAGCTAAAGATAAAGGAGAAAAGGAAAGATATAGCCATTTGAATGCAGAGTTCTAAAGATTGGCAAGGAGAGATAAGAAACCCTTCCTCAGTGATCAGTACAAAGAAATAGAGGAAAACAATACAATGGGAAAGACTATAGATCTCTTCAAGAAAATTAGAGATACCAAGGGAACATTTCATGCAAAGATGGGAGCAATAAAAGACAGAAATGGTATGGACCTAACAGAAGCAGTAGTTTTTAAGAAGAGGTGGCAAGAATACATGAAGAACTATACAAAAAAGATCTTCATGATCCAGATAACCATGATGGTGTGATCACTCACTTAGAGCCATACATCCTCAAATGCGAAATCAAGTGGGACTTAGGAAGCATCACTATGAACAAAGCTAGTGAAAGTGATGGAATTCCAGTTGAGATATTTCAAATCCTGAAAGATGCTGTGAAAGTGCTGCATTCAATATGCCAGCAAATCTGGAAAACTCAGCAGTGGCCACAGGACTGGAAAAGGTCAGTTTTCATTCCAATCCCAAAGAAAAGCAATGCCAAAGATTGTTTAAACTACTGCACATTTGCACTCATCTTACATGCTAGCAAAGTAATGCTTAAAATTCTCCAAGTCAGGCTTCAATAGTATGTGAACTGTGAATTTCCAGATATTCAAGCTGGATTTAGAAAAGACAGAGGAACCAGAGATCAAATTGCCAACATCCACTGGATTATAGAAAAGGCAAGTGAGTTCCAGAAAAACATCTACTTTTGCTTAATTGACTATGCCAAAGCCTTTGACTGTGTATCACAACAAACTGTGGAAAATTCTTCAAGAGATGGGAATACCCAACCACCTGACCTGTCTCCTGAGAAATCTGTATGCAGGTCAAGAAGCAACAGTTAGAACCTAACATGGAACAACAGACTGGTTCCAAATCAGGAAAGGAGTATGTCAAGGCTGTATATTGTCACCATGCTTATTTAACTTATATGCAGAGCACATCATATGAAATGCCAGGCTGGATGAAGCACAAGCTGGAATCAAGATTGCTGGGAGATATATCCAGTAACCTCAGATATGCAGATGACACCACCCTTATGGCAAAAAGTGAAGAACTACAAAACCTCTTGATGAAAGTGAAAGAGTAGAGGGAAAAATTTGGCTTAAAGCTCAACATTTAGAAAACTAAGACATGGCATCCGGTCCCATCATTTTGCAGCAAATAGATGGGGAAACAATGGAAATAGTGAAATCCAAATAGTGATTTCTTTGATTCCAAAATCACTGCAGATAGTGAGTGACTACAGCCATGAAATTAAAAGACATGTACTCCTTGGAGGAAAAGCTATGACCAACCTAGATAGCATGTTAAAAAGCAGAGACAAAGGTCTGTCTAGTCAAAGCTATGGTTTTTCCAGTAGTCATGTATGGATATGAGAGTTGGACTATAACGAAAGCTGAGTGCCGGAGAATTGATTCTTTCTAACTGTGGTGTTGGAGAAGACACTTGAGAGTCCATTGGACTGCAAGGAGATCCAACCAGTCCATCCCAAAGGAAATCAGTCCTGAATGTTCATTGGAAGGACTGATGCTGAAGGTGAAACTCCAGTAATTTGGCCACCTGATGTGAAGAGCTGACTCATTTGAACAGACTCTGATGCTGGGAAAGATTGAAGGCAGGAGGAGAAAGGGAAGACACAGGATGAGATGGCATCACCGACTCAATGGACATGAGTTTGAGTAAACTCTGGGAGTTGGTGATAGACAGGGAGGCCTGGTGTGTTGTCGTTTGTGGGGTGGCAAAGAGTCAGACACGACTGAGTTACTGAACTGAACTGACTACCTTTCTATCCTTCATTCCTAATATCTTATATGCCAATTAAATTTATCACACTATAAATTTAACAGGCTTGTAGCTGAACTAATTTCTTTCCAGACTGATGCTTTCATGAGTTCCCTAATTTTGTTTATGGCATCACCACCCTCTAAATCTCCCAAGCTGCATGTTTTAAACTCGACATTCTCTCCCCCATTTCACAACTAATTAGTTACCAAACTCTGGTTCTCTGTTTGCAAATCTAGGTAGTCATTTAGCCTATCTTCTTAGGTACAGTGAACACTTAGATCTTTACCAACAATAGAGGTTTTATGCTTTTAGTTTCATTGTCAGTGCTGGGAAATTAAATGTCAAGCTTAGGATGGAAAATAGATTTAGATTAGCAATTTTACTCTTAGTGTTAGTTTTGAAGAATCTTGTCAAATATATATGTTTTAGAATATAAACACTGATGTCCTTTTTTTCTGATTGATGTTTTATTGTTTTCATTCTTCTTAGTCAGGGTTACAACTCTTGAGAAAGAATTTTAAGTATCAAAAGCATTTGGTTGGTATTGTTTTATAAGATAAAGGTGTGAATGCAAGTTTAGTTTTTTACTTATACAAACTTAGGAGATGCCCTTGAAGTATCAATGACAGGTTTTGTTTTGTTTTGTTTTTCTCAAGAGTTTAACTTGTATGTTGGAAAGGATCATGAAGGTGATAAGAATTCAGGGTTATACTTCCTGCTTTGACATACCTGACTTTGGGCCTCGGGTAAATAATCAGTCTCAGTCAGAAATAGAGCTTGGACTTGATCATGTCAATGACTCATTTCTAGATCTAGATAACACTGTGTCTCATGTCCTCTATCTTCACACATCACCCTGATTAGGTGAGGTCTATAGGATGGCAGCATGGCTTAGATTAAGCCCTCAGGCTTTGGAGTCTGGAAATTTGGATATATATCCCAGTCCTGTCAGCTCTGACACCAAGGAAAGGGTACTTACTTTTCTGTCTTTGTTTCCTGATCTGTAAAGTGGGGTTAAAAATTGTGAGAATTCCACCAGTTCATATATAAAAGGCTCTGAGGATCCAGGCTAGCACATAAAACTATTATTTCTTTGCTATTATTGATACTCTTATGAAGCATTCAACATGGTTCTGGCATGTAGTGTGTACTCTGAAAAGCATTTGCTGTTATTCTTATTGCCAGATATTCCTTTCCAGTTTCTACAAGCAGCATCTCAGACTTTGGCCACAAAGAAAAATAGACGAGAGTATATGCTCTTAACACAAATCTGTGCTTTTTTACTTCAGCAAAGTAAGCAAGAAAATGAGCTGGGCAAATGGCCTCGTGAGGGAAGTGTGCATTTCATCTGGTAATGCTATAACATATGCCTGTAAAGGACTACTATACAAGACATGGCTGAATAAGCTTGCTTTTTCTTTTCCCCAACTGCAAACAAAGATTTGCTTTGAGGAATGCTATCAGTTTGTGGCCAAGTGTTACTGTGAAAATGCATATTTAAATTTGTGACCATTATTTTACCTGTTATCTTTGTGTACTTCTTTAGTGGGCTTCCCTGGTGGTTCAGACTCTTGGTAAAACAATCTGCTGCGATGCAGGCCACCCAGGTTTGATTTCTTTGTCAGGAAGATCCCCTGGAGAAGGGCATGACAACCCATTCCAGTATTCTTTCCTAGAGAATCCCATGGATAGAGGAGCCTGGAGGAGTACAGTTCATGGGGTCGTAGAGTCGGACACGACTGAGTGACTAACACACACACACTCTATTAGTATTATAAGCCAGTGGAATTTGAAGCTGTATAATTATATAGGAAGATTGCTATAAGCTGGTAGAACGTAATTTTAAACAAGAGAGTGCCTGGAAACATTTTTAGATAAATATGATTTACATTACACATATTTTAGAGCAAGTATTTTTCCATGTTACCATTGTTTAATGTTTTAGATTAGAAGATGGAAGATGAAGAGTGTGTTGATTCTTCTTTCTTAAACTATGACCATCTCAATATCTATTTATATACAATATTTATGAATGGTAATTTTACTTTTCCAGATAATTATAAGACTTGCTACTATAATAGCCCTGTGGACAAAATTTCTTGTTAACTATCATCATAACATAATGAAATCATTTTCTTACATCTAGACATAAAATCATGAACTATTTTGACTATTAAATTTATATTTTATTTTATAATCTTAACTTTAAAATGACCAGTTTTAAATTTCTCACCTAGTGATAATAATGATAAGTTATGTTTTCTAGATATGCAAAAGTATTTTCGACTGGTATCCCATTTTTATTTTTCATCATAAATTATTAACCCTAATTTAAGAATTAAATTCAGAGACATTAAGTGACACAGGCAAGCGCAGTGATAAAATTAGTATTTAAATCTGGGCTTCTGATGGCAGATACTGTATTTTCAGGTATTTAAAATAAGTAGATTGAAGTAGTTGATTAGAGAATCATGGGTGAGGACATAACACTCTTTTGGCACAGATTGATGAGATAGGAATTATTACCACTTCTTTTTCTTTGGTATTCCTTTACAAAGAAGGACAGTGGAAAGGGGAATGGGACAGGAAACATAGTCGAAGAGGAAAAGTGATTCATAATCAATATGTATGGTTTAGCCATGAGAAACGCTGTATCCCATTGGTAAAAATTTGGTGCAGTATGCCGAAAACAAAAAACCAATTCACATTTTTTAAATTGAAAAATTTGGAATTGATAATGTAGAAGAAATATAAAATATCTCAGTGACCCACATATTTACTTTTATGTGTGTGCATTTGGCTGTTTGCCTGTTATTCCAGAATTGGGCTCAGCCTGCAAGTAAATTAGAGAAGACTTGTTTTCATTTTTAATTATTGATCAGCTGCCTGTAAGATTCATTTTCTATTAATGCGGAGGTGGGATTGTGTTTTTCCTTTCTCTTTAGTTCTTGATGAACCCCATATGGTTCTGGTGCTCAGTGCTCTTTAATAATTCAAGCTTATCATGGAAAAAAGTCAAGTTAAAAAAATCTACATCAATGGTTCTCAAAGTATTTTTTCCTATTAGCAGTAGAAATAGTTCTTCAAGTTAAATTATAATCTAGACTCAAACTTTTAAAAGCATATTTAAGCAGAACTGCTTGGTTTGCATATGAGAAGACTATGACCCTCTCATTCCCTCAACTTTCCATCCCTCTGGGATGGCCCCAGAAATGGCTCCTTTAAAGCCTGGGCATCTATTGAACAGAGTTAGAAATATATTGATGTGGATGATAAAATGATTAGATAGAATTAGCCCTGGTCCAGGGCTGAGACAACCAGATCTGAATATAAACCATCACCGTACTACCAACTGGCTTTATTACCTTGACCAATTTTATTACATGTTGTTTCATCCTCAGCAAAAACGAAGGTAAAATGGTGCCCACTTCATAAAACTGTTCTAAGAATTGAAGTCAAACATTATAAAGTGCTTTGCACATATTATTACTAATGTCAATATTTAATCATCTCTTCTAAGACATTCTCTACAGTGTTGCAGTGTTGGCAGCCTAATGAAGTGGTAAAGATAACGCTGCTCACAGTAATTATGACTTTCTTGAGAGACATGAATATTTAAAATTATAATCCTGAGACACTACAGTTTATGTTTTTTTTTTCAACTCAGGTTTGTGTGAAGACATATGTAAAATGTACCCTCTTTGAATAATAAACTGTAAAATATCCTTTAAGATACTGAACTGGTGAAAATCTTTAGATATGATCTAATTGTCTTTGATGGTATGTACAGTTAAAATAATTTCATAAGGGCAAGATGGGATACCTTAATCTATCCATGTGCAAATAGGCTCTCAATTCCACTCAGGGTGGGCCTCTAAAACAGAGGTTGCTATGTCATGGTATCATTATTTAATTCTTAATAAGCAATTCATTTTCCTTTATGCCTTCCCTCCTCCCTTTCTTCTCCCCTTTCCTTATTTCTGTTTTCTGCACACACTGTGTTTTAATTACAAAGCAAAAAATAAAATGGGTGTTTCAACCTAAGATGGTGGTGGCTGTCCAAAAATAATTGAACCTTCTATTATCAAATGTCACTTTAATCTCAGTACTATGCAACTAAAAATTTTAGCAAAAGCGTGAAGTGAGGGCTCTCTGGGAGAAGTTATCCTCCAAGGCAGTGTGGACAGAGTGAAGCAGTGAACGCTTTGCTCCCACTCTCTCTATGCCCACCAGACCAACTTGCTTTCCATTGGGTCTGCCACCCAGTCCCTGACCCGGGCTTTTCTTGCTCATCCTTTCTTATGGCTCACTGGCTTCTTGGAGAGCTGCACTTAGCTCTAACAGGGTAGTGCCTATTCACCACTGACTCCCAGGACTAATGCATACAATTCTCCTGTTTATTGAATGAATTAAAAAGATTTCTTCTTTTAAAATATACATGCCTCTGAAAAGTAGTATATAGTCATACCTTGGAGATATTGCTGGCTGGGTTCCAGATCACCATAACAAAGCAAATATGGCAATCAGTTCAGTTCAGTCACTCAGTCGTGTCCAACTCTCTGCGACCCCATGAATCGCAGCACGCCAGGCCTCCCTGTCCATCACCAACTCCTGGAAGCTCACCCAGACTCATGTCCATTGAGTCAGTGATGCCATCCAGCCATCTCATCCTCTGTCATCCCCTTCTCCTCCTGCCCCCAATCCCTCCCAGCATCAGAGTCTTTTCCAATGAGTCAACTCTTCGCATGAGGTGGCCAAAGTACTGGAGTTTCAGCTTTAGCATGATTCCATCCAAAGAAATCCCAGGGCTGATCTCCTTCAGAATGGACTGGTTGGATCTCCTTGCAGTCCGAGGGACTCTCAAGAGTCTTCTCCAACACCACAGTTCAAAGGCATCAATTCTTCGGCGCTCAGCCTTCTTCACAGTCCAACTCTCACATCCATACATGACCACAGGAAAAACCATAGCCTTGACTAGACGAACCTTTGTTGGCAAAGTAATGTCTCTGCTTTTGAATATGCTATCTAGGTTGGTCATAACTTTCCTTCCAAGGAGTAAGCATCTTTAATTTCATGGCTGCAGTCACCATCTGCAGTGATTTTGGAGCCCAGAAAAATAAAGTCTGACACTGTTTCCACTGTTTCCCCATCTATTTCCCATGAAGTGATGGGACCAGATGCCATGATCTTCGTTTTCTGAATGTTGAGCTTTAAGCCAACTTTTTCACTCTCCACAGTCAAAAAATTTTTTTTGGTTTCCCAGTGCATATAAAAGTTAAGTTTACACTATCATGTAATCTATTTAAGTATTCAGTAGTTTTTTGTCTGAAAACAATATATATACCTTACCTTATTAGAAATACTTTGGAGAAGGCACTGGTACCCCACTCCAGTACTCTTGCCTGGAAAATCCCATGGACGGAGGACCCTGGTGGGCTGCAGTCCATGGGGTCGCTGAGAGTCAGACACGACTGAGCGACTTCACTTTCACTTTTCACTTTTATGCATTGGAGAAGGAAATGGCAACCCACTCCAGTGTTCTTGCCTGGAGAATCCTAGGGACGGGGGAGCCTGGTAAGCTGCTGTCTATGGGGTCGCACAGAGTTGGACATGACTGAGGCAACTTAGCAGCTTAGCAGAAATACTTAATTGCTGCAAATGCTAACCATCATCTGAGCCTTCAGCAAGTCATAATCTTTTTACTGGTAGAGAGTCCTGCCTCAATGTTGTGGCTGCTGACTGATCAGGATGATGACTGAATGTTGGAGTGGCTCTAGCAATTTCTCAAGATAAGAATTTGAAGTTTGCCACATCAATTGACTCTTCCTTCCAAGAAGTGATTGCTGGGTATCATGCAGTTTTTTGGTAGCATTTTAACCACAGTAGAATTTTTTCAAAATTGTATTCAATCCTCAAGGCCCTGTGGTTGCTTGATCAATTAAATTTATGTAATAGTCTAAATCATTTGTTGTCATTTCAACAGTCTTCACTGCATTTTTACCAGGAGTAGATTCAATCTCAAGAAACCACTTTCTTTGCTCATCCATAAGACTCAACTCCTCATCTGTTCAAGTTTTAATCATGAGATAGCAGTTTAGTACATCTTCAGGCTCCACTTCTAATTCTAGTTCCCTTGCTATTTCCTTCGTGTTCTCAGTTACTTCTTCTACTGAAGTCTTGAACTTTTCAAAGTCATCCATGAATCATGACTTTTTAGTGGCATCTAGAATGATGAGTCCTTTCCAGAAGGTTTTCAATTGACTGTCCTTATCCATCAGAGGAATCACTATTTTGTGTAGCTATAGCTTTACAAAATCTTTCTTAAATAATAAGACTTGAAAGTCAAAATTATTCTTTGATACATGGACTACAGAATGGGTGTTATGTTTGTAGGCATGAAAACAACATTAATCTTTTTGCACATCTCCATCAGATCTTTTGGGAGACCAGGTACATTGTCAATGAGCAGTAATATTTTGAAAGGAATCTTTTTTTTTCTGATCAATAAGTCTCAACAGTAGGCTTAAAATAGTCAATAAATCTTGTACACAGATGTGCTGTCATCTAGGCTTTGTTGTTCCACTTACAGATCACAAGCATAGTAGATTTAGCATAACTCTTAAGGGCTTTAAGATTTTTGAAATGTTAAATGATCATTGGCTTCAACCTAATGTCACCAGCTGCATTAGCCCCTAACAAGAGAGTCAGACTGTTCTTTGAAGCTTTGCTGCCAGGTATTGACTTCTCCTCTCTAACTATGAGAAGTCCTGATGGCATCTTCTTCCAATACAAGGCTGTTTTGTCTACACTGAAAATCTGTTGTTTAGTATAACCACCTTCATTAATTATCTTAGCTAGATCTTCTGGATAATTTGTTGCAGCTTCTACAACAGCACTTACTGTTTACCCTGAACTTTTATGTTATGCAGACAGCTTTTTTCCTTAAACTTCATGAGCCTGACTCTGCTAACTTCAAACTTTTCTTCTGCAACTTCCTCACTGCTCTTAGCCTGCATAGCATCGAAGAGAGTTAGGGCCTTGCTCTGGATTAAACTTTGACTTAAAGGGAATGTTGTAGTTGGTTAGATCCTCTATCCAGACCACTGAAACTTCGTCCATATCAGCAATAAGACTGTTGAACTTTTTTGTCATTTGTATGTTCACTGGAGCAGCACTTTTAATATCCTTCAAAAACTTTTCCTTTGCATTCGCAACTTGGGTAACTGGTAAAGGAGGCCTAGATTTCTGCCTATGTCAACTTTGAACATGCCTTCCTCACTCAACTTTACATTTCTAATTTTTGATATAAAGTAGGAGATGTTTAACTCTTCCTTTCATTTTAACACTTAGAAGTCATTGTAGGGTTATTAGTTGGCCTAATTTCAATATTATTCTATCTCTGGGAATAGGGTGGAGAGGGAGAGATATCAAAGAACAGCTGATCTCTGAAGCAGTCAGACAGAACACTTATGTTTGTTGTCTTATATGGGCCTGGTTCATGACTCCAAAAACCAGTTATGATAGTAAAGATCACTGATCACAGGTCACCATAACAAATATAATAATAACGAGCAAGTTTGAAATACTGCAGAATAACCAAAGCGTGACACAGAGACATGAAGAGATCAAATGCTGTTGGCAAAATGATGCTGATAGACTTGCTCAGTGCAGAGTTGCCACAAAACTTCTATTTTTAAAAAGCACAATATCTGTGAAGCTCAATAAAAAGAAGTGTAATAAAACTGTATATACCTGTACTTTAGGGTATACTTTGATTTTTAGTTAGAACATTATCTGGAATATGTTAGCAGCCAACTGAAAGCAAGACAAACCCAGGAAAGATGCCAGAAAGCAGTAGATATGCCAAACAGAAGACAAAAGCACCAGAGCTGGAAAAATGGGAGGAGCAGAAGAGGAGGCTGAAAGTAAATTTCTTTCTTTCTGGTTTTTTTTTTTTTTTTTTTTTTGGTAATTTTGGCCTTAAGCTTTCCATTAAAATCATCTTGTGCTTCTTGGACTAGTTATTAATATTAGACTTTGGTTAATTAGCATTTCAAAGAGAGAGAGACAATGGGTGATGATTGTGTGAATCACTGGCTCTAATGAATGGCAGCTTGACTAACCCAGTGACACGGGTCCCAGCCCCGTCTCTGTGCTGTACTTCTTGGAATTTTCTCCCCAGTCTCAAACTTCCTGTGCCTGTGATTCTGTTTTATCAGACTCTTCTTGCCTCTTCTACTGAATCCTCTGTTTTTCTAATCTTTCTGTTTTTATAGTTCTCCATCACCACCTTTGTGAATTAGCTTTTTCTCTCCTCTCTCTTTTTTTTTCCCCACTTCTAAGTGGTTTCCCTACCCTTAACTCTTATCTGTGACTGTTGGATTGAATGTTAAACATATTACTTGTAGTTACTTCATAAAGACTTACAACCCCTAATTCCGTACCCCCAAAAAAAGGGGATTGAAAGCTTTACATTTCATATTTTAAAGAGAGAAATGAATTTTTTGCTATGTAATCAACTCCTCCTTTGGATTTTAGGTTGGGATATTTCAGTGGGAAAACAATCATCAGCCTTAATATGTTGTTATTTTAATGTTATGGCAACCTACTCCAGTATTCTTGCCTAGAGAATCCTGTGGACAGAGGAGCCTGGGGGCTGCTGTCCATAGGGTCGCACAGAGTTGGACACGACTAAAGTGACTTAGCATGCATAGCATGCATTAATGTTATTAAACAGTGAACTTAATTTATTCATAGTATCATGGGCTATGGTCTGGTTACCTGGCCTTCTAATTTTGTGCACAAATTTTTTAAATTGGCCTGACTACAGAAAATATTCTCTGAAATATATACCAAACATTTAAAGGGGAGAAAGCATTCAGACACCAAACAATTCTATACAAACCTCTGTCTGCCTGTAAATTCATTAAACTCACTCAGCACTTTTGTTCTTTTTCCTTCTATGTTTTAAGAGACGTTTACTTTCCTGTAAAGTAACCCTTAGCATTTCTTGGAACTCATGCTGCATGTGCTGAATCTTAGAAGTGACCATCAGTCAATTCAGTTGCTCGGTCGTGTCCGACTCTTTGCAACAGCATGAACTGTAGTATGCCAAGCTTCCCTGTTCCATCACCAGCTCTTAGATCTTGCTCAAACTCATGGCCATCGAGTCGGTGATGCCATCCAACCATCTCATCCTCTGTCATCCCCTTTTCCTCCTGCCTTCAATCTTTCCCAGCCTCAGGGTCTTTTCTAATGAGTCAGCTCCTCACATCAGGTGGCCAAAGTATTGAAGCTTAAGCTTCAGCATCAGTCCTTCCAATGAATATTCAGGACTGATTTCTTTTAGGATTGACTGGTTTGATCTCCTTGCAGTCCAAGGGACTCTCAAGAGTCTTCTCTAACACCACAGTCTAAAAACATCAATTCTTCGATGCTCAGCTTTCTTTATGGTCCGACTCTCACATCCATGCATGACTACTGGAAAAACCATAGGTTTGATTAGACTGATCTTTGTCGGTAAAGTAATGTCTCTGCTTTTTAATATGCTGTCTAGGTTGGTCATAGCTTTTCTTCCAAGGAGTAAGCATCTTTTAATTTCATGGCTGCAGTCACCATCTGCAGTTATTTTAGAAAGAAAGTGAAAGTGAAGTCGCTCAGTCGTGTTCAATTCTGTGACCCCATGGACTATAGCCCTCCAGGCTCCTCCGTCCATGGGATTCTCCACGCAAGAATATTGGAGTGGGTTGCCGTTTCCTTCTCTAGCAGTGATTTTGGAGCCCAAGAAAATGAAGTCTGTGACTGTTTCCATTGTTTCCCCATCTATTTGCCATAAAGTGATGGGAAAAGATATCATGATCTTAGTTTTTTGAATGTTGAGTTTTGAGCCAGCTTTTTCACTCTTCTCTTTCACCTTCATCAAAAGGCTCTTTAGTTCCTCTTTGCTCTCTGTCAGTAATTCTTCACCTCAGTTCTATCAAGGAGAAGAAGTGGATGCTTTAGCAAACAGAAATAACAATGCCAGTCCAGTTGAGATGCTTCCTGGGAGAAGAGAGACAGTAGAAGGTATGATCAAAAGTTTAGAACCAGAGCAGGGATGGGGGATGGGACAGGGTAGAGGGAGCACTAGGGCAGATGGAACTGAATAAATGTAGAAATAAAAAGGAAATATGGTCACTTCTGTTGCTACCTCTATTCAGTTCCATCTGCTCTAGTGCTGTCTACTGTCATACTGTCTACTGTCTCTTTTCTCCCAGGAAGCCTCTCAACTGGACTGGCGTTGTTATTTCTGTTTGGTAAAGCATCCATTCCCTCTCTTTGATAGAACCGAGGTGAAGAATTGCTTAAACTTTTTCACTTTCAGGTCACCATTCTATCTCCTTCTTCTCTGGTATCTTCTCTCTGCTGGAGAGGAGCGTCTTAATCTATCTGAATCCTTTAGAAACCTCTTTGCATCTTCATCTTCTAATACTTCCTTGCATTATGCTGTTAGTCTATGTAGTTTGGATCATTTCTTGGTGTCCTTTGCAAACATGAATTAAATTAAAATTGAAATTTTATTTTAATTAAAGGCTGTCATCATTTTCAACAATAAAAATATTTTAAAAAATTTTGAGTTGCAGCAAAAATAACTTTTGAAGGGTATTTTTTATTATTGGTGGAAGATTGTGAATCAGAAAAATGTTATTAAAAAGAAACTTCCCTTTTATCTTTACTTAATATGTGTCTAAATTGCATGGTAAATCAGAAACAGAAGTGACCAATGAAATCAAAGGCTTTTTTTAAAGAATTTTGAAGGATTTATACTATTTGGATAGAAAAATATTGGGAAGGATCTTCCAGGAGCTCAGACAGGAAGAGTAGCAGGGCTTTAGGTTGTGGGATAAAATTGGTACATGTTGGTATGTTTCATTGCTAGAACAAGATGTGTGTAGTGGGTAGGATTCATTGAGTCAATCAGTCATATATTTAAAATATTATCTAGCTGCACTTGCCTTGTCCCCATCAGTATATTAGGTTTTGGAGTTTCAGTGGTAATTAAAAACGAATAACGTAAAATATATTCCTATGTAGGCATTAGTTGAATAATTGCATAAGAATTTCATGGTAAACCATGTAATATATGTTTTGCAAGGAAAGAATTTGAATTTATAAAAGTATACACCTGCAGGTCTTGGTATGTAGAGTGTGGGATCAGAGAATTTCATGATGAAGGGACATTGACCTAATATCTAAAATGGGATGAAGAGAAAATTCTTTTTGTTTTGCTTTAAGATTGGCAGCCCACTATAGGGAGTAGTTGAAAATATGGCGAAAGGAAGATGTCTGTAACATATCCAAAATGGTAGAAGTTGAACATGAAGTTGTAGGATTTCAGATGGGGTTTCACATTTTGGTGGCATTTCTAAGATGGGGGAAATAGTTGAGATTGTTTAGCAAGTAGCCTCTTGAGCTGGGAGTTAACTGATGAAGGCATTGCTTTAAGAATCTGGTGGCAATGGATTGTTGAGTGATGGCAGCAGGAAAAGCTCAGATGGAAGATTGCTGCATGGAAGCAGGCATGGAGTAATAAGGTCATGAATTAAGAGAGCTTAAAGTCCGTGTGAAAAATATTCTCTATGCGTTCTCAGTTTTTGTGACACTTTTTCACTCCTTTTTTTTTCTTTTAAGAGAGTTGAGTGTGTGTATTGCAGAAGTCGTATATTTAGTAAAATCTCTTCTTAGTCCCTCAGGAAGAGTTATAGCTGCTTCCCAGAATTCCACAGCTTTCTATTTCTACCTCTATTAGCACATACTTCATGAAGCAATTAATTATTTATATTCTTGTTCTCTGAATAAAACTGTTAACTTCCCATGGGCTGAGATTTGTTGTTTATTTTATGTAGGGCACCTAAGGTTGAATTTGGAAAGTCATGGGCACACTGTGGCTACAGTTAATGATTGATGGAGTAACTAAAAGAATAGGGTCAATATTTATACTGTCTACATTTTCCACATGCAACATGTCTTGTTGCCTAGCTTCTTAGTGTGTCTTTAAGCAAAAGACTTTATAATTTGGAAAGAGTACTTTTCTTGTTGAAATCAGTTGCATGCCTAAAGAAAAAGCATTACACTTTAAGACACAAAGAGAGAGTGGTAAATGATTTCTCTAAAAGTTTATTTATTTAGGTTTTAGTATGCTACATACCAAAACATTTTCTTTTTTTGCATTCTGAGTAGCTGATTCAGAGGTCACCAAAGATAGTGTTCGCTCTCTCTGTCTGATCTATCTATCATATATCTCTATCCTCTCTCCACCTACCTATCTCCACATGTATATGCACTCTGAAGGCAGATAAACATGGGTTTTAATCTTGACTTCACTGAACTGTAATTCAGAAAAGCCATGTAGTCACAAAGTCAGTTTCTGAATTTCAAGAAAGGTGACTAGTTTCTCCTGTCTTATGGAGTTTATGGCAGGATTAGAAATATCTGTCAAGAATTTCATAATTGATATGCAATACAAAGTAGATATTATTTTGTTACATTTTGTGGTATTATTATTTTCCAGATTTTCATAACAGACTTACTCAATGTTTTCTAATCAACTTTGGTGAGTATTTGAGAGGAAAGTCTGAGTTCAGATGCTTCTTCTTTAAGAATGGAACACTGGGAGTATGTGGCTGGGATTCTGCACTCCCCTCTCTCCATCAGATCCACACTGGAGCCTTCAGGATGGAGGGTGATGGAGCCTCCTGTCATGGAAGGTGGTTGACCATCTGTACATTCACTCTTCCTAGGACTCTATGTTCATCTTTCAGCCCTTTCAATTAGGAAGAGTCTTGTATTGGCAGGAAAATTGATTCTTGATATTTAGTTTTGTCTATGCCCAACTCCTGGCAAGTAAACGTAGCACAGGGCATCCTGGACACTGAGGCCCTCATTGTCATTAAATGGAGAAACTAGTACCCTGTTCTCTTCAAAGGAACCTTACAGTCTCTTAAAGTGGTGCTTAATTCTCTCCCCTTCCTTTGCCAGCAGGAAGAAGGGGGCTGGAGGCACAAATGCACGTTTCTTCCCATTCCCAAAGAGAAAGTCTATGGAGCGGGAGGAGGATGTTAATATTCTTTGCTGCGTTAGGAAATTAAAATGACAGGTGACTCTTGAGAAGCTAGACAACAATCTAGGGAAAAAGGTTGTTTGCTTTGAGTTGCCTTTTAATAAGAAGAATATACGTAGGCACAGGGTGTTAGGAAACAAAGAATAGATAAGGGGTTTGACGAAATGACTGGGAATAAAAGCAGGTGCATTTCTTGTACGTCAAACACACAGAAAATGTCATCATAAAGTATCTGAGACTTTTCTGGATATAGGTTTAAATAAGTAACTTTATTCAGGAAATGAATATTTTGATCAGACAGTGAAAAGATGAAGGTGAGATTTGCAGTTTGGGCCCATTTCTAGGGAAGACCTCAGGTGTCATGTAAGAGCCATTTGGGAGTCAGTCTTGAGCTCAGGGTGGGGGCTTCTCAGGTGACACAGTGCTAAAGAATATGCCTGCCAGTGCAGGAGCCACAGGGGACATGGGTTTGATCCCTGGGTTGGGAAGATCCCCTTCAGTAGGAAAGGGCAACCCACTCTCAATTTTAATTTTAATATAAAAGTTTAGAAAGATGTATAGGGTTTGATTTCCCATTTTCCAAGGAATTGTCACACATGGAGGTTACTAATCATGCAGTTAGTTCCTTTTAAATCAACTTCTGTTTATTTTTAATCACACATAGCTTCAAATAAGTATTAAAATTATTTATGTAGATGTTGGAGCGATTCATAGAGCTATTACATTTAAATAGCTTTTAAAATGTTTTAATATTTTTATTTTCAAGCCAAAACAGCATAAAGTGTACTTTATTCATGTTTTTTCCAAAGAAAGGAATTTATATTACTGCTACTTAATCATAGTGTAATTCATAATTAACTATGATTAATCCATGTCAAACTTTATTTTTTTGGGCTCCAAAATCACTGCAGATGGTGACTGCAGCCATGAAATGAAAAGACGCTTACTCCTTGGAAGGAAAGTTATGACCAACCTAGATAGCATATTGAAAAGCAGAGACATTGCTTTGCCAACAAAGGTCCATCTAGTCAAGGCTATGGTTTTTCCAGTGGTCATGTATGGATGTGAGAGTTGGACTGTGAAGAAAGCTGAGTGCTGAAGAATTGATTCTTTTGAACTGTGGTGTTGGAGAAGACTCTTGAGAGTCCCTTGGACTGCAAGGAGATCCAACCAGTCCATCCTAAAGGGGATTGGTCCTGGGTGTTCTTTGGAAGGAATGATGCTAAAGCTGAAACTCCAATACTTTGGCCACCTCATGTGAAGAGTTGACTCATTGGAAAAGACCCTAATGCTGGGAGGGATTGGGGGCAGGAGGAGAACAGGATCACAGAGGATGAGATGGCTGAGGAGAAGGGGACGACAGAGGATTAGATGGCTGGATGGCATCACCGACTCAATGGACATGAGTTTGGGTGAACTCCGGGAGTTGGTGATGGACAGGGAGGCCTGGTGTGCTGCAATTCATGGGGTTGCAAAGAGTCGGATATGACTGAGTGACTGAACTGAAATGAACTGAATCCATAATTCATCTAATAATATTAAAAGATGAAAAATAATAATGTATTTGCTTATCTGAAGAAAGTATATGTTGAGGCTTATTATATTTTAATATACTGGTTTATTACTACAAATATATTGCAGTGGTTCTTCTCATATGTCTGAAATACTTTTTTGAATAAGAAATTTATTTACTGAAGTTGAGGAATTGAATAAATTAGAATAAAGCATAAAGCATGGCTAGAGCTGGGAGAACAAAATTGTAGGGAACAACACAGTTTGAATTCAGAGTCCCTCACTTAATAGCCCTGAGAACTTAGTTGCTTAACATTCCTGTGCCCCCATTTCCTCAAGTGAAACAGGTTGATAATGTTACCTAGCTCATAGTGTTGTTAAGAAGCTTGAAAGAGATAATGCATGGAAAGCAGTCAGCCCTGTTTGTAGCACACAGCGGGTACTCAATAAAGCACCAATTCTCTTTTCTTCATATAGTCACTCTTCTTGAGGAAGTGCATTGCAGTGTTTTTTCTTAGTCTGGCAGTCTGTATTTAAGAAGCAGTTTCATGGGCATTGAAAAGTTTTTGATCTTTTAAAGAAAGGAAATTTTTATTGAAAAGACTGATTATTTTGTATTACCAAAAATAGATATAATTACTAATATAAAAATAGACTGGATAGTGATTATAGTTAATGATTTCTTATGTACTTGAAAGTTGCTAAAAGAGTAAATCTTAAATTCTGTCACCATAAAAAGAATTGGTAAACTATGTGACATGATGGAAGTGTTATCTAATGCTATGGTGGTAGTCATTTTGCAGTATATCGGTATGTCAATTGTACACCTTAAATGTGGGCTTCCCTGGTGACTCAGTGGTAAAGAATCTGCTGCCAATGCGAGAAACATGGGTTCAGTCCCTAGGTTGGGAAGAGTCCCTGGAGAAGGGCATGGCAACCCACTCCAGTATCCTACCTGGGAAATCCCATGCAGAGGAGCCTAGCGGGCTCCAGTCTGTGGGGATGCAAAAGAGTTGGACATGACTGAGCAACTAAAATAACAAACAACACCTTAAATGTACATATCCTATTCAACAATTATGTCTCAATAAACCTGGAAAAATTAATTGGATGTATTACTTAAAAATATTTGACTGTGTAATACCTCTGAAATTTCTAAATAGCATCAAGAGCATGAGCCCAGCAACTAGTGAATCAAATTGGAACTATACTCTAGCAATGGTATAATTTGTCACACTGTAGTCTTCAACATTAACTCTTTTCTTACTGTGTGAAATTCATGTGTTCTTTCAAAAAATGTGCAGTTATAAAAGACTAATGTCTTTTGAGTTTGGAGCTTTGGGTTGAGCTTTAAGAGGCCTCTTAAAAGAAAAAGGGGGCAGATGGATCAGAGTGCCTACTGTGTGTTCTGCTGAATATCTGCATGTGTTAGTGCTTTTGGAATAAAAATGTCTGAAGCCCTGCCTTTAACAATAGCTTTTTAGAGCTTTTAGAAGAAGGAAAGGAAACTAAAGATAATTCCTTTGAATTGTGACCATAGAGTGCAGTTATAAAATAAAGTGAAATGGAGAAGTCAACTAATTGGATTCATTCCACTATTTCAGTTAATCTGTGTTGAATCTGAGCTCAACTGGTCGAGCGGCTTTACATGACAGCCCTCCAAGTAAATGGAAAATTTCCTGAGCTCATGCTGGTTAAGAAACAGAAGCCCTCTTTGAGAGCAGTGCAAAACTCAGCAGTTTGGGTTTCATTGAACTGGTTTAGTGGTTTCAACTTATATAACTTCCATATGGAAACTTAAAGTGAGCATAGAAACTTAATCCTCCTATTGTATCACCTGAGAACAGCTACTATTTCAGGGGTCTCTACTCAAGTACTCTGAAAACTTTCTTTCTGTTAAAATTGGATTTCTTTCCCAAAGATCAACAGAACCAGTCACACTTATGTAAACTGATTTCTAACAGCAGTGAAAAGAAATCCAGTTTAGTCTCCTTTTCAAAGTTCAGGAGCACTTATAACTAGTTCACCTAAAAATCAGTAAAGGGTCTAAACAGAACCAGACAGACATCAACATTGTGCTCTGCAATGCAATTTGGATGGTGCAGTAATTTTGTTTTTCTTTTGCAGTAGTCCAGAGACAAATGATGGGTTTCCTTGGTGGCACTAGTGGTAAAGAACCCACCTGCTAATGCAGGAGACCTAAGAGATGCTGACTCGATCCCTGGGTTGGGAAGATCCCCTGGAGGAGGGCGTGGCAACTCACTCGAGTATTCATGCTTGGAGAAGCTCGAGGACAGAGGAGCCTGGAGGACTACAGTCCACGGGGTCTCAGAGTTGGACACGACTGAAGCAACTTGGAATGCATGCACAGAGACTAATGACAAAATTAGGCTGAACATTGTAAATTACAGTCAGCTAGGGACAATGATTGGCAGGCACTAAGGATGTAGTCTTTAAATTAAAACAAAAATCTATTTCTCAGTTTATTAAGGAAGGCTTCCTTGTGGCTCAGATGGTACAAAATCTGCCTGCAATGCAGGAGACCCAGTCTGTACCTGGGTGGGGAAGATCCCATGGAGAAGGAAATGGTAATCCACTCCAATATTCTTGCCTAGAGAATTCCATGGACAGAGGAGTCTGGTGTGCTACAGTCCATGGTGTCACAAAGAGTTGGACATGACTGATCAACTACACTTTCACTATAGGACGGCAGGCTTTCCTGGTGGCTCAGATAGTAAAGAATCTGCCCACAATGTGGGAGATCTGAGTTCAATCCCTGGGTTGGGAAGTTCCCCTGGGAAAGGGAATGGCTACCCACTCCAGTGTTCTTGCCTGGAGAATTCCATGGACAGAGGAACCTGGTGGGCTACAGTCTTATGGGGTTGCAAAAAGTCGGGTACTACTGAACAACTAACACTTTTCACTAGGTAAGAGGGCACCCTCACCTTGAGGGTTGACCAAGCATTATGCTAAACTTCTTAAATGATTTTCTCCTGTAATTTTCTTCCCAATTCTATAGGGTAGGAATTATTCTAGCCTCATTTTAGCTTCTGAAGAAAATAATTGAGAGATGCAGCATCTTCTGAGGGTCATACAGCTGAAGGGGTGTATTCAGAATTGAATCTCAGGTATGTCCCAAGCTCTTTCAATCACACCAGACTCTATTTTGAGGAGTTCATAATTTCTCTCTCAACTGCATGAATTTAAAAATTATTAGAGTAGTTGAATCCTCAAAATATTGACAGTTAGATTAAAAATTATTTCAAAAGCCTTTGCATGCCTAAAAGTTTTGACTACTGCTTTGAATAAATTTTTACATAGGCAGATATCTGTTGTGAAACGAGAAAACTTATGTTTTAAAAGAAAAAAAATAATGTGCTATTTGATGACTCAGCAGTGTTTCCATCTGCTTGTTTCAATTGCCTTTAGCAGGCAATATAATATAAACTCAGTATTTTTAAAGTAAACATTTAAAAGATTGGCTATATCTTTTATTAGATAAAACTTTCTAGAACAACAGAAGGCAAAGAAATTTGAGAAAATTAATATTTTATGCTAATTATATTTGACTATATATGATATGATATTATGTTAAAGTCAAACTCACATGTTCAGCAAAGTTGCATTACATTTCTTTTATGTTTTGAGAGATAAAAATGAGATATTCTATATAGCTAAAACAGAATTTTAACTCTAAGAGCCAAAGATACTATTTTTAGAATTTTGAATAAATATTTCTATTAAAAAAGTTCCATCTTGTTACTGATCTTATGTTTTTATATCCTGAGTGAAGTTTTACCTTTCCTTGATCTTCATCATCATTAGGTACATCAGCTATTGAATTATTCTATTAATTGCCACTGATGCAACTTCTATGAAATATAACCTTGAGTAACTACTGGTTCTAGCTTTAAAAAAACACAGAACACTACATTATCCATTTCCTTGTAATAATGATATATTTTAAAGTCCCTTTACCTGGAATAACCTATCAATATGTGTATTTGACCCACTTGTATTCTAATTCCAACCACATAGTATAGGTGAAGCTCCTGCAAGGTGTATGATGTATGTCTGAAGATAGAGATTTAACTCAGGATGTTTGACTCTTTCCAGGCTGATCTTTTATCTTCTTTAACTCTTTTCCTTCATTTTAGAAGCTCAAAATAGTGATTAGTGTCAAATTTCCATTTCTTCTGTTTTGAAGCCTAATCTAACTCCTCTTGCTTCCCAAAGACAATGTTGATTCCCAAAGAGGAGGCATCTTTAGTTCAAATTCCTATGATCCATCAAATAACTCCTCCCACCATGTTTTCAATAAACTGATTCATATCACAGATTTATTTTACCAAAATATTTTCCTAACATGTGCCTCATAATTTTGTTCATATATGTAGCTGGAAGTTCATTAAGCATTGATAAAGTACCTACAAAATGCGGGGCACTCTCTCAGATGCTGTACAAAGATATCTAAGAGGTACAGTCAATTCCCAAGATACATTAAGGAAGGGGACAAAGACATAAAGATGTATGTGTATGGATTATTGTAAAAAGATATAAGATTTAATCAAAGAAGAGATGTTCTTGCAAAATGAGTCTTGAAGCGTGAATGAGAGTAAATGGGAGTGAATATGACAGGCAGTGGGACAAGGGACATGGAAACTTATGTTGTACTTCACACAACGTGTGAAGTTGTACAATGTTGAGCAGAGAAGTGGGAAAGATGGCAGGTGTAAGGAGAGCAGGCTGTGGAGTGGGAACCAGATCAAGACTGGCTGGAAGCCATGTTGGGGAACTGGACTTGATTTCTGTACATGATGGGGGTGCTACTGGAGTGTTTTCAATTTAGTTAGATTATTTTCTAACGGCAGTATGAATAGACACTTGGAAAGGGCAAAACTAGAGGCAGGGAGACCAGTTAAGAAGTGAGAACAAATGACCTAAGCTGGATATAGTGAAGACTTGGACCAAGTCTGTGGTGATAGAGGAGAGGGGAGGAGAGAATTTAGAGAAATATTCAATAGTCTTAAATGACATAGAGAGTTCTAAATGTTTACCAAGAACAGACAAATCCAGGTTTTGTGGGGCCTGAAACTTAGACAGTTTATGAAAAAGAATGCAAAATTATGGATTCAAAATGAAGTACAAAAGTAAACATTTACTTAAAATTAGAAAAGAAACCACAAAGTTGTACATTTTGAGAGCATGCCAGGAACCATAAACCTCACAAAATTAACAGAGATATATCTCATTAAGCACAAACTAAATGTTTTTACTGCCTTAACTTTCTTTTAGCCATATCCAAAACCTGGCTGTACCCATTTTAAATATTTCCCAACACAAAAAAATATGACAGAGATAAAAACCAGAGCAGAGTGGAAAGAGTCAGGAGAAAGTAGAACACCCAAAACATTTTGTCCCTGGTGATAAATTGAGTACTCATGGTTGGTGAGCAATCAACATAGATATATATATTATTCTTAGACTTTCTTAGCTGCACAAAGTATTTTCAACTTTTTTATCTGGAAGATTCTGAATTATCAGGAATTGCATGTTTTTGGCCTTAAGAATAGAATAATGACTATAATTGTTAACAGTGAGGAGTGAGAAAGACTATCCAATGAAGAAAAGAATTGTACCACTGCCTCACAAAGATGTGCTGTCTCTCCAGTATTTATTCTTTTGGTATCTTACTGAATTAAGAGACCTGCAGTATTCACATATATTGGACTCTGATATGAATCACTCTTAAAGAATGTACTCTTTAAGAACAATAAACTTGATACCATAATGTGTCAAGGCAAATAAACCTCTCTGAACTTTAGATAATTTTATCCAATTTGAGATCTATACGTGAAAACGAGACAGCAAAACTAAGAGTGAGACGATTTTGTAAATTGCTTTATTTAGAGAATAGCAAATAGTTAGCATTGGCAACCCACTCCAGTACTCTTGCCTGGAAAATCCCATGGACGGAGGAGCCTGGTGGGCTGCAGTCCATGGGGTCGCTAGGAGTTGGACACAACTGAGCGACTTCCCTTTCACTTTTCACTTTCATGCATTGGAGAAGGCAATGGCAACCCACTCCAGTGTTCTTGCCTGGAGAATCCCAGGGATGGGGGAGCCTGGTGGGCTGCCATCTCTGGGGTCGCACAAAGTCGGACACGACTGAAGTGACTTAGCAGCATTGCAGTTATTAATTCCCGGATTTTGTTTGTAATTTGTGAGTCAACTAGTCGTTCAATGAGAAATGGGGCAAGATTTGGTGAAATACAAAATTCACGAAACTTTCTATCTCTACTTTGAGAGACAGTACATCTTTGGGATTAAGGGTAAGGATCCTAGAACCTTACTGATTTGAGTTGGGCTCTCAGTTTCACTGCTGACTGGTTGTATTTAACCTCTTTGGGCTTCAGTTTCATTATCTGTTAAGTGGGTATTAATAATACCTACCTTTCTGGGTTGTTGAGTGAATGATAGGTATCAATGGATATAAAGATCTTAGAAGCAATACCTGACACATAATAATAAGCATTATATAAGTGTTTGCTATTTTTGTTTTCCAAAGAGAAGGCACCATAGTTTTCCTTAGAATGCTCCAGAAGTCCCTGTATAACTGAGTGGTCAGATTTTCCAACTTTATTCCTGGCTGTTGTGCCAAGTATGCTGACCTCCAGCCCAGTGTTTCTTAAATTGTACCATGGGTGTTCTGAGATAAATTATGGTGCCCAATAAAGATTGAGCTGAATCAAATTAAATGTTTTAGAGGTAATAGAAATTTCTAAGTAGTTTTTCATGCCCCAGATTATAACTCCACATGGTACACGCATGGACTCTGAAGATGATTAAACAATAACTTTTTTGTTTGAGAGGACTGCAGGAATACTGTTACAGGATTTACACTGACTATAATGTACTATGCTAAGACTTGCCTACTTTGGATGGTGCACATTCAGGCCCTTTGAAGAGGCAGATTGTAAGTGCCAATCAAACAAATTACACCCCAGCATCCACTACCCTGCCCTACACAGGAAAGTGTCACTTGTTTATTTAACATTTGTGACCTTGTTAATAATAATAAAAAAAGAACCTAATACTGGCGATGGTGATGGCCACTTGGCATAAATAGGGCTAACGAGCTAAGTGACAAATGAGTCATTTCCATGGGTGTGCACATCTGTTCTGTTCTTTGGATTGTGGCTGGAGCTGTCCTTGGCAGACCATTGTCACTTTCAGATTTGCTTCCAGTATCCTATTTTACTCATCACATCCCAGCAACTTGTTCCCTAACTTAGGCAGAAAGTGCAGTTTCCTCATTGCTGCTCCTTTAGCACCATTCTCTGAGCACAAGGTTTAGGTGACTGCCAGCATCACTTCCCTTGCCTTTTGATCACTAAAATTCCATTATCTAGGCATCACTTGTATTCATGAGTAAACCTTTGAGCCACCCCCATTCTCAAAGGCTTCTAGAAGAGCCGTTTCCTGACAGCTAAGGAGCAATCAACTCCACTATCCTCCTACATAACAATGAGTAATCTTTTCTGCAGTCAATATTACAGGCTCCCACGAGTGTACCCTCTTATGACTTGGGGATGATAGAAAAGAAACTTGACCAGATATTATCAGATTTGGAACAGTAGAACAAAATGAATATGGTATTCAATATGCTTTTTAATTGGAGAAGGAAATAGCAACCCACTCCAGTACTCTTGCCTGGAAAATCCCATGGATGGAGAAGCCTGGTAGGCTACAGTCCATGGGGTCGTGAAGAGTCAGACACAACTAAGCGACCCCACTTTCTCTTTTCACTTTCATGCACTGAAGAAGGAAATGGCAACCCTCTCCAGTGTTCTTGCCTGGAGAATCCCAGGGACAGGGTTGCACGAGTTGGTCACGACTGAAGTGACTTAGCAGCAGCAGCAGCAGCATGCTTTTTAATAACTATGTGGAACATGTAGCTATCAAAGAAAATAGTCAAGAAGAAATAAACCATTCATGGGTGTTTAGTGATGAAAGCAACCTTGTGATTGTCTAGTCTTGTTTCTTTATTTAGTAGTTGTGGAAGGTAAGAAGCATGCATTGCTCCTTACTTGCTCAAGAGCATGCGTTTAGTTAAGGAGCGGCAATAATTCTGGAATGGCTTTCTGATTCACCACCCAGTGTTCTTCATTCTCAAACACTTTATATCTGATTATATATTTGAAAATGCCTAAATGTTTTTGGCTGGGAGGCTACTTGAGGTAGTTTCCTTTTTACTTGTTATGTCAGAGGATATATAAGTAGTACCCTTTTTACATGTCAGTTAGTCAGTGATGGAGTGAGGGAATAAGTATAGACTTTTTCATGTTTAAGTTATATTGTTGAGGAGCGGAGAAAATTCTCTAATTAATTTTAGATCCGTCTTGAGTCTTTCTGCTACAATTGCTGCAGTAATTGATTGACCCACTGAACTGCGGAGCTTTTATTAGATTCTCTCTCTCTTATATTTGAATTATTTTTTTAGAAAATTATTTACTTGTGATTTGGGGAGAGGAAAGAGTATAAACCTAGGATAAATAATTTAAGTTCTACTCCAAGTTCCACTTTGAACCTGAAGCCTGATCATGAGCGAGTCATTTTACCAGTTTTGGCCTCATTTTTTTCTTTCAGTTATAAACGGGAAAAGCTACATGTCCTTAAATGTTACAACTGTCATGTCAGTTAGCCTCATGCATTTCATACATTTCCAATGCTTGATTGTTGGAAGAAAGACTAGAGCAGGAGTTTGGCATCTGCAATTGTGTTATCAACTGATGGGCTTTAAAATAGGAGTCCTATGTTTTGAGTAACAAAAAGACCATCGCAGGGTTTCTCACTCAATAATAAGAGAATGCCGAAGAGAATTTCTGAGTAAGAGCACTGAGATATTTTTGGAGGTTTTTCAATTAGGCCTCTATTTCATCTTAAAAACTAAAACTCATGTAATTAAAATGTGGCTGATTTGTGTTAAAAATAGTTATGTTAGCATATGTTGTAAAACTAGAATGCAAGCATGGGTTTTCTAAATCTTTCAAGGGACTAGAGCAGGAAATTAGAGTTATTGAGCCTAACTCATACTTACTTGCAATGTGGTCTGGGTCTTCCTGAAAGAATAACAGGGAGGGCATTGGGGTGAGTGGCTCTGGATACTAGTGAAGCCAAGAACTTTCTTTTAGTCTTCCTTAGCCCTTGGTATTCCACTGTTTTGTACCTCATCAAAGTGTCTTTCACTTTTCTCTTTCAAAAATACAAATTGAGCCCTTAGTTACTCTCTGCCTTGGGGGTGGAAAAATATATTTAAGATTTCCCATACTAATGCTGAATAGTAAAGAAAAGTAGTGTGAAAAGCCCACATAAAGAAATAAAAATATATTTGAAAATACTTCTAGAAGTATAACGAAATGGAGGTATTTTTGAGGATTAGGCAACAACAACAAAAATCTCTTTTGACTAGGTTTTTCTCATTCAGTGCTTTGTCATTCTAGACTTATGGAGATAGACGTCGACCCAGTGAATTAAAAAAGACAGGATGTTCATTGTCATTTAAAGAAACATTGAGAAAATTAAATTCTCCCCGCCCCACCCCCCCCATAAATCATAAGTTCAATTGAGAATAGATATTTAATTCAAGATCAGTAGAAAATCTATTGTTTGTTACTAATGACTCAGCTACTCAAATGATCTATTGTATCAGTGTCCAGTGGCAGGAAGGAGGCTTTGTGCAGTATGGTTGTAACCATGACATTAGTGACATCATTTAGTAGAAACAGAATTTGGAACATTTGGGAAACAAAGCAATGGCTTCTTTGCTTGATTCTGTGAAAACCCAATGAATACTAAGAGAGCATAATGGGCAATGTTGATTTCTCTGCAGATATTTAGCAGTGTTATATGTACACATACATATGTACATAATAAAATTTTTTACTTAAATTTTCATACTGATCCTGAGATTCACAGTGTTCCATAGACTCTAAATAATGTTGTCCTTGTATTGCAAAGCCGTGCTCTACTTTGAAAGCAATACCTTTGGATTATACAGAGTATTGATTCAACAGGGCCTAGAAAACACACAAGATTGGTTCTACTCTGAGGTATGCCTTTGTTTAAAAAAAAAAAAGAACCCCTTCAGCTTTTCCTTCCTTGGCCTCACTAGTAATAATGAAAGCAAGGGAGGGTATTCCACGAGGCTGTGTCAGTAGAGTAGGGAGATCCGTGAGGGAAGCATCGCTGTTACCATAGAAATGAATGCCGCTCCTGTCAGGGGCATACAAAGGACAGACTCAACACTGAGGAGTGGAAAAGCAATGGGAAGAAGGCTGCCATCCAGCGAGAATGGGAGAAACTATACTGAATTAATTTATTGGGAAAAGAACAGCATGAATCAGGGTGGGGGACCTAGATCCTGAAAAACCCCCGAAGAAAATGTGATAAACAGTATCACAGTTTGGGTGGAAACTGCAAAGAAAAGGTGATTTCTACTTTTAAAAATTAAATTTTGGGGACTTCTCCGGTGGGGCCTAGTGGTTAGGATTCTTGGGCTCACTCCCTGGTCTGAGAACTAAGATCTTACAAGCTGTGTGGTGCTGCTGCCTCCAGAAAAAAAACAAAACAAAAAGCTTTTAATTTTCTTCTAAATTAGATATATTGTATATTTTTGCCTTTAAAGCTACTTCTTGAATCCTGAGGTTTCCTTAAAAATTAAGTTTGGAAGAAAACAAAATGAGGAAAATATTAGCATTTGTGCTAGACTGTGTATTTTAAGGGCTTCCCAGGTGTCTCAGTGGTAAAAAATCCACCTGCCAATGCTGGAGATGTGAGCTCAATTCCTGAGTCAGGAGGATCCCCTGGAGAAGGAAATGCAACTCACTTCAGTATTTCTTGCCTGGGAAATACCATAGACAGAGGAGCCTGGCAGACTACAATCCATGGGATCGCAAAAGAGTTGAATATTTCTTGGTGACTAAACAGCAATTCTATTTTAATCCTGAGTTCTTTTCTTCCTTGTCTTGGAATTTGGGGCAAGTCACTTGACCATACCTTAAATCAGGGTGTTAAATGATACCAACTTCACAATTAACGGGTTAATATATGAGAGAACCAAATTCAAATCTCAGGCCATGGAGTGAACATTTTTAATTGGAGGAAAAGTTTAGGGAATGGAATCTGAGATATAAATCATTAAAATCAATATAAATCATTTTGCATGTTTGAGAATGAAGAGAAAAAGTAGGATAAAAAGTTTGTTTTTCCCCCTTCATCTCTCTCTCGAAAAAAGAGAAAAACCTGTTCATGTTTGATAACCATGGATAGAGATAGAAAACATACACATGTGAATATATAAGTGGGTGGTAATTTACAAAAGAGATTAATAAATGCTATTAAAATGTTACTTTTGGCCTTCAGAAAGATCTTAATGGGCTTAATACTTTCATTTATTTGCTAATTTGGGTAGATTGTCAAAATAAAATTTAAAGTGTTTATTCATGCCCTGAATAGAATGCAAGGGTGATATTTTTATAAAATTTGATATATATCCTGGAAAATGTTTATCTATAGATTAATATTATTTATGTACTATGGTGAACATGGTGATATGCCATCCAGATACGACTCCAAAGAAAATTTTGTCTCAGCTCTGGCCTCCTCTTTCCAAGATCATGCCATTCCCAGAGCAGCCCACTTTCATGGTTGATGAAGATTAGGAGTATGAGTCCAGGCATTTTTATTCAATGTGAAACAACTCTGATGTCCAGTGGAGTTGGCCAAGGCAGTAGGAGGGTCTGAACTGAAGCTCAGTTTCTCCTTCTGGCAATCCTGCTTCCATCCCCTCCTTTCCACAGATGTTCAGTCCAAAAGCACTCCTTAATAAACATCCCACATGCTAAACTCCATCTCAGAATCTGGTTTCATGAACTTCTTTCTATTGCATGCACATTCTCATATGGACATATTTTGTGCATAAAATAAAAAAGTCAGTTTTCAAATGTCCAGATGCCATCAAATTATCTGTCTCATATTCTTTTAAGAATTCACAAAGCAAAGAAGTAGTGCTGGTAAAATTTCAGTTTGCTTATGTTTTACATGCAGAGTCTTAGCTACTAAAGTGTTCTAAGGAAATACCTGATTACATTTAGAGGATTTAAGGAGACCCTGGTCTTTCCATATGGTGCTAGTGATAAAGAACCTACCTGTCAATGCAGGAGAACTAAGAGATGCAAGTTTGATCCCTGGGTTGGGAAGATGTCCTGCAGGAGGGCATGGCAGCCTGCTCTAGTGTTCTTGCCTGGAGAATCCCATGGACAGATGAGCCTGGAGGGCTACAGTCCAAAGGGTTGCAAAGAGTTGGACACGACTGAAGCGACTTAGCATGCATGCATGCACACAGGGGGCCCACTAGATGCACGCATGTAGATGAGAAAGCTGGAGCCTAGAGGGGTAAAAGGACACACTCAAGGTATCACCGTCATACTAGAGGTTAGAACACAAGGCAGTTTACTACTCCTTCCTTAGCTTCCTGTGATCAGAGATGTTTTTTTCATCTTTCTTCTCTCTTTCTTTCTTTTTCTGTTTCTCAAGCCCAGTTTCTTTCCTCATCATCCTAAGCCACAGCTGTTTACCACAAATGTAAAATCCTTTTAGAGAAATGATTGGGAGTGTGGTGTGTGTAGGAAGTATACAAAGGGAGCACATAGCTCTTGTAATTGTCAGCTTGTAACTGTGCTCAAAACTGATCAAATTGGAGGGTGCTTTCTGAACTCCATGACATGAAGCAGGTCTCCATGAGGAAATGAATATTAGCCCTTCTTCCTCTGAGCATGCAGGAGAGACTGAAGGACAGCTTCTTCATTTCACATTTAGGACCTTCTTCCCATGAGCACAAGAATTATATTCAGTATTTCTTGGGATTTAGAGTCAACAAAGTAGAGATATTTCAGTCTAGATAAGTATCTTATTTCAGAGACCATGTTAGCCTTTGCAGTGTGGAAAAGACAGTACATTTATTGCTGACTGTGTTCTGGTGGGATTGTCTGGCTATTTTCTGTATTTATTTCATTTCTATTGATCTCTAAGTAGTTGAGATCCATTTATCCTTCCTATAATACCTTAATAATATGTTCATAACTATTTAGCATTGTATAAAATGCTTTCACTTATAAACATTAAATGTTTATCAAATAAATAATACAATACATGTAAATTCAGATACCAGAGAAGGGAGTTATGTATAATTTTACCTAATGTTTAATGACAGTAACCATGTGAGGTAGATATGATCATCTTCATTTTCAGATAAGAAATCTAAGATTCATCAAGTTTGTGATGGTTACTACTTGCACTTGCTGTTTATTATGTCTCAGACATGCTCTAAGAGCTTTATATATATTCATTATTTATTGCTCTGAATGGCTCCATTAAAATGGGCCCAATTATCATCACTGGCATTTTGCAGATGAGAAAACATACACAGAGATGAGGTAACCTGGCCAAGGTCTTCCCATGGGTTAATGATGAATGGGATTCAGCACAGGTTGGCTGACTGGCCTTCCTGATTTGCCCAGGACTGAGGGGTTTCCCAGGATATAAGGACTTCCATTGTTAAAACTGCAGTAGTCCCTGGAAAACTGGAACAGTTTGTCAGGCTAGATCAAGGTTGTCTGTGCAGTTGCTCACACTTTTAAGTACTTAACTCTTCTGTCTCTCAGGTAGAAGTTGGTGCATTTAGAGTTTGAACCTTTCTCTATGTGATTCTGAAGCTTGCCTTTTCTCTTTCCATCCTATGGCCATGTTTTGTAATGTGTTTTTTGTATTAACTTGTAATGTACTAATTTGCACCAACTTGTAATGTGTTTGGATAGGTAGTCATCGGCCTCACATTTGTTATTATTCTTTTGTTTTACAAGCTCTATTGAGGTATAACTGATATGTAAAACTGCATATATTTAATGTATATATTTTATGAGCTTGGGCATATGTATACACCTGTGAAAACTTTATCACTACAATTAAGATAATAAATATATCTAATACTTCCAGAAATTCCTTGTGCCCTTAAAAAAAATAAGTTCTAGAGATCTCTCATACAACATAGGGGCTATAGTTAACAATATTGTATTGTGTGACTTAAAAAATGTTAAGGGTGTAGTGCTCATGTAAATTAATTAATTCTTAATTAACTTCATCTCATTTTGGGGCAGGCCATTTATTTTTCTTATGCTTTGGTTTCTCCCAGGCTTATTATTCATTTTCCCTAAGTCACTGGAACTTACAGTATGGATTGATGCCTTATTTTCCCCCTCCCATGGGTCCCTTCTGAATGACACCCGCCTCACATATACCCTACTCTTGTTTCACTTTCCCCCATGGCTCTGGAACCCATGATGCATGCATTCAGTATCCGCAGGTGACTCTCAGCATCCTCTTATGTCATGCCAGCTCCTCTTCGGCTCCTCTTTCTCTAAGTGATATTGTTTTCCTTATTCCCCCCACTGTCACTGCCTCCTTAGTCAGTGTCATGGCGTCTCCCTATAAGAGAGGACCAATAAAACTATCTTAGGGTTTAGAAGAGAGAAATTTGTATTATGTTTTCATGGCCATCTTCATAGAGAAGATATTAATCAAGCCAAGTTTTGAGGAGTGCAAACACTTTAGATGAGCATCACTAAAATCAAAAGCTTGATTTTACTGATCTTGATTTTGATACTGAGGAAGAATTACAGTCTAGGAACTAAGGAATATTAGTTTTTTAATTGCATGATCTTTAACCATAAGTAACTTAACCACTGACTATCTTAATTAACAAGTTTTTATAGTTTCTGTGTTTGAAGGTAGTATTTTGTAAATGCCTGGTGACTGATAGTACATGATTGTATTGGAGGTTGCCTTAGCATTGTAGAGGATACGTGAAACACTTACTCGGTGAATAACTTTTGATTAGCACATGTTTACCTTCTCTGAATCTCAGTTATCATCTGGCTAGCAATATCTGTTGCATAGAGTTATTATGAGGACAAAAACAGAGAAAGCATTTATTAATAATATAACTAATTTGATGCCTGGCACAAAATAGCTAATATTAATCTTAGCAAAAATCTTTATCATTCTATTCATGGATAAAAGCACATTAAAAACAACTGATTTTTATGCTTCTTTCAATAGCCTGATAAATAGATGGGAATTAGTGACTGTGGTTAGTACTCTAGGTCAATAATAGGACACTATTTTTAAACATATCCCACTCTTTCCCTCTATAACTGTGCCTTTTTTGTGTGGGTTTGGATTTATGTAGGTGCTTTTTCCCTGTGCCTCAATTCTAGATTTTAACAGGTCAGATATAGTTTTTACTTTTTAAAGCTTACTTTTGCACCTAAAATGATGTGTTTGAAACCTGAACATGGATAGGAGATGAAATGTTGTGATATAAAATAGATCGTTGAAGCAAAAACCCTGAAAAATTTTGCATTTAAATATGTTAATATATTAGATTTTAACAGTGAGGTTGACAGGGAGTTTCAGATTGAATATTTTGTCCTCAAAAAGGTAAATATCAGAAATGGTTCAGTGCGCAACAGTTTGAATTCATATTTCAGTAGAGCTGCTACTTGTTTAATACAAATATGTGGATTTTTCTGGCTACACTTCTCTTAGGATGAAAAAATAAAGGCCAAAGTGGTTTTAACTATATTTTGCCTATGATTGTTTCAATTTTATTATTCAGATGCATTTTATAATCTGGTGTATAGATGATATTTTATCTCTGATATCTAATATTTTTTTTATCATTCTTCTACAATGTAGGAAATATTGGGCTGAGGGAACTTCTGAAGGCAATAAGAAACAGATAGCCAGGGGGAATTAAATAAAACTTTCAATTTCAACTTAAATTACTATCTTTATGTGATCTCTATTTTTTCAGACCCTTGGCCTAGTACAGAAAAAGGGAAAGAGAGACAAAGAGAGAATGAAAGAGAGGGAAAAAAAGAGAAAGAGTGAGAGGAGAAGAGAGGGAGAAAGAGATATATAGCCGTTCAGAGGTAAATATAGCATTTTTTTGCTTTCTCTTGTGATAAGAGAGGTATGAGACTATAGCCGAATGACCAGAGATGTAATGTTGATGGCTTTGGAAATGGAGGAAGGTAGCTGTGTGTCAAGGATACAGGTAACATTTAGAAGCTGGAAAAGATAAGGAGATGGATTGCCCCTAGAGCTTCCAGAAAGGAACGTAGCCTTGCTGTCACCTGCCACAATGAGACTTGTGTCAGCTCTCTGACTTCCAGAACTGTAAGATAATAAATTTGAATTGTTTAACCACTAAATTTGTCATAATTTTTAGGGCAGTAATAAAAAATTAATATAAGCATGTACACATTTCATATCACATTGAAGGAAGTACAGTTTTTTATTGTTTTTAATTTATTTGATTTACTTCTACCATGTTCTTATGCTATATATAAAATATATGTTCAAATCACCATCCCCTATGAAGCGAAAAGCAAGGAAGAGAGGGAAAGGTACATCCAATTAAACACAGAGTTCCAAAAAATAGCTAGAAGAGACAAGCAGGCCCTCTTTAATGAACAATGCTTAATAATTGAAGAAAACAACAAAAGGGGAAAGATTAGAGATCTCTTCAGGAAAATTGGAAACATCAAGGGAACGTTTCTCCTAAAGATGGACATAATAAAGGATAAAAATGGTCAAGACCTAGTAGACACTGAAGAGATCAAGAAGAGGTGGAAGGAATACACAGAAGAACTGTATAAAAAAGATCTTAATGAACTGGATTACTATGATGGTGTGGTTAGTCACCCAGAGCCAGACATTCTGGAGTGTGAAGTCAAGAAGTCAAGTGGGCCTTAAAAAGCACTGCTGTTAATAAAGCTAGTAGATGTGATGAAATTCCAGCAGAACTATTCAGATCCCTAAAGAATGATGCCATCAAGGTTTTGCATTCATTATGTCAGCAAATCTGGAAGACCCAGCTTTGGCCACAGGATTAGAAAGGTCAATCCTTATCCCGATTCCCAAGAGGAATAGCTCACCAAAGAATGTGCTAACCATTGGACAGTTGCACTTATCTCCCATGCTCATAAGGTCAAAATTAAAATCATGCTTGCTACACTTCAGCATTATGCAAACCAAGAACTTCCAGATGTCAAGCTGGGTTT
Organism: Bubalus bubalis; assembly: GCF_019923935.1. Classification (NCBI taxonomy): domain Eukaryota; kingdom Metazoa; phylum Chordata; class Mammalia; order Artiodactyla; family Bovidae; genus Bubalus; species Bubalus bubalis. The sequence continues at coordinate 79,021,763 of NC_059162.1, read as the reverse complement.
AGAAAAGGAAGAGAACTAGAGATCAAATTGCCAACATTTGCTAGATTATAGAGAAAGCAAGGGAATTTCAGAAAAACATCTATTTCCGTTTCATCAACTATGCTAAAGCCTTTGACTGTGTGGATCATGACAAACCGTGGAAAGCTCTTAGAGAGATGGGAATACCAGACCATCTTACCTGTCTCCTGAGAAACCTGTATGCAGGTCAAGAAGCAATAGTTAGAACACTGTATGGAATAACTGGTTGGTTCAAGATTGAGAAAGGAGTATGACAGGTCTGTCTGCTGTCACCTCAGCTATATGCTGAGCACATCATGAGAAATGCCAGGCTGGATGAGTTAAAAGCTGCAATCAAGATAGGGAGGAGAAACATCAACAATCTCAGATATGCGGATGATCACTCTAATGGCAGAAAGCGAAGAGGAACTAAAGAGCCTCTTGATGAGGGTGAAGGAGAGTGAAAGAGCTGGTTTAAGATTAAATATTAAAAAAAAAAAAACCAAGATCATGGCATTCAGTCCCACTACTGCATGGCCAATAGAAGGGGAATAGGTGAAAGTACTGATGATTTCCTCTGCTTGGGCTCCAAAATCACAGAGGACGTTAACTGTAGCCATGAAATCGGAAGACAATTGCTTCTTGGCGGGAAAACGATGACAAATCTAGACAGTGTGTTGAAAAGCAGAGACATTACTCTGCTGACAGAGGTCCGATTAGTCTGTGCTCTGTCTTTGCATAGCCTATGCATAGTCTTATTCAAGGCTCTGGTCTTCCCACTGGTCATGTGTGGTTGTGACAGCTGGACCATAAAGAATGCAGAATGCCAAAACATTGATGCCTTCGAACTGCGGTGCTGGAAAAGACTCCTGAAAGTCCCTTGGACAGCAGGGAGATCAAAGCAGTCAGTCTTAAGGGAGATCAACCCTGAATATTCACTGGAAGGACTGATGCTAAAGCTGAAACTCCAGTATTTAGGTTATCTGATGCAAACAGATGACTCATTGGAAACGTCCCTGATGCTGGGAAAGATTGAAGGCAGAGTTGAGGAGAGCATCAGAGGATGAGATGGCTGGATGGCATCACCAATACAATGGACACGAACTTGGGCAAACTCCGGGAGATGGTGAGAGACAAGGAGGCCTGGCGTGCTGCATTCCATGGTGTCTCAAAGTGTTGAATGTGACTGGGCGACTGAACAACAACAACAATGTAAGACAGATTTGTTATGGAAACTCTCAGTTTGCTGTATCATGAGAATTCACTGAGGGAATTATACCCTTCATTCAGTGAATATTTATAGAGTACTTTATATGCCAGAAACTCTGCTAAGTGGCAGAGATACTGAAAAGAGTAATAGCCATTCAGATCGTCTACCTATCTTTTAATTGAGTTGTTTGGTTTTTGAAACTGATTTGTATGAGCTCTTTATATGGTTTGGATATTAACCCTTTATAAAACATATCGTTTGCAGATACTTCTCCTATTCAATAGGTTGCCTTTTCATTTTGTTACTGGTTTCCTTTGCTGTGCAAAACCTTTTACGTTTGATTAGATTCCATTTGTTTAGCTTTTGCTATTCCTTTTTTTGCCAAAAAAAAAAAAAAATTGCTAAGACATGTCAAAGAGTACACTGCTAGTTTTCTTCAAGAAGTTCTATGACTTCATTTATGCTTTTAATCCATTTTAAATTTATTTTTGCACATATTGTGAAAAACTGTCCAAAGAAGTCATACAGTTGGCCAACAAGCACATGAAAAAATGTTAAATACCAATCATCACCTAGGGAAATAGTATGGAGGCTCCTCAAAAATTAATATGATCAAGCAATTCCACTTCTAGGTATATATCAAAAAATGAAAATGCTTACTTGAAAAGGTATACACACCCAATATTCATAGCAGCACTATTTATAATAGCCAAGGTATGGAAGCAACCCTAGTGATCATCAACAGTTCAGTTCAGTCACTAAGTTGTGTCTGACTCTTTGCGACCCCATGAACCACAGCACGCCAGGCCTCCCTGTCCATCACCAACTCCCGGAGCCTACCCAAACCCATGTCCATTGAGTTGGTGATGCCATTCAACCATCTCATCCTCTGTTGTCCCCTTCTCCTCCTGCTCTCAATCTTCCCCAGCATCAGGGTCTTTTCAAATGAGTCAGCTCTTCACATCAGGTGGCCAAAGTATTGGAGTTTCAACTTCAACATCAGTCCTTCCAAAGAACACCCAGGACTGATCTCCTTTAGGATAGACTGGTTGGAATGAATAAAGAAGATGTGGTATATTCTTTATATATGTATATATAAAACACACACACACACTGAAATACTTTTGAGTCATCTCAGCCTATAAAAGGATAAATTTGCCATTTGCAACAATATGATAGACTTGGAGGGTATTGTGAGTAGTGAAATAAGTCAGACAAAGACAAATGCTATGTTTTCACTTATATGTGGAATCTGAAAATAGAACAAATGAATGAATATAGCAAAACAGAAACAGACTCACAGATATGGAGAGCAAACTAGTGATTACCCTTGGGGAGAGGGGTTGACAGAGGGGCAAGATAGAGGAAGAAGATTAAGAGGTACAAACTACTAGGTATAAAGTAAAATACAAGATTGCAATGTGCACCACAATGAATATAGACAGTTTTGTTTAATAACTATTAATGGAGCTACTTAATTGGGCTTCTGTGGTGGCTCAGATGGTAAAGAATCCACCTGCAATGCAGGAGACCTGGGTTTGATCCCTGGATTGAAAAGATCCCCTGGAGAAGGGCATGGCAACCCACTGCAGTACTCTTGGCTGGAGAATCTCCATGGACAGAGGAGCCTGGTGGACTACCATCCGTGGGGTCTGAAAGAGTCAGATATGATAGAGCAACTAAACATAAGCATACAAACACAACACAGTGGAGTATAATGTATTAAATTATTGAGTCACTGTATTGTGTACCTGAAATTACTCTAATATTATATATCAATGTGCCAGTGTGTGTGTTCAGTCATGTCTGATTCTTTGTGACCCCATGGACTGTAGTACCAGGCTCCTCTGTCCATGGAATTTTCCAGGCAATAATATTGAAATGGGTTGCCATTTCCTCTTGCCGATTCAGGGATCAAACCCCATCACTTGGAAATACTGCATTGTCAGGCAGATTCTTTACCACTGGGCCACCAGAGAAGCTCCTATGTAAATTTAAAAATAAAAGCCATTTTCTTACTATATTCAGTTCAGTTCAATTCATTTGCTCAGTCGTGTCCAAGTCTTTGGAACCACATAGACTGCAGCACACCAGGCTTCTCCGTCCATCACCAACCTCTGGAGCTTGCTCAAACTAAAGTCCATCGAGTCGGTGATGCCATCCAGCCGTCTCATCCTCTGTCACCCCTTTCTCCTCTTGCCCTCAATCTTTCCCAGTCTTTTCCAATGAGTTTAGTTCTTTGCATAAGGTGGCCAAAGTATTGGAGCTTCAGCTTCAGTATCAGTCCTTCCAATGAATATTCAGGGCTAATTTCCGTTAGGATTGACTGGTTTGATCTACTTGCAGTAGAAGGGACTCTAGAGTCTTCTTCAACATCACAGTTCAAAAGCATCAGTTCTTCAGTGCTCAGGTTTCTTTATAGTCCAACTTTCACACCATACATGGCTACTGGAAAAATCATAGCCTTGACTAGATGGACCTTTGTTGGCAAAGTAGTGTCTGTTTTTTTAATATGCTGTTTAGGTTTGTTATGGCTCTTCTTCCAAGGAGTAAGCATCTTTTAATTTCATGGCTGCAGTCACCAACTGCAGTAATTTTGGAGCCCAAGATATTAAAAACTCTCACAGTTTCCTCATCTATTCACCATGAAGTGATGGGACTGGTTGCCGTGATCTTCGTATTTTGAATGTTGAATTTTAAGCCAGTTTTTTCTGAAATAGAAACTCTCCTGTTTCACTTTCCTCAAGAGGTTCTTCAGTTCCTCTTCACTTTCTTCCATAAGGGTGGTGTCATCTGTATATCTGAGGTTACTGATATTTCTCCTGGCAATCTTTATTCCAGCTTGTGCTTCATCCAGCCTGGCATTTCTCATGATGTACTCTGTATATGAGGTAAATAAGCAAGGTGACAACATACAGCCTTATTTTACTCTTTTCCCAATTTGGAACCAGTCCCTTGTTCCATGTGCAGTTCTAATTGTTGCTTCTTGATCTGCATACAGATTTCTCAGGAGGCAGGTCAGGTGGTCTGGTATTCCCATCTCTTTAAAAATTTTCCACAGTTTGTTGTGATCCACACAGTCAAAGACTTTGATGTAGTCAGCGAAGCAGAAATAGATGTTTTTTCTGGTATTCTCTTGCTTTTTCTATGATCCAACAGATGTTGGCAGTTTGATCTCTGTCTTCCTCTGCCTTTTCTAAATCCAGCTTGAACATCTGGGATTTCATGGTTCACGTACTGTTGAAGCTTGGATTGGAGAATTTTGAGCATTACTTTGCTAGCGTGTGAGATGGGTGCAGTTGTGTGGTAATTTGAACATTCTTTGGCATTGTCTTTCTTTGGGATTGGTATGAAAGCAGACCTTTCCAGTCTTCTGGCCACTGCTCATTTTTCCAAATTTGCTGGTATATAGAGTGCAGCACTTTCACAGCATCATCTTTTAGAACTTGAAATAGCTCAGCTGAAATTCCATCACCTCTACTAGCTTTGTTCATAGTAATGCTTCTTAAGCCCAACTTGACTTCACATTCCAGGACGTCTGGCTCTAGGTTTGTGATCACACCATGGTGGTTATCTGGGTCATGAAGATCTTTTTTGGATAGTTCTGTGTATTCTTGCCACCTCTTCTTAATATCTTCTGTTTCTGTTAGGTACATACCATTTCTGTCCTTTATTGTTCCCATCTTTGCATGAAAACTTCCCTTGGTATCTCTAATTTTCTTGAAGAGATCTCTAGTCTTTCCCATTCTATTGTTTTCCTCTATTTCTTTGCATTGATCACTGAGGAAGGCTTTCTTATCTCTCCTTGCTATTCTTCAGAACTCTGCATTTAGATGGATATATCTTTCCTTTTTTCCTTTGCCTTTAGCTTCTCTTCTTTTCTCAACTATTTGTAAGTCTTCCTTAGACAACCATTTTGCCTTTTTTCGTTTCTTTTTCTTGGAGATGGTCTTGATCACAGCCTCCTGTACAATGTCATGAACCTCTGTCCATAGTTCTTCAGGTACTCTGTCTATCACATCTAATCCTTTGAATCTATTTGTCACTTCCACTTCCTTAATCGTAAGGGATTTGACCTAGGTCATACCTGAATGGTCTAGTGGTTTTCCCTATTTTCTTTAAGTCTTAATTTTTCAATAAGGAGTTCATGATCTGAACCACAGTCAACTCCTGGTCTTGTTTTTGCTGTCTGTATAGAGCTTCTCCCTCTTTGGCTACAAAGAATATAATCAATCTGATTTTGGTATTGACCATCTGGTGATGTCCATGTATAGAGTCTTTTCTTGTGTTGTTGGAAGAGGGTGTTTGCTATGACCAGTTTGTTTTTTTGGCAAAACTCTGTTAGCCATTTCCCTGCTTCATTTTGTACTCCGAGGCCAAATTTGTCTGTTACTTCAGGTATCTCTTGAATTCCTACTTTTGCATTCCAGTCCCCTATGATGAAAAGGACTTCTTTTTTGGGTTTTAGTTCTAGGTCTTGTAGGTACTCATAGAACTGTTCAACTTCAGCATAGACTTGTATTACTGTGATATTGATTGGTTTGCCTTGGAAATGAACAGAGGTCATTCTGTTGTTTTTGAGCTTGCACCCAAGTAACTGCATTTCAGACTCTTTTGTTGACTATGAGGGCTACTCCATTTCTTCTAAGGGATTCTTGCCCATAGTAGTAGATATAATGGTCATCTGAATTAAATTCACCCATTCCAGTCCATTTTCGTTTTCACTGATTCCTAAAATGTCGATGTTCACTCTTGCTATCTCCTGTCTGACTGCTTCCAATTTACCTTGATTCATGGGCTGAACATTCCAGGTTCCTGTGCAGTATTGTTCTTTACAGCGTTGGACTTTATTTCCATCATGGGTCACATCTATAAGAGTCATGTCCACAACTTGGTGTTGTTTTCACTTTGGCTTCATCTTTTCATTTTTTTCTGGAGTTATTTCTCCACTCTTCTCCAGTAGCATATTGGGCACCACCGACCTAGGGAGTTCATCTTTCAATTTCCTACCTTTTTCCCTTTTCATACTGTTCATGGGGTTCTCAAGGCAAGAATACTGAAGTGTTTTTCCATTTCCTTCTCCAGTGGACCATGTTTTGTCAGAACTTTCCTCCATGACCCGTCTGTCTTGGGTGGCCCTACGTGGCATGGTGCATAGTTCATTGAGTTAGAAAAGCCTGTGGTCCATGTGATCAGTTTGGTTGGTTTTCTGTGATTGTGGTATTCATTCTGTCTGCCCTCTAATGAATAAGGATAAGAGGCTATGGAAACTTCCTGATGGTCTACTAAATTATCACAACATTAGTCATGCCAGACTTCCCCCTCCCTTTTTTTTTTTTTTTTGTTAAATACTTATTCATTTACTTATTGAAGTATATTTGATATATAGTATTATATTCATTTCAGGTATACAGCCTTTTAGATTGCATATTTCTTAAGTATAATGATTCATTCTTCCTTTGTTTCTACTTAGCATTGTTCTAGCCTTATGACACATAAGTCATTTTTAAAAGGTGGAAATTTTGCAGAAGCTAGCATTTTTATATATACTCGTGTATTTTAAAATTTCCCTATATAATGTGGAATCAAGAGAGAGCTTTTTTTTTTTTTTTTTTGGTTTATTGCATTGTTTTTAAGGTACCTCTTACAGTGGAATCTTAGGGAACTTAAAACAATTTTTGGCTAAAGCAGGGGTGAGCAAGGAAAAAGTCCAAATAGAATCCCAAGTCTAGATACACATTAGTAATCTAGCCCTGACTTCAGAAACACTTTTAAAGTAAGTTGTTCTGTGAAAACTAAATCATAAATGACAGTTCTTCCAAGATTAATTCTTAAACTACTATGATATAATACGTTTCATGAATGCCAACAGCTCTTATTTGATTCAGAAGGGACTACAACCAGTAAATGATGTCTTGTGGTTCTCAATCTGGCTTTATTTATCACTGTATTCTGAAGCTTCAGGAATAAGATTTGTAAGACTACTGGATATAAAACATTTCTTTAATGTTCTTGATACTACTTCTAAATCTTTAGGAATTGTGCAAAAATGGGAGAAAAAAAAATACATAGGACCTAATAAATTTTTAAGAGTTTTAACATGTTATGAAATTTGTCCTTTTATTTAAAATATATAATACAATAACTTTTTTTTCCCTGAAAGAACATTCAGTGAGATGTAGGATTCTCTGTGCTGTCTAACATGGTACCAACTATCCACATATGTGACTGTGAGCACTTCAATATGGTTGGTCTAAACCAAGATGTGATATAAATATAAAGTGTGCACCACATTTTGAACACTTCATATTAAAGAAAATATAATGTAAACTATCTCAAAGTAAGTTTTGTATAGGTTATATGTGAAATGATAATATTTTGGATATGTTTGGCTAAGTAGTTCAGTTCAGTTCAGTTGCTCAGTCCTGTCCGACTCTTTGTGACCCCATGAATCACAGCACGCCAGGTCTCCCTGTCCATCACCAACTCCCAGAGTTCACTCAAATTCACGTCCATCGAGTCAGGGATGCCATCCAGCCATCTCATCCTCTGTCGTCCCCTTCTCCTCCTGCCCCCAATCCCTCTCAGCATCAGGGTCTTTTCCAATGAGTCAACTCTTCACATGAGGTGGCCAAAGTACTGGAGTTTCAGCTTTAGCATCATTCCTTCCAAAGAACATACAGGACTGATCTCCTTTAGAATGGACTGGTTGGATCTCCTTGCAGTCCAAGGGACTCTCAAGAGTCTTCTCCAACACCACAGTTCAAAAGCATCAATTCTTTGGTGCTCAGCTTTCTTCACAGTCCAACTCTCACATCCATACATGACTACTGGAAAAACCATAGCCTTGACTAGACGGACCTTTGTTGACAAAGTAATGTCTCTGCTTTTCAATATGCTATCTAGGTTGGTCATAACTTTCCTTCCAAAGAGTAAGTGTCTTTTAATTTCATGGCTTCAATCACCATCTGCAGTGATTTTGGAGCCCCCCAAAATAAAGTCTGACACTGTTTCCACTGTTTCCCCATCTATTTGCCATGAAGTGATGGGACAGATGCCATGATCTTAGTTTTCTGAATGTTGAGTTTTAAGCCAACTTTTTCACTCTCCTCTTTCACCTTCATCAAGAGGCTCTTTAGTTCCTCTTCACTTTCTGCCATAAGGGTGGTGTCATCTGCATATCTGACGTTATTGATATTTCTCCCGGCAGTCTTGATTCCAGCTTGTGCTTCTTCCAGCCCAGCGTTTCTCAAGATGTACTCTGTATATATTAAAATTAACTTTCCTTGTTTATTTGCTTCTTTTAATGTGGCTACTAGAACATTTACAGTGTGTTTTCCTTTTGTGTCTCACATATTCTATTGGACAATGCTGCTTTATTTATTTATTTTGAAATTTATTTGGATCATTCATTATAATTTTATTCCTGTTTCTTACTTTGGAAATATTCATGTGTTTTTCACTTTTTAATTTTATATTGGAATATAGTTGAGTAACAATGTTGTGATAGTTTCAGGTGTACAGCAAAGTGATTCAGTTTATATATATATATATATATGCATACACACACACATGTATTCACTTCTTTTTGAATTCTTTTCCCATTTAAGTTGTCACATAATCATGAGCAGAGTTCCCTGTGCTATACACTAGGTTCTTGTTTGGACAATGCTGCTTTATATCACTGAATAATCTTTCATTTCAGCTATAGGAATATATAGGCAACCATGTTCAAATTCTTAAATATTAAGTGTCTCTTGCTTGTAAGGCTCTTTTTCCTCTTCCTGAGACTGGAATAAGGGTATCCTTCTTATTAATCTGTTGAGAGACAGATTAATAGGTAAAATAGACATGAGAGAAATATTAGAGCATCAGTGATATGCCATGTGCCATATGCATATTCACTGGAAGGAATGATGCTGAAGCTGAAGCTCCAGTACTTTGGTCACCTGATGCAAAGAACTGACTCATTGGGAAAAAACCCTGATGCTGGGAAAGATTGAAGGCAGGAATAAAAGGGGACAACAAAGGATGAGGTGGTTGGATGGCATCACCGACTCAATGGACATGAGTTTGAGTAGGCTCTGGGAGAGTGATGGACAGGGAAGCCTGGCGTGCTGCAGTCCATGGGGTCGCAAAGAGTCGGACACGACTGAGTGACTGAACTGAACTGATAGGCCGTCAACAGAGTAGAGATAGAAGTGGGCAGCATATTCTGTCAGCTGCAAGTAGGTTGTTTTCCCTTTTTCAAGAAAACTCTAGAATCCATCCCTTGAAAATGAGAGTCTGTTTAATCCCCTGGTAAAGATTAGATTATACCTACAGCCAAAACTGTGGACCTTATAGAATATGAGAATGACAAATTTTAACATTATTTGAGAGGAAAGAACTGGGTGAGATGGATTAAATATTGTGATTTTATACTGTCTTCTGATTTGATAGTGACTGAAATTGATTTATAAGATAGCATTTATTATTTTATTGCAATCTGTGCTTTGAGAATGGGGAAGTGTTTATTTAAGTATCCATACTTTCTAAAGAAATAGCCTTCTAAAGAAGGAGCCAAACATCTGACATCTCCTGGACATGAGTTCAAACTATCCTCCCACTGAGAGTAAGGACTTCTTAGTTTCATGAAGAAGAGGACGGAGAGGAGGCTTAGTTATAAAATCTCTAAGCTTTTGTTCAACATTAAGATTTTTTTCCTTTTCTTTTTTCAAGGCTTTGTTGCAGTCCTGTGAACTACACTGTTTAGAATTAATGAAAGATAATATTGTCACCATGTAATCTGTTGGAATCTTATTATTTTATTTAAATAAGAGGAAACCATGAGTTTTGTGTTAGCAAAAAGGGAGACATTTTCAATAACCTCTTACTGCTTATGAACATATGTTTTAGACATTCTTAATTGTCTCCAGGGAGAGAAGGACATAATAGTGATGTTCACAAGGAGCAATTTAAGTGGCTGCACTTGGTTCCCCAAATGGATCTTTGCTTGTTTTAGGAGCGGAAATGGGAGGGGGGTGCTTATTCATCTAGTTTGCAAAATGTTGAATATGTCACCCATTTTAGCATTTGAAAATTGCTAATATTCCATTCCCTGAGCCATGGAAATGGATAATTTTGCCTAACCAATTAAGTGAAATGCTGTAATGTCTTGGTTAAGATATAAAGACAGGCATTGCTATGGGTTTCTTTGTTGTTGCTGTTTAGTCCAAGTCATGTCCAACTCTTTTGTGACCTCATGGACTGTAGCCTTCCAGGCTTCTTTGTTTATGCCATTCTCTAGGAAAGAATACTGGAATGGGTTGCCATTTCCTTCTCCAGGGGATCTTTCCGACCCAGGGGTTGAACCTGCACCTCCTGCATTTAGCAAGCAGATTCTTTACCACTGAGCCACCAGGGAAGCCCCCGAGTTTCTTTTTAAAATGCATTCTTTCTATTCGACAGATAAACTGTTGGATGCTAATCAAGGGAACTGTAGTAGTTATAGCACCTAAAGATAGCGTTCCGTCCATCAGCACCATGGAGTGTTGACAGAAGAGGCTTTGAAGCGTCTACTGGGGGAGTCAACTTAGAGATGCTGTCTTCCAAGACTTTAGAATGCTTTCAGATGGTATTATGGTGGCTCAGTGGTAAAGAATCCTCCTGCCAATGCAGGGGACATGGCTTCAATCCCTGAATTGGGAAAATACCCTGGAGAAGGTAATAGCAACCCACTCCAGTATTTTTGCCTGGGAAATCCCATGGACAGAGGAGCCTGGTGGGCTACAGTCCATGGGTTCACAAAATAATCAGACACGACTTAGCCACTAAACAACAGCATGTGACTTCAAGTGAATTAGGAAAAAGAGATGATCTTAAAAGATGAGGGAAGTTTCTTTTAAGTTCACCCAAGAAAATCCTGGTAACTCAGTTGGTAAAAAGTCTGCCTGCAATGCAGGAGACCCCTGGTTCAATTCCTGGATCAGGAAGATCCCCTGAAGAAGGAATGAGCTACCCATCCCAGTATTCTTGGGCTTCTCTGGTAGCTCAGACAGTAGAGAATCCGCCTGCAATGTGGGAGATCTGGGTTCATTCCCTGAGTTGGGAAGATCCCTTGGAGGAGGGCATGGCAACCCACTCCAGTATTCTTGCCTGGAGAATCCTCATGGACAGAGGAGCCTGGCGGGCTGCAGTCCACGGAGTTGCAAAGAGTCAGACACAACTGAGCAACTAAGCACCAGAGAAACCTGACAAATAGAAATAACAGTGAAATTGGTGACACTTTGACGTCAGGTTTACCCACAAAAGGATGTGTTTAAGCAGAGGATGGACAGTGGTTTATAAAGTATCCTGTAGTGGAATTTCAAACTTTAGGTTGAATTTAATAGGATATTAGACAGACTAACTTTCAAAAACCTTTCAATGTTAAGATTATATGAAAAACAGTAACTACTGTGTGTTAAGAGGTTTCTAAAAAGAAAACTTCTGGTATCTGGATTACATTATCCATTGCAAATTCTGTGAAATACATTTTTTTGTTTTAAACTGTTGACTATTAGTATTAAAATTTACATCCCCACTTGAGTGCAATGAAGAACATGTTTATTAGCATGGGTCTCTATATTCTAGGAAAATCGCTTTTGATGACAGGTGACTAAGAAGTGTAGGTGTTTATGCAGCCCTCCCACACATAGCAGAACCTGGAAGCTGATAGTTCTGTTGGCACAGCTATTCTGCACACTGACCTGATTAAAATATCAATCAGCTAAGACCTTGTGAGACTTATTTGCACACAGCTGTTTCATAGGAGATAGCATTCGTTTTGTGCCCTTGTGATTTTACACAGTGAGGATTTGAAAGAGACCAAACTTAAAACCCTCACAAAACTGTGAAGATGGGAATGTGTCTCTTGTCTAGTTTCTTACTAAGTTGGCATGACAAGATATTAGAGCAAAGGAGAAGGTGAAAATTTCCTCTCTCATTGGTTTTCAACCCTGGTTATCCCTTGGAATGCTGGAGATTAAAAACTAAATTCAAATCTGGACCACATACTCAGGGATTTTTTGCTTGGACTATCTTGATGAAAGTGAAAGTGGAGAGCGAAAAAGTTGGCTTAAAGCTCAACATTCAGAAAACGAAGACCATGGCATCGGTCCCATCACTTCATGGGAAATAGATGGGGAAACAGTGGAAACAGTGTCAGACTTTATTTTTCTGGACTCCAAAATCACTGCAGATGGTGATTGCAGCCATGAAATTAAAAGACGCTTACTCTGTGGAAGAAAAGTTGTGACCAACCTAGATAGCATATTCAAAAGCAGAGGCATTATTTTGCCAACAAAGGTTCAAGGCTATGGTTTTCCTGTGGTCATGTATGGATGTGAGAGTTAGACTGTGAAGAAGGCTGAGCACTGAAGAATTGATGCTTTTGAACTGTGGTGTTGGAGAAGACTCTTGAGAGTCCCTTGGACTGAAAGGAGATCCAACCAGTCTATTCTGAAGATCAGCCCTGGGATTTCTTTGGAAGGAATGATGCTAAAGCTGAAACTCCAGTACTTTGGCCACTTCATGCGAAGAGTTGACTCATTGGGAAAGACCCTGATGCTGGGAGGGATTGGGGGCAGGAGGAGAAGGGGACGACAGAGGATGAGATGGCTGGATGGCATCCCTGACTCGATGGACATGAATTTGAGAGAACTCTGGGAGTTGGTGATGGACAGGGAGGCCTGGCGTGCTGCGATTCATGGGGTCGCAAAGAGTCGGACATGACTGAGCAACTGATCTGATCTGATCTGATCTGAAAGTGGTTATTGGGCTCTGGTTTAGGGTTTTTTTTTTGACAGCTGCCCAGGGAATTCTAATATGTAATCCAGGTTGGGAAGCAATAATCTTTTCTAACTTTTACATTTTCTTAATAGGGATATTAGGACTTAGAGGAATAGTTCTCAAAAGCTTTGATGCCTGTAACACACTCTTAAAAGTTGTAGGTTTGGGCAATAGCCTTGAGGGAATCAGAAGACTGAAAACCACTCGAAACCACAAAGTGATAGTCACAATGCAGCACACGCTCCTACTGCAGTATGATGATGACTCACAGTGTCCACAGAAGCATCCCTGATCGTCGTTCTGGTGTCCTGGTCAACTTTGTCAACAACTCTTTACTGTCCTGACTGTGAGCTCTTACATATTCACAGTTAAATTCTTGCAGCTTCTCCAAATATATGACCTTTCTTTGTTGCCAGGTTCTTATTCACTCATTATTGCAATAAGCTTTACTATCCTTGAAACCCAATTCCATGACCTGCCTTGTTCAACAATTTGTCTAATGGAATTTCATTCTTCCATTCATCACTGGAGATGTGGTAGTGAAAAAGAAGCAAACACAGTTCTTGTCTTCCTGGAACTTATAGACCTTAACCCAATAATCACTTATACAAATGTAAAATTGTGTCTATAACAAGTACCAAGAATATGCCCATCTCTGTGAGAAGATGTAAAGCAAGGATTTGACCAAATTAGAGAAGTCTAGACAAGGTTTCCTTGATGGAGAGAAAGATGAGCAGGATTTAACTATGCAAAAAGTGAAAGGGAAGATCATTCCTGATTTAAGATATTAAATGTTTTACTCTAAGACTTGCTACTCAGTTGTAACAAAGTATAATTTTATATGTTGATCAAACTTAGCTGAATACCTCAGAATGGTTTGATTGTCAAAGGATTTCAATTAGGAATGTAACAAATATAATGTGTTGAAGTGAAACTTGTTTGGAAATGATTAGGTCAGTGAAAAATTGTTTATTGATATTGTTAACTATTGAAATTACACACATACTAAGGAATAATGTTTTATAAATGGCCATGGAATCGGGGATGATATAAAAATTTGCATACATAGTTGCATTTGTCTCAATAGATTTCAGCATTTTTGATAAGGAGTTTTCAAAAAAATAATCAACCTACCCTGACACTGTTATGAAATATGGTTTTTAAAAGTATATTGTGTTTTTTTAATTCAGATCAAACCCCTTGCATGTTCTATTTGTCCTAATTTTATGAATAGAATAAGTTAGTTTCTCCAATGTGCTTACGATTATTTATAAGAAAGTAGACCTGCTAAAGTGTCTCTGAACAAAATGCCCAAGTCTTCCATAAATTTAAGGAAGGGCAGAAAATAATAGATGAATCAGCAATTCTTGGGCCTTTCTATTGAGACCACATGATGGATGATACAGTTCTTGAGTACACATTATAGATCCAATAGTTAAATGTCCGCTTCTGGTTCTTCTGGTCATGAACGCATATAAGATTGCATGTAAGTGAGAAGAGTCTTATAGAGCTATTTTTGATACTTGAATTAAAATAGATACCTGTGTTTCAAACTTCTATATCTTCTTAAATAATATTTGATCCATCTCATTCTTAAACATAGTTCAACATTTATCCATTTCAGCTCTGTCTTAAAAGTTAAGGGATTGTTTTCTCTTTTAACATCAAGTTCAAATATCTTATAAATAATGGGAAGAGAATCTTTATTCTAACAAGTAGGCCATTGAGCTGGTGTTCATTTCTATAGAGAAATCTCCAGCTGGGTCTTTTTGGTAGCTTCAGTGAGACAGTCTTCCCTAGAAAGTATTACCACCTTCTCTCTGAACTAACATGACTCTCTCAGAGGTGATAGGTATTGTGTTAAACTAACAGTTAGAAACTGAAGATACACACACACACACACACATGCTCACACTCCACTCCCCCACACACATCACATCTTTATTCATTTATCTGTCAATGAACATTTGGTTTGGTTTGCTTCCATGTCTTGGCTATTGTAAATAACACGGCTATGAACATTGGGGTGCTTGTATCTTTTCAGTTTATACTTTTCTCTGGATATATGCCCAGGGATGGGATTGCAGGATCATATGGTAGCTCTCTTTTTAGTTTGTTAAAAAGGAACCTCCATACTGTTCTCCATAATGGCTGAACCAGCTTACATTTTACCAACCTACTCATTCCTTAAATACAACTCCAGTGTCACTCTTCCTTAAGGCTTCCTTCACGTCTTCAAGGAAGTATTAGCTACTCCCATCAACTGTGTACTCAGTCCATAGCGCTCTTGTATGTTATGTTCTCTGTTTTACAATTTATTTACCTTCACATGAAACTTGAACTCCTCAAAGCTAGGCACCTGGCAAAGGTTTGATCTATTCATGTACGTTATAGCATAGTTTTTGGTGTGGATTACACACCAGAGAGAGGTTTACTGAAGTAAACAATTGGGTAGGTACATGAATGAGTGAGTGTGAGTGAGGATGAAAGGACTTTTGTTCTCACTGGGAAGCTGCAGCAGATTAAACAAGTGTTAAGGACATGGGTTTCTGCCTTGAACCGTGCAAATGCTCAGTATACAAAGTATATCACTAGAGTCTTGCTTTAATGAGCAATAAAAATATCTAACATCTTAGGTCTTGGTAACAAGAGACCATAAAAAATCAAGGTGGAGGACCCTCAGACACTGGTGATGTCAGCCTCAGTTTTAACAGTTTTGTGAAGGATGGCATTTTGATGACTGTAAGAACAAGGCTTTATTTTTTTATTGTGTCAATGATATGCATTGAGTTACGACAATCTGGGAGCCAGGAGCATCTGACTTACAACCTTCTGGCTGCTTTCTCAAATATGTGCACCTAGGAGTATCTGGAGCCTGTTTCCTATACACTGACTATATTACCTTGAACTTCCTAATACCAAGCTGTCTTGACGCTATTTATTATTCTGGTGCTTTTATAATTTTGAAAACCTTGAGTCCTGAGAAAAATTACTTAAGTCCTTGGCTAGTGAGCTGACTAGCTACTAAGCCTACCACATAAGAGGATAAAGAGTTCTTGTCTAGGTGCTCTTTAGGGTGTCCAGTAGACAGTTCTGCAACATCTCTCATTTCTTTGCTTTCCTGCTCCAGCACACTTTCCCAGGGTACCACCAATCTACCACATATGTTGTCCCTGAGGTCTTAGAGCCCTCCAGGCACTATTGTACCTATCTGACATACTACTATGGAAATATGGTTTGGTTAGTATTTTTTCAAGACCTAGAAAAACTTAGCTTATACACCAAATAGAGAAACTTTTTTTTTAAGTACATTGAATAAAAGAGTGTTTATTTTTTCCTTTTGGTATGTTAATTTTATAAATTTCAAAGTAGACAACTTCTAAATGTTTTAAAATAAATGAACTCTCAAAGCTCAGATCAGAAGTTGACAGTTTTATAGATGACGCTTTTGCAGAATGTAATCCATAAAGAACATCCAGCCTGTTTACTACTGAAACGAATTAGAACTGCGATGCTGAACATCCTAATGAGGTTTCAGAAAGGTCAGGCTTAACAATAGAGCCACCCAAAGCTGAGTCAGTGCTTTTCTCCTGAGAGTAATGAGATGACTTGTGAAAAAAAATGTTGAGGTACAATTAAGCAGAATTAGATTTTCATACTCCTCAAGATTATTCATTTGGAGGTTTCACCTGGGTTTCTCCTAGCCTTTGTTAGTCAGAGACACAGCAAAAATAGAACTCCAATCAGATGGTTGTAGTGGGGAGATCTCAGTGAAGGAACTTCTTACAGAGATGTGGAATAGGAAGGAGACAAGTGATGGTCTATGAGACAGGTGTGGGAAACCTAGGCCTAAAGGAGCAGGAAGTGAGACTGTTAATGGGCTGTGAGCTGAAGCTGAAGAACCCTGCCCTTAGGAGGAAAACCTGCCTATGGAAATGGAGGGTCATGATGAATTAAAAAGGAAACAAAGGACAAGAAAGAAAACAACAAAAAAATAAGCATCTCATGGCTAGAAGGACATGCAGAAGGAAATAGATGGCCTCTTTTTGCACTCTCGGTTCCTGCTGGCATTTACCGTTTGGTCACATCCACATGGAAGCCAAGTGACGCGTTCTCCTCAGACCGCTGATCAGAAGTTGTCTCACTGATTCTTGTCTTTGTCAACTGTTATTTTCTGAGACTGGTCTATTTTTTCCTACTTTCTGTATGGAACTCTATAGTTGCAGTATGTCTTACTGCTTTCTTGCATTTTGCATTCTCATCCCCTATCTTTATTAGAATGTTACATGATATATATATGTCAGCTTGAGTGCCAACTCCTATTATTAGCATTTGTTTAAAAATTAATCTGAATAAAATTTATGTGTTTGGTATTTCTTACAGAATTAGAAAGTTAAAAAAAAAAACACTTTCCCCTGTTGGTTTCAGATGTACAAAATAATGATTCACACCCTCTGTGTCTTTTTGGATTTTTAACTTTATTGTGGCTTTCAGTGGCTAAGGCAAAGATCTTTCCTGGTAAAGGTCATAGTGCATTTGAAAATATAAGGATTATTCTCAAATATCTTCAACGTAATTCCACAATGCTAAGAGAACATACTCTATATATGATTTCAGTACCTTTAGATCATGAAATTTTTGTACCTTGTTAAATGGCTATGTTCCAGTGTCTCCTGGTTTATAGTTTATGGGAACTTGAATAGAATTTGTATCCAGCTATTGGGTGAAAATTGTATAAATCTTAATTGTATTGAATTGGTTCATAGTGCTTTTCAGGTCTACTATATACTTCTACTTTTCTGTCTATTCAACCTATTAATTTTTGAGAGTTTTGTATTGGAACTCCAACTAAAAAATCTTAATTTATCTACTTAATAAAATAATTATAATGTGTAGTGGAACTATATGCAACTTTGTTTTGTACTTTCCAAGTCGCCTATAAATATGTTATCATACTTTCATGATTTAAAAAATAAAAAAGAAAGAAAAAAATAGTGATTTGGTATTTTTATAGATAATACTTCATTTAAAGTTATTATAAAATATTGGTTATATATTTAAAACACACACGCACACAAACTTTCCAGAAAAATCTGCAGTTTTTTTCCCTAGATTATTTTTGCTTTTCCCATATTATAACTCTGAAACATGAATTTGGAAATAAAGTAAGCATTTTGGTTGCTTTAAAATATACATATAATTTGCTGATATATCTTCCAGTATTTACATACAGATAGATTTCAAGGGTAGTATGTTAAATTTATTTTTTAAGCATAAAATAAACTCCTTATGGTTTCATTAATAAAAACAAGAGACTAAAATCAACTTGTTCTTAGTTCACATCAATCTTTTATTATTTCACCCATTGATTCATTCATGGAACAGATTATTTATTAAGTGACTATTACCATATGTCATTGAATATAAATCATTATTAGTTTTAAGGAATATCCTGATTTCAGAAGTATTAAAATGTGAAAAAAGTACATGTTAAAATTGTTGAAATAATCTCTGTGGTGGGTATATTTATATTTAAAGTAGCTTCAGTTGGGAAATAGCTTATGATCTAGAATTTCTAACCAAAGGGAAACAAAATAAAAGAAAAAATTATTATCTGGGTCCAGGGTGTCATTTTTTGTATCTTGATCTTCTTTTTAAAGTAAGTATATTTTATATTTTAAGTAAGTATATTTTATATATTTTATGTAGGAGCTGTGGTATATTTCTTTGACATTCTCTTCAGTGTGATTATACAATATTATCATAGATGTTAATGATAGAAGAGGCTTTAGAAATCATTGAGTGAATCTAGTCTAAACTCCTTCTTTCAGTTCAGTTCAGTTCAGTCGCTCAGTCGTGTCCAACTCTTTGCGACCCCATGAATTGCAGCACGCCAGGCCTCCCTGTCCATCACCAACTCCCGGAGTTCACCCAGACTCACGTCCATCGAGTCAGTGATGCCATCCAGGCATCTCATCCTCTGTCGTCCCCTTCTCCTCCTGCCCCCAATCCCTCCCAGCATCAGAGTCTTTTCCAATGAGTCAACTCTTCGCATGAGGTGGTCGAAGTACTGGAGTTTCAGCTTTAGCATCATTCCTTCCAAAGAAATCCCAGGGCTGATCTCCTTCAGAATGGACTGGTTGGATCTCCTTGCAGTCCAAGGGACTCTCAAGAGTCTTCTCCAACACCACAGTTCAAAAACATCAATTCTTCGGCTCTCAGCCTTCTTCACAATCCAACTCTCACATCCATACATGACCATAGGAAAAACCATAGCCTTGACTAGACGGACCTTTGTTGGCAAAGTAATGTCTCTGCTTTTGAATATGCTATCTAGGTTGGTCATAGCTTTCCTTCCAAGGAGTAAGCGTCTTTTAATTTCATGGCTGCAATCACCATCTGTAGTGATTTTGGAGCCCCCAAAAATAAAGTCTGACACTGTTTCCACTGTTTCCGCATCTATTTCCCATGAAGTGATGGGACCAGATGCCATGATCTTTGTTTTCTGAATGTTGAGCTTTAAGCCAACTTTTTCACTCTCCACTTTCACTTTCATCAAGAGACTTTTTAGTTCCTCTTCCTTCTCTGCCATAAAGGTGGTGTCATCTGCATATCTGAGGTTATTGATATTTCTCCCGGCAGTCTTGATTCCAGCTTGTGCTTCTTCCAGTCCAGCGTTTCTCATGATGTACTCTGCATATAAGTTAAATAAGCAGGGTGACAATATACAGCCTTGACGTACTCCTTTTCCTATTTGGAACCAGTCTGTTGTTCCATGTCCAGTTCTAACTGTTGCTTCCTGACCTGCATAGAAATTTCTCAAGAGGCAGATCAGAAGAGGGAATCAGAGTGATGGATTAGACTTGTCCTGGTCATTTAGCTAGTCTAAGTGGAGTGGAGACTAAACTGCATTTCTCAAATTCATGGTCCAGTATTTTATTCATTATCCAGTGCAGTTTTTAAGCAGTAAATAACCAGTGAATAATAACACATGTGCTCACTGTTTCATAATTAGGTTTCAGGATTAAACATATAGAGTTTTAATGTCATTAATCTTAGTACAAAAATGTTTAATGATGGCTTTGCTTCACTTTTAGGTGCCCTTGTGTGTTAATGGTTTTTATTTTAGAAAAACTTCATTGAGTTTTTGTTATACTGAATGGTTTATCCAGTCTTCTTTTGGGTGCCCTTTGTTCTTCCTTCCAGGAACAAGAATTAGAATGAAGGTAATAAACATGATAAGTAATTTGTATGTTTAAAACATGTAATATGTATAAGCAATTTGATCATTTATTTATTAATCCAATCCTTACCTAGCATTTAATTTTCATTTTCACTGATGAGTATTCTCATTTCCTTAATTAATTTTGTTGTACTTACTAATGAGATTTCTACTCCTCCACTTCCTAAGTTAGCTATTCACTTTGAAGTCACATAGATATAGTGGGAATTAAAAAGAAATATGTATTGGACACATTGACTCAACATGTTTTGTCACAGGAACTGCTCTGCTCTAATGTGCTTTTAATCTAGTATTTTCAAGTATATAATCTTCTACATTTACTTTTGTATCATTGATTACATGAAAAGAAAAAGCTTGCCCTGAAATCTCGTAAATTGTTGAATAGAATTTTTTTATACAGATTCTTAAATGTTCAAAGACAAATTATTTCCAGCATAAGTAGGAAATGATTGGTAGTATTTCTGTTGAATAAACAAAACTGATTTTGCCTTTGAATTTAACTCCCATACTTTGGCACTAAGCTTTGTTGAAATGTTAATGTAGATGTGATGTGTCAACATTCAGAAAAATGGAAATCAAATTGTGAAGTTCCAGGTGGAGGCATAGATTTATTAAAGTGGCAGAATAGAAATATGCATGTAAATACCAGTTGACTCTCTTCATTCTGATCACAAAGCTAAAGCTTCATGTCCATTTCTGCTTTTCAATCCCTTATAGCTTACATCTCTTGTTCACTCTCCTCAACTAATCTTCTGAAGACACAGCACATGAAACCCAGTAACTAAGAATGTTGGTTTTGGAGTTACAAAGACTTAAATATGAATCTTGGCTCAGACTCCTAAGTAGATATATGACTTTAGGTATGCTGCTTCATCTGAGACTCAGTTGTCTTATATGTAAAATATAATAGAACTTCACAAAATTGCTGGGACCATTTGACAGGAAAATGAATGTAATTTGTTGTTGCTCGGTGTATAGCATATGATACATTTGAGCTGCAGTTTTTATTCTGTACTGTTTACACAGAAAAAATGAAATTCCTAGTGCTGGCAAACACATAAGATAGGGCAACCAAAAGTCAGTGTCTTCAGGGGGCTATATGTATGATGGGTCTTGTCTCACTAAAAAGCCAGGAGTAAAACAACTTAGAGAGCTCTCACTAGAAGAATAACACAGAGCAGAAATACAGCTCAAAACCAGTGAAGCTATTTGTAGGAAATCAGGGTAAAAGTCAGTAAACGTTTTCACCAGGTCGGAGATTTGTGTAGCAGCTATCATAAAGAATCTGCCTGAAATGCAGGAGACCTTCAGCATTGCAGGAGATGTGGGTTCAGTCCCTGGGATCAGGAAGATTCCCTGGAGAAGGAAATGGCAACCCATTCCATTATTCTTAACTATGAAATTCCATGGACAGAGAAGCCTGGCGGCCTATGGTCCATTGTGTCACAAAGAGTTGGACACAACTGAAGTGACTGAGCACCAATGCACACCTTTACAAGACTGTGAACTCTTTTGAAACAAATGCCACCATTTACTCTGAGTCATATTCACAGGTACTCAGCTCAGTGCCTGTAACATACAGGGCAAGTGCTCAATATATATGTTAAGCTAGATTGATTAACATGTCTATGTACATTTCTTTTTTCAGGAGGAAAAGATCTGTTGCAATTTTTAGTTGAAATATATGAGTGTTCTTGTTACTATATGTAGTCTGTAACTTCATGGAGGAAAGGCTTTGAGGGTGGAAGAGACAGATTTGCAAGGTAGAGAAAAAAGAATGTGTCAATATATGGGAGGATGGCAGAGGGAGAGGTAGATAGAGTGGGAAGTTGGGGGTAGTGAAGGTGGTAAAATGAAACACAAAATGACAATAAGAAACTTAAAAATAATTTGTCCTGACATGCTGGCTAATCTAAATTAATATTTGCAGAAAATTTTTCTTTTTGGTTCATTTTTTTGGAAAAGTGGTAATTTAAGCTTAGAGAAAAAGTAGATAAGTTCAAATTTCCATGGAAGCAATTATCATAAAATATTGATTGATGAAGATATTAGGAAGCAGGTAAGGAAAGAGATAGTTGCCATGGAAACATGGACATTCAGAGAAATGCACTTGAAGACATTCCATCTTATTTTTTTAGCTAAATATCTGATTAATCTAAAATTGCTACATCTTAGTAATTTATTTTTAATATTTCTTAAGATTTATTTAAGAGTATTTTTATATCTTAGTAAGTTTTAGTCACAGAAATTTAAGGAATATTTTTATTTCAATTTTATAAGACATCACTTTCATGATTATAAGATCTTTTTAAAAATGATATATTTACTTGAGAAGGTATAAAAGCACTATTTTATAAACTTGAATCTATTAATTTCTTTAAAGCATTCTCTTTTCTTTAGAGTATAAAGTCATGTTAAGAATGACAGTTTACTTAATGAAATTTCAATTCTTGCTTTTAATTTGCACTGAATACCAGCATGAAATATAAATATTAAGAGAAGAGCATTTCTAGTATTATGGGACAATAGAAACAGGCTCACTTTTTCTCTAAACAAGTTTTCATTTAAATTTTATTGAAAAACAGTTGATTTACAATATTATATTAGTTTCAGTTGTACAGCAAAGTGATTCAGTTATATACACATATGTATAAATTATTAATATATCTATTATTTTTACATTCTTTTCCATTATAGGTTATAATAAGATATTAAGTATAGTTCCACATGCAATACAGTAGGTCCTCATTAGTTATTTATTTTATATATAGTACTGTATATATTTTAAGTTTTCATAACTGAGATTTTGAGATCCTTTTGGGGTTTAGAATTTTATTTTGGTTATTTTGACTGTCAATATACTGTTGAAACATGAGGAAGTTTCTATTATGGATAATACATTTGTAGTGGAGGAATATGTAGACATTAGATGACTGAAAAAACCCTTGCATATAAAAATGCAAAATGAAGAAATTTGAATTGATAAAGCAAGATATTAAAATTTAGTGTTACCTGTACATTTTTAGGATTCAAGCTTTAAAGTTCCCTTTGCTGAGTACTTTAGATAATATATCCTAAAAGTTATCCTTACTTTTTAGTCCTGTAAAACTGAAATGTAAAGATCTTACAGAGAATACATGATTTCCTGCCAGATATTACTATACCTTAAGTGTCACACTTAGATTGAATTGCCTTTTTGAGAACTGCTTTCCCCTCCAAGCTGTCACCTCTTGTCATTTTCTTTGGCATTCAAAATTTAGTGTTTGAACGGGAGAGCATGTAGATGCTTTGTGGATGCCTCCCATATTATAACTGATTTTTGTACCTCAAAAAAAATACAAGAAAAGCTTCATTAGATACTGTAAGGCTAGATATTATCCACAACCTTAGGAAAATACAGCATGTTGATTTCTCACACACTACAGGCAACTGAAAAACTCTCTTGTTTTCTTAAGGCCTTACAACTGTATAGGTAGAAGGGAATTGGAGGTGAACTTGTCCAACTCTTACATTTCAAATGGGAAAACACTGAGATACAAAGAGATTAGGTGATGAATTTAAAGTCCTGTCTCCTATTTGTCCATGTAGTGTTCACTCCATCGCCCCAGTAGATTTCCAAGCCATGGTTCGGGTATACTTGAGCCTATAGTCTCATCTCTATTGTTGTTTTTTTTTTTTTTTTTGACTCTTTTGTGACTCAAATGGACTGTAACCCACAAGGCTCATCAGTCCATGGGATTTTTATAGGTAAGAATACTGAAGTGGTTGCCATTTTCTTCTGCAGGGGATCTTCCTGACCCAGGAATCAAATCAGAGTCTCCTGCATTGGCAGGTGGGCTCTTTGCACCAGAGTAGCCCATTAACCTACTGCTCAGTTCAGTTTAGTCATTCACTTGTGTCCGACTCTTTGAACCCCATGGACTTCAGCATGCCAGGCTTCCCTATCCATCAACAACACCCGGAGCTTGCTCAAACTCATGTCCACTGAGACAGTGATGCCATCCAACCATCTCATCCTCTGTTTTCACCTTATCCTCCTGCCTTCAATCTTTCCCAGCATCAGAGTCTTTTCTAAGGAGTCATTCTTCTCATCAGGTGGCCAAAGTGGAGTTTCAGCTTCAGCATCAGTCCTTCCAATGAATGTTCAGGACTGATTAGGATTGGCTGGTTTGCTCTCCTTGAAGTCCAAGGGATTGTCAGGAGTCTTCTCCAACACCACAGTTCAAAAGCATCAATTCTTCAGTGCTCAGTTTTTTTTACAGTCCAACTCTCACATCCATACATGACTACGGTTAAAACCATAACTTTGACTAGATGGACTTTTGTTGGTAAAGTAATATCTCTGCTTTTTTATACCCTATCTAGGTTGGTCACAGCTTTTCTTCCAAGGAGCAAGAGTCTTAATTTCATGGCTGCAATCACCATCTGCAGTGATATTCAGTTCGGTTCAGTAGCTCAGTCATGTCCGACTCTTTGCGACCCCATGAATAGCAGCACGCCAGGCCTCCCTGTCCATCACCAACTCCCGGAGTTCACTGAGACTCACGTCCATCGAGTCAGTGATGCCATCCAGCCATCTCATCCTCTGTCGTCCCCTTCTCTTCCTGCCCCCAATCCCTCCCAGCATCAGAGTCTTTTCCAATGAGTCAACTCTTCACATCAGGTGGCCAAAGTACTGGAGTTTCAGCTTTAGCATCATTCCCAGGGCTGATCTCTTTCAGAATGGACTGGTTGGATCTCCTTGCAGTCCAAGGGACTCTCAAGAGTCTTCTCCAACACCACAGTTCAAAAGCATCAATTCTTCGGCACTCAGCCTTCTTCACAGTCCAACTCTCACATCCATAAGGGCCCCCCCAAAAATAAAGTCTTTCACTGTTTTCATTGTTTCCCCATCTATTGGCAATAAAGTGATGGGACTGGATGCCATTGCTTAGTATTTTGAATGTTGAGTTTAAAGCCAGCTTTTTCACTTCTCCTCTTTCACTTCAATCAAGAGACTCTTTAGTTCCTCTTCACTTTCTGCCATAAGGGTGGTGTCATCTGCATATCTGAGGTTATTGATATTTCTCACGGCAATCTGATTCCAGCTTGTACTTCATCCAGCCCAGCATTTTGCATGATGTATTCTGCATATAAGTTAATTAGGCAGGGTGACAATATACAGCCTTGATGTACTCCTTTCCCAATTTGGAACCAGTCTGTTGTTCAATGGCTGGTTTTAACTGTTGCTTCTTGACCTGCATACAGATTTCTCAGGAGGCAGGTAAGGTGGTCTGGTATGCCCATCTCTTAAAGAATTTTCCACACTTTGCTGTGATCCACACAGTCAAATGCTTTGGCATAATCAATAAAGCAGAAGGAGATGTTTTACTGGTATTCTCTTGCTTTTTTGATGATCCAACAGATGTTGGTAATTTGATCTCTGCTTCCTCTGCCTTTTCTTAATCCAGCTTTACTATTTGGAAGTTCTCAGTTCATGTACTATTGAAGCATAACTTGGAGAATTTTGAGCATTACTTTGCTAGTGTGTGAGATGAGTGCAATTGTGTGGGAGTTTGAACATTTTTTCATATTGCCTTTCTTTGGGATTGGAATGAAAACTGACCTTTTCCAGTCCTGTGACCACTACTGAGTTTTCCAAATTTGCTGACATATTTAGTGCAGCACTTTAATAGCATCATCTTTTAGTATTTGAAATAACTTAGTTAAAATTCCATCACCTCACTAGCTTTGTTCATAGTGATGCTTCCTAAAGCCCACTTGACTTCACACTCCACAATGTCTGTCTCTAGGTGAGTGAGCACACCACTGTGGTTATTTGGGTCATTAAGATCATTTTTGTATAGTTCTTCTGTATATTCTTACTACCTCTTCTTAATATCTTCTGCTTCGTTAGGTCCATTACATATCAGTAAGTACTTGAAATGTAAAGGGACCAAGAGTTCCAATCAAAAGACATAGAGTGGCTGAATGGATAGTAATGCAAGACCCATATATGCTGCCTACAAGAGACTCACTTCAGATCTAAAGACTCACACAGACTGAAAGTGATGGGATGGAAAGAGGTATTCCATGGAAATAGAAATCAAATTAAGGAGGGTACCAACACTTACATGAGACAAAAATTAAAGACAATTTTTATTGAGGTATAGTTGATTTACAATGTTGTGCTATCTTAGGGGTAAAGCAAAATGAATCAATTATACATTTACATATATCCACTGTTTTTTTAGATCTCTTCCTGTATAGACTGTTATACACAGTATTGAGTAGAGTAATCTGTGCTATAAAATCAGTTCAGTTCAGTCACTCAAGGTGTCCGACTCTTTGCAACCCCATGGACTGCAGCACCCCAGGTCTCCCTGTCCATCACCAACTCCCAGAGTTTACTCAAACTCAACTGCATTGAGTCGGTGATGCCATCCAACCATCTCATCCTCTGTTGTCCCCTTCCTCCTGCCTTCAGTATTTCCCAGCATCAGGGTCTTTTCAAATGAGTCAGCTCTGCGCATCAGGTGGCCAAATTATTGGAGTTTCAGCTTCAACATCAGTCCTTCCAGTGAATATTCAGGACTGATTTCCTTTAGGATGGACTGGTTGGATCTCCTTGCAGTCCAAGGGACTCTCAAGAGTCTTCTCCAACACCACAGTTCAAAAGCTTCAATTCTTCGGCACTCAGCTTTCATTATAGTCCAACTGACACATCCATAAATGAATCCTGGAAAAACCATAGCCTTGATGAGACGGACCTTCATTGGCAAAGTAATGTCTCTGCTTTTTAATATGCTGTCTAGGTTGGTCATAACTTTTCTTCCAAGAAGTAAGCATCTTTTCATTTCATGGCTGCAGTCACCATCTGCGGTGATTTTCGAGCCCCAAAAAATAAAGTCTGTCACTGTTTCCACGTTTCCCCATCTATTTGCCATAAGTGATGGGACCAGATGCCATGATCTTAGTTTTCTGAATGTTGAGCTTTAAGCTAATTTCTTCATTCTCCTCTTTTACTTCCATCCAGATGCTCTTTACTTCTTCACTTTCTGCCAGAAGGATGGTGTCATTTGCATATCTGAGGTTACTGACATTTCTCCTAGCCATCTTGATTCCAGCTTGTGCTTCATCCAGCCCAGCATTTCTCATGATGTACTCTGCATATAAGTTAAATAAGCAGGGTGACAATATACAGCCTTGACATACTACTTTCCCAAATTGGAACCAGTCTGTTGTTTCTTGTGCAGTTCTAGCTATTGTTTCTTGACCTGCATCCAGATTTCTCAGGAGGCAGGTAAGGTTTTCTGGTATTCCTATCTCTTGAAGAATTTTCCACAGTTTGCTGTGATCCACACAGTCAAAGGCTTTGGCATGGTCAATAAAGCAGAAGAAGATATGTTTCTGGAACTGTCTTGCTTTTTCGATAATCCAATGGATGTTGGCAATTTGATCTCTGGTTCCTCTGCCTTCTCTAAATCCAGCTGAACACCTGGAAGCTCACGGTTCATGTACCATTGAAGCCTGGCTTGGAGAACTTTGAGCATCACTTTGCTAGCATATGAGATGAGCGCAATTGTGCAGTAGTTTGAGCATTCTTTAGTATTGCTTTTCTTTGGGATTGGAAAGAACACTGAAATTTTCCAGTCCTGTGGCCACTGCTGTTTCCCAAATTTGTTGACATATTGAGTGCAGCACTTTCACAGCATCATCTTTTAGGATTTGAAATGCCTCAGCTGGAATTCCATCACCTCCACTAGATTTGTTTGTAGTGATGTTTCCTAAGGCCCACTTGACTTCACATTCTAGGATGTCTGGCTCTAGGTGAATGATCACACCATCATAATTATCTGGGTCATGAAGATCTTTTTTGTACAGTTCTTCTGTGTATTCTTGCCACCTCTTCTTAATACCTTCTGTTTCTGTTAGGGCCATACCATTTATGTCCTTTATTGAGCCCATCTTTGCATGAAAACTTCCCTTGGTATCTCTGATTTTCTTCAAGAGATCTCTACCCTTTCCCATTCTATTATTTTCCTCTGTTTCTTTGCCTTGATCACTGAGGAAGGCTTTTTTTTAATCTCTCCTTGCTATTCTTTGGAACTCTGTATTCAAATGGGTATATCTTTCCTTTTCTCCTTTGCTTTTCGCTTCTCTTCTTTTCACAGCTATTTGTAAGGCCTCCTCAGACAACCATTTTAACTTTTTGCATTTCTTCTTGAGAATGGTCGTGATCACTGCCTCTTGTACAATGTCACAAATCTCGGTCCATAGTTCTTCAGGCACTCTATCAGATATAATCCCTTGAATCTCTTTGTCACTTCCACTCTATAGTCATAAAGGATTTCATTTAGGTCATACCTGAATGGTTTAGTGGTTTTCCCTACTTTTTTCAATTTAAGTCTGAATTTGGCAATAAGGAGCCATGATCTGAGCCACAGTCAGCTCCTGGTCTTGTTTTGGCTGATTGTACAGATAGAGCTTCTCCATCTTTGGTTGCAAAGGATATAATCAATCTGATTTCTGAATTGACAACCTGGTGATGTCCATATGTAGAGTCTTCTCATGTGTTATTGGAAGATGGTATTTGCTATGACCAGTGTGCTCTCTTGGAAAAACTCTATTAGCCTTTCCCCTGCTTCATTCTGTATTTCAAGGCCAAATTTGCCTGTTACTCCAGGTATCTTTTGACTTCCTACTTTTGCATTCTAGTCCCCTGTAATGAAAAAGATATCTTTTTGGGGTGTTAGTTCTAGAAGTTCTTATATGTACTCAGAATCGTTCAACTTCAGCTTCTTCAGCATTACTGCTCGGGGCATAGACTTGGATTACCATAATATTGAATGGTTTGCCTTAGAAAGCAACAAAGATCATTGTGTCATTTTTTAGACTGCATCCAAGTACTCCATTTCAGACTCTTTTGTTGACTAATGCTACTTTATTTCTTCTAAGTTATTCTTGCCCATAGTAGTAGATATAATGGTTCCATTACTTCATGGCAAATAGATAGGGAAACAGTGGAAACAGTGACTGACTTTATATTTCTGGGCTCCAAAATCACTGCAGATGGTGATTGCAGCCATGAAATTAAAAGACGCTTACTCCTTGGAAGGAAAGTTATGACCAACCTAGATAGCATATTCAAAAGCAGAGACGTTACTCTGTCAACAAAGGTCCTTCTAGTCAAGGCTATGGTTTTCCAGTGGTCATTATGGATGTGAGAGTTGGACTATAAAGAAAGCTGAGCACAGAAGAATTGATGCTTTTGAACTGTGGTGTAGGAGAAGACTCCTGAGAGTCCCTTGGACTACAAGGAGATCCAACCAGTCCATCCTAAAGGAGATCAGTCCTGAATGTTCATTGGAAGAACTAATGTTGAAGCTGAAACTCCAATACTTTGGCCACCTGATGCGAAGAGCTGACTCATTTGAAAAGACCTTGATGCTGGGGAATATTGAAGGCAGGAGGAGAAGGGGACGACAGAGGATGAGCTGGTTGGATGGCATCACTGACTCTATGGACATGGGTTTGGGTGGACTCCAGGAGATAGTGATGGACAGAAATGCCTGGCATGCTGTGGTTCATGGGGTCACAAAGCTTCGGATACGACTGAACCACTGAACTGAACTGAACTGAAGTTAAATTCACCCATTCGAGACCATTTTTGTTTGCTGATTCCTAAAATGTTGATGTTCACTCTTTCCATCTCCTGTTCAACCACTTCCAATTTGCCTTGAATCATGGACCTAACATTCCAGGTTACTATGCAGTATTGCTCTTTATGGCATCATACTTTGTGTCACCACCAGGCACATCCACAACTGGGTGTTGTTTTTGCTTTGGCTCTGTCTCTTTATTCTTTCTAGAGTTATTTCTCCACTCTTCTCCAGTAGCATATTGGGCACCTACCGTCCTGAGGAGTTCATCTTTCAGTGTCATACCTTTTTACCTTTTCATACTGCTCATGGGGTTCTCAAGGCAAGAATACTGAAGTAGTTTGCCATTCCCTTCTCCAGTGGACCACATTTTGTCAGAACTCTGCAGTATGACTCATCCATCTTGGGTGGCCCTACACGACATGGCTCATACTTTCGTTGAGTTAGGCAAGGCTGTGGTCCATGTGATCAGTTTGGTTAGTTTTCTGTGATTGTGGTTTTCATTTTGTCTGCCGTCTGATGGAGAAGGACAAGAGGCATATGGAAGCTTCCTGATGGGAGTGACTAACTGCGGGGAGAAAGGGTCTTGTTCTGATGGGTGGAGCCATGCTCAGTAGATCTTTAATCCAACTTTTTGTGGATGGGTGGGGCTGTGTTCCCTTACTGTTATTTGACCTGAGGCCAAACTATGGTGGAGGTAATGAAGATAATGGAGACCTCCTTCAAAAGGTCCCATGCACACACTGCTACACCCAGTGTCCCCAACCCTGCAACAGGCCACTGTGGACCCACACCTCTGCTGGAGATTCCTAGACACTCACAGGCAAGTCTGGGTCAGTCTCTTGTGGGGTCACCACTCCTTTCTCCTGGGTCCTGGTGCACACAGTATTCTGTTTGTGCCATCCAAGAGTCTGTTTCCCCAATCCTGTGTAAGTTCTGGTGGCTCTAGGTGGGGTTAATGGCTACCTCCTCCGAGAGGGCTTATACCATACCCAGGTCTACTGCACCTAGAGCCGCTGCCCCTGCAGCAGTCTACTGCTGACCTGTACCTCCCCAGAAGACACTGAAACACAGTTCTGTCTCAGTCTCTGTGAGGTCTCTGGGTCCTGGTGTGCACAAGGTATGTTTGAGCCCTCTGAACATCTCTGGCGAGTATGCTGTTTGATTCTAAACACAATTTTGCCCTTCCTACCATCTTGCTGGGGCTTCTTCTTTGCCCTTGGATGTGGGGTATCTCCTCAATGTTACCTGAGCACTGCACAGCCCCCACTCCAGTGCGGGGAGCCAGCGTGAGGACCTCCACCTGTGGCAAAGGTCATGAGGAAGGAGGCTTGACAAAAGCAAAGGCGGGATCGAGCCTCAGGAGTCCCCCTGGATATTCTCGAGCATCTACCCCCAAAAACCAGAGTCTGCCTACTTTACTGCCTTGTGCTCTCACCTCTGACTTTACTGGGGGCTGTCCCCGACCACCATCTCGCTCTCTCTGATAAAGAGTTAACTTACAGTTCCAGTTAATAAGTTCCTGGGCATTAGGAGTGTTTAAATCCAAACCCCTTAGATAGCTCTCTAACTGGCCTGACAAGTTTACCCAGACTCCTACAGCTATGCATATGATTGTTTACAGTCTCTCAGCCTCCACAGGCACGGGAAGCTTAAGATATTCAAATAGCTTAGAGCCACTCAGAGAGTTAGAAACTGTCAGAATAAAACTAGTAAAAGATTTCATTGATGAGCCAATGCTTGCTGCCAAGTTTCCACATCCCCTGTATTGTATCCTTGAATTTGTATTAATTAATATAGTTGGTATGTAGAAAAAATAAGTAGTGGCCTTGGTGTTAGCAACTTTAGACCCTTAAGGTAATAAATTCTTTCCTTTGTTGTAAACCCACTACACCTCTGCCCTATAGGAATGCAACTTTATCTAACACCTCCGGAGGATGGCCCCCAACCTTAAAATAATTACTCAGAGAAAATAAGTCTTACCGTTGACAAACCTTTGTCAAGAGTCATAAAATGTTAATAGGCCTTCTGGCCAGAAGATGATGTAAATCACCTAAACCATTTGTATACGATAAATTTGCAGGAAAGAAACCCTGGTTTTGATAAGGATCAAAGACTGCTGACTTTGCATGATTTCACGCCCCCTATTATCCTCTATGTACAACTTATGGTATACAAGCCCCTGTTGAAAATAAAGCTACGGGCCTTGCTCACCAAAGCTTGGTCTCCCCATGTCATTCTTTCTTTTCACATTCCGGCTGAGTCTCCATCTGGAGCGTGGAGGTCCTCTGCAACCATTTATTTGCCTGGGCTTCTAAGACCCACTAGAGAAGGTGTCTAAGGTGGGGCACCTTCCGCTATTCGAGAGGGCACCTGTGGCCTCCGTGGTAGGAGCTAACCTGATGTCACAGGTTATATTGATTTTCCGTGTAAACCAAGCTACTCAGCCTCTCTTCTCCACTGAATTTTCCTGCTGAGCTATCCTCATTCTATTACTCTTTATATCTCTAATTAATATTTAAATAAAGCTATTGTATCCAGTCAACTCGCCGAAGCCATCTCCCCTTCGAATACCCTGGATCAGCTGGGGCTGGACCTCAGCACTCCAGCACCACGCAGCTGCTGTTCCAGCACCTACCATCGTGCTATACCATAGGCCCTTATTATTTATCTATATGTGTGTATATGTCAGTCCCAGTATTCCAATTTATCCCCCTAACCTTCTGGTAGTCATAAATTTCTTTTCTATATCTGTAATTCTATTTATGTTTTGTAAATTAGTTCATTTGTATTGTTTTTTAGATTCCACATATGAACAATATCATAAGATATTTGTCTTTCTGTGTCTGACTTACTTCACTCTATGACAATCTCTAGGTTCATCCATATCCAAAATAATGCAAATGGCATTATTTTGTTCTTTTTTTTATGGCTGAGTCATATTCCATTGTATATATGTACCACATCTTCTTTATCCATTCCTCTGTTTATGGATATTTAGGTTGCTTCTGTGTCCTGGAAATTGTAAAGGGGCTGCATTGAGCATTGGAACACATATATCCTTTTGAATTATGGTTTTCTCCAGATATAGGCCCAGTAATGGGATTGCTGGTTTATATGATAGTTCTATTTTTTGTTTTCTAAGGAGCCTCCATACTGTTTTCCATAGTGGTTGTACCAATTTACATTCCCACATAAAATGCTCAACAAAATATCGGCAATCTGAATACAACGATACATTAGAAGGATCATACACCATGATCAAGTGGGATTTATACCATAGATGCAAGCATTATTCAATATCTGCATATCAACCAATGTATAACACCACACTTACAAATTGAATTACAGAAATTATACAATCATCTCTTTAGCATATAATATAAAATTCAGTGTTCACTTATGATAAAAAGAACTCTACAAAATGTTTGTATAGGGGAAGCAATAATTCAATGTAATAAAAGTTATATATGACAAGCTATAGATAACATTATACTCAGTGGTGAAAAACTGAAAACGTTCCCTCTAAAATCAGGAACAAGATAAAGATGCCCACTCTCACCACTTTCATTCATTGTAAAATTGCAAGTCCTAGCCACAGCAATCATAGAAGAAAAAGACATGAAAGGAATCCAAATTGAAAAGGAAGCACTAAAACTCACTGTTGGCAGATGATGTGAAACTATACATAGAATATCTTAAAGATGCCACCAAATAACTATTGGTGCTCATCAATGAATTTTGGTAAAGTTGCAGGATACAAAATTAATATACAGAAATCTGTTGCATTTCTATACACCAGCAACAAACTATCTAAAAGAGAAACTGATGAAACAATCTCATTTATGGTTGCATCAAAGAGAATAAAATATTTGGGTATAAACCTACCTAAGGAAGGAAAGTTATGTCCAACCTAGATAGCATATTGAAAAGCAGAGACATTACTTTGCCAACAAAGGTCCATCTAGTCAAGGCTATGGTTTTTCCAGTGGTCATGTATGGATGCGAGAGTTGGACTATGAAGAAAGCTGAGCGCCGAAGTATTGATGCTTTTGAACTGTGGTGCTGGAGAAGACTCTTGAGAGTCCCTTGGACTGCAAGGAGATCCAACCAGTCCATTCTGAAGGAGATCAGCCCTGGGATTTCTTTGGAAGGAATGATGCTAAAGCTGAAACTCCAGTACTTTGGCCACCTCATGCAAAGAGTTGACTCACTGGAAAAGAGTCTGATGCTGGGAGGGATTGGGGGCAGGAGGAGAAGGGGACGACAGAGGATGAGATGGCTGAATGGCATCACTGACTCAATGGACGTGAGTCTGAGTGAACTCTGGGAGTTGGTGATGGACAGGGAAGCCCGGCGTGCTGTGATTCATGGGGTCGCAAAGAGTTGGACACGACTGAGTGACTGAACTGAACTGAACTGAAGGAGATAAAAGATCTATATTTGGAATGATATGACACTGGTGAAATAAATTGAAGATGACACAAACAAATGGAAAGATATGCTATGTTCATGGATTGGAAGAATTAATATTGTTAAAATGACCATACTACCCAAGACAATCTATAGATTCAATGCAATTTTATCGAAATATCAGTGAAAATTTCCATAGAAATAGACAAATAATTTAAAAATTTGTATGGAAACACAAAAGAATTTGATTAGCCAAAAACTGTCCTGAGAAAGAAGGACAGAGCAGGAAGTATTATACACCCTGACTTCAGACTATACTACAAAGCTACAGTAATCAAAACAGAATGGTACTGGCACAAAAAAAGGCACATAGGTAATGGAACAGAATAGAGTGCCCCAAAATAAACCCACACATTTATGATCAGTTAATCGCTGGCAGAAGAAGAATCTGCAATATAGAAAAAACAGCTTCTTCAATAAGTGATGCTGGAAAACTTTACAGCTACACACAAAAGAATGAAAGAATGTTTCTCATACCACCATATACAAAAGTAAACTCAAAATATATTAAAGGCCTAAACCTAAGACTAGAAAAATTCTAGGAGAAAATGTACACAGAACATTGATGTAAATGGTAGCTAGTTTTTTGGATATGTCTTCTAAGGCAAAGGAAACAAAGCAGAAATAAACAAATGGGACCTAATTAAACATAAATTTTTTTTAGTTTAAATCATTTACAAAATAAAAAGAAAGCCTGCTTAATGGGAGAAAAAAATTGCAAGTAATATAACCAATAAGTTCAGTTCAGTTCAGTCAATCAGTTCTGTCTGACGCTTTGCAACCCCATGAACCCTAGCACTCCAGGCCTCCCTGTCCATCACCAACTCCCGGAGTCCACCCAAACTCATGTCCATCGAGTCGGTGATGCCATCCAACCATCTCATCCTGTCATCCCCTTCTCCTCCTGCCCTCAATCTTCCCCAGCATCAGGGTCTTTTCAAATGAGTCAACTCTTTGCATGAGGTGGCCAAAGTATTGGAGTTTCAACGTCAACATCAGTCCTTCCAATGAACATTCAGGACTGATCTCCTTTAGGATGGACTGGCTGGAAATCCTTGCAGTCCAAGGGACTCCCAAGCGTCTTCTCCAACACCACAGTTCAAAAGCATCAATTCTTTGGTCCTCAGTTTTCCTTACCATCCAACTCTCACATCCATACATGACCAGTGGAAAAACCATAGCCTTGACTAGACGGACCTTTGTCGGCAAAGTAATGTCTCTGCTTTTTAATATGCTGTCTAGTTTGGTCATAACTTTCCTTTCAAGGAGCAAGCGTCTTATAATTTCATGGCTGCAGTCACCATCTGCAGTGATTTTGGAGCCCAGAAAAATAAAGTCAGCCACTATTTCCACTATTTCCCCATCTATTTGCCATGAAGTGATGGGACCGGATGCCATGATCTTAGTTTTCTGAATGTTGAGCTTTAAGCCAACTTTTTCACTCTCCTCTTTCACTTTCATTAGAGGCTCTTTAGTTCTTCACTTTCTACCATAAAGGTGGTATCATCTGCATATCTGAGGTTATTGATATTTCTCCTGGAAATCTTGATTCCAGCTTGTGCTTCTTCCAGCCCAGCGTTTATCATGATATACTCTGTATAGAAGTTAAATAAGCAGGGTGACAATATACAGCCTTGACATACTCCTTTTCCTATTTGGAACCAATCTGTTGTTCCATGTCCAGTTCTAACTGTTGCTTCCTGACCTGCATACAAATTTCTCAAGAGGCAGGTCAGGTGGTCTGATATTCCCTTCTTTTTCAGAATTTTCCACAGTTT
Source organism: Bubalus bubalis (assembly GCF_019923935.1). Classification (NCBI taxonomy): domain Eukaryota; kingdom Metazoa; phylum Chordata; class Mammalia; order Artiodactyla; family Bovidae; genus Bubalus; species Bubalus bubalis. The sequence continues at coordinate 78,985,610 of NC_059162.1, read as the reverse complement.
ATTGTGATCCACACAGTCAAAGGCTTTGGCATAGTCAAGAAAGCAGAAATAGATGTTTTTCTGGAACTGTCTTGCTTTTTCCATGATCCAGCGGATGTTGGCAATTTGATCTCTGGTTCCTCTGCCTTTTCTAAAACCAGCTTGAATATCTGGAAGTTCGTGGTTCATGTATTGCTGAAGCCTGGCTTGGAGAATTTTAAGCATTACTTTACTAGCATGTGAAATGAGTGCAATTGTGTGGTAGTTTAAGCATTCTTTGGCATTGCTTTTCTTTGGGATTGGAATGATAACTGACCTTTTCCAGTCCTGTGGCCACTGCTGAGTTTTCCAAATTTGCTGGCATATTGAGTGCAGCACTTGCACAGCATCATCTTTCAGGATTTGGAATAGCTCAACTGGAAATCCATCACCTCCACTAGCTTTGTTCATAGTGATGCTTCCTAAGGCCCAGGTGATTTCACATTCCAGGATGTCTGGCTCTAGATGAGTGATCACACCATCGTGATTATCTGGGTTGTGATAATCTTTTTTGTACAGTTCTTCTGTGTACTCTTACCACCTCTTCTTAATATCCTCTGCTTCTGTTAGGTCCATACCATTTCTGTCTTTTATTGAGCCCATCTTTGCACGAAATGTTCCCTTGGTATATCTAATTTTCTTCAAGAGATCTCTAGTCTTTCCCACTCTATTGTTTTCCTCTATTTCTTTGCATTGATCGCTTAGGAAGCTTTTCTTATCTGTCCTTACTATTCTTTGGAACTCTGCATTCATATGGGTATATCTTTCCTTTTCTCCTTTGCTTTTTGCCTCCCTTTTTTTCACAGCTATTTTAAGGCCTCTCAGACAGCCATTTTGCTTTTTTTGCGTTTCTTTTTCTTGGGGATGGTCTTGATTCCTGTCTCCTGTACAATGTTACGAACCTCCATCCATAGTTCTTCAGGCACTCTGTCTATCAGATCTAGGCCCTGAAATCTATTTCTCACTTCCACTGTATAGTCATAAGGGATTTGATTTAGGTCATACCTGAATGGTCTAGTGGTTTTCTCCACTTTCTTCAATTTAAGTCTGAATTTGGCAATAAGGAGTTCATGATCTGAGCCACAGTCAGCTCCTGGTCTTGTTTTTGCTGACTGTATAGAGCTTCTCCATCTTTGGCTGCAAAGAATATAATCAATCTGATTTTGGTGTCGACCATCTGGTGATGTCCATGTGTAGAGTTTTCTCTTGTGTTGTTGGAAGAGGGTGTTTGCTATGACCAGTGCATTCTCTTGGCAGAACTCTATTAGCCTTTGCCCTGCTTCATTCTGTACTCCAAGGCCAAATTTGCCTATTACTCCAGGTATTTCTTGACTTCCTATTTTTGCATTCCAGTCCCCTATAATCAAAACCAATAAGAGCCTAATGTAAAAAATAAATAAACAGTTTATGCAGCTCAATATCCAAAAAAGAGACATCCCAATTAAGAAACAAGCAGAAGACCTGAATAGACATTTTCCCAATAAAGACATACAGACAGCCATTGGGCACATGGAAAGATGCTCACTATTGCTTAATCATCAGAAAAATGCAAATCACAACTTTGGTGTGATATCACCTCATACCTTTCAGAATGACTGTTATTAAAAAGACTACAAGTCAGAAATGTTGGTGAAGATGGGGAGAAAACGGAGCCCTTGGGCAACACTGATAGAAATGTTAATTGATTTATTCACTGGAAAATGGTACAGCATTTCCTTAAAAACTAAACATGGATTACCATATGATCCAGCAATTCCACTCATGGGTGTATATCCAAATAAAGCAAAAACACTAATTCAAAATGATGCATTTTGAACACTAATTCAAAATGATACACTGAGCATCTCAGTGTTCATAATAGTGTTATTTACAGTAGCCAAAATACAGAAGCAATCTAAGTGAGTGGATAATGATGTGTATATCTATATATATTCAATGGAATGCTATTTAGTCATAAAAAGAAGGAAAATATAACATTTGCAACATGGAAAGACCTGAAGGGTATTATGCTTAGTGAGGTGAGTCAGACAGAGAAAGATACTTATATCACTTATATCACATTTCTTTACCAGTCTCTTCAGACCCAATTTCCCTGTTCCTACTTCCTGTCCCTTCTCTACTGTTTAATGGTATGACTATGTCTCCCCCTTAATCTTTTTGAAAAAAATCATTTGCAGCCATCTCCAAGTTTTTATTTGCAACAAGCCCAATAGGAGACCAAATAACATGCTGTTCCCGAAATCAAATATTAATTTAAACTGCATCCATAGAAGTGTGGATTTCAGAACTCTGGAAATCCTTCTCTGGCACTTTTGTGGACTGAATTTGGAACTCTGAGCCTAGTTTTTATGCTGTTCCTGAGGACATCAACAAATGAGAAAGCATCGCAGGAAGAGTGTGAAGATTATTTAATGCTATGGAAACCATAGCACAGAAAGAAAGAGTTGACAGACATAGGGATATTTCATAGAAAAAAGAGTAGACACAGGATTATAGGAAAGTCATTTTTAAACAGAAAGAGGCTGTCAATGCAGAGTGGAATGATCCTTAGGAAAATCAAGCCCAAAACCCTTCGGACATTGCTTTTATTTTGTGGTGCTATAAGCAAAGCATAAACAAATACCACCTGCTTTTTAGGGAGGCATCTCTGCCCATTTGAGACTCGCTGCCTGTGTTAGAAAAGGTTTTGGAGATGTGATTGCTCATTGCTACATCCTTAGGAGAAGGGTTAGAAGTCCTCTGGTTTAATGAATTCGTTTGTGCACTTATAATGGCAAACATATCCAAATGTTTTCTTGGTCAGAAAATATTGTTAGTTAATATGACAACAGCTCATTTCAATCAGGTCATGCTTTCTTTCACTCAATAATTGTTTGATATTCATTCACATAGTCCCGATTAAGCCATCCATTTATGTAAGAGGAGCTTACTGAGCAAAGATAACTTTGATGAAAGAGAACAAATACTGTGCATTTAGAGAATCTAAATCCTGTAAATAATGCCTTTAAAAAATTATATTGGAATACACATAATATTTACCATTTTAACCTCTTTAAAGTATAAAATCCAGTGGATTTTAGTACATTCACAGTGTTTGTAACTACCATCACTCTAGTTCCAGAACATTTTCATCATTCCAAAAGGAAAGGAAACATGCATCCATTAACAGAGTCACTCTTCATTTCTCCTTCCTCCAGTCTCTAGCTACTACTAACTTGCTTTCTATTTCTGTCCCTATGAATTTGCCTATTCTGGATATTTCATATAAATGGAATCATGTAATATGGGGCCATTTGTGTCTGGCTTCTTTCATGCAGGAAGTATTCCAAGTTCATTTGTGATGTAGCGTGTATCCATACTTCATTTCTTTGTATGGCTGAATCATATAGTCCATTGTATAGATATACTGCATTTTATCTGTCCATCAGTTGATGGACAGTTGGATTGTATCCACATTTTGATTACTGTGAATAGTCCTGCTATGAACATTGCTGTGCAAGTTCTTGTTTAGTTGGCTGTTTTATGTTGTTTATGTGTCTACTTAGGTATGGAATTAGATGATAATTTTTTAACTAACTGAAGAACTTTTATTTTTTAAAGTGAGACTTTAGGCTTCCTGTTCTCTGGTTTGCCTATCATTTGTTGGATTATGAAAGGTTGTCAGTACATGATTCTCACTTCTTTAGAGCTTTAGCAATAACAGTGACCAAAATCTTATAAATAAATTTTTAGGAAATGTATATATAGACGGATTTCTGCAGTCCTCAAGCTAGCATTTTATATCATTCCTTGTTTGCAAGGTGTTGTGCAAATGGGGTCCTGGATCTCTGCTTCCAAGTTGGTCTCTATACCATACACTGGGTTAAGGACATCCAGGCCTTGAGCTGGTTAAACCCTGGCTCTTGCTAGTGTTGGCCAGGCGGAAATGTGCTCTCATATTTTTATTTTTTTCAGAAGATACTAGAAATCTAGATCTTATATAATATTCTAATTTTTAAATTTGGCAACTTATTCATATAAATAAGTAAATAACCCAACCAATGAACCAACTAACGAACCAACCAACAAACCAGTGTGAACCAAACAACACGAGACTGGGAGTTAGATTTGGCTAGTAGTGTCATGTGTGTGCTCAGTCATGTCTGACTCTTTGCAACCCGATGGCTGTAGCTAGCCAGACTCCTCTGTCCATGAGGTTTTCCAGGCCAGAGTACTATAATGGAGTGCCATTTCCTTCTCCAGGGGATCTTCCCAATCCAGGGATCAAGCCTTCATCTCCTGCATTGGTAGGCAGATTCTTTACCTCTATGCCACCTGGGAATTGGATTTGACTTGGCTAACAGGCCATCAATTTACTACTTTTGCTCTGTTTTTCTTTATGGTTGTACCATTACTTAGAGCATTATAATAACAATAAAGCCAATAATAGCTAGTGCATTCATTCCAAATACCACATTCCAGGTACAAGTCCAAGCATTTTATACATGTCAACTTAATCCTCATGACAATTCAACAAGGTAGGTGTAGTTTATCATTATTTCTGAAGAACACTTCTCAGAATACTTCAGTTAGCTTTTTATGAATTTAGTTTCCTTTATATACTATAGGCAACTTGTGGGCAGGGACCATTCTTTATTTATACTTATGACCCCAGAACTGAGTCCAGTGCCAAGTATATGTAGATATTCTCTAAATATCAGTTAAGTGAATGAATGAATTGTATCTGTCTCCAAGAATCGTATAATTCTTGTCTGCTCTGAAATAGTAGAATCAGTCACTAACGTTTAAGGGTTTCTATGTGCTTAGGGAATTGTCAGCCACATACCAGAGCTTTTAGGTTTTTAATAAAGCCCATACTATGAAGTTTCTGGATCTCTAGAAGAACTTTCTGATTCTAATCCTACCTCTGTTAGTTATTATTTTTGTGCTCTTGATCAAATCACATGCCTCTATGTACCTCATTTTAATTATCATCAGAATAGTGATAATGATGTGATGATAGTCATGTCTTCATGGTTACCATATGCTCTGTCTTAATCTAAGCAATTTGTAGGAATGATATCTCTTAATGATATCTAGCTCCTGGACTTTGTGAGGATTAAATGAGTTAATTCATGTAAGGATTTCTACTTTGCTTAGCATACAGTGAGCATTCAGCAGAGTTGGCTATTATTTTTATGTCCATTTTACCAAAGAGGAAATTTAGTTGTAGACTGAGTAAATTGTCTAAGGTTACATGACTAGCAAACTGCAGGATTTGAATTCAGATCTCTGCCTACCTGGATTAAAGATTCTTTCCTTAACCACCATGCTGTACTGCCCAACTCCCAGAATATTCTTTGCCTTTCCCCATTTCTCTGTAGTATCTACATTTAGACCGTAGAAGTGTGGCCAAAATTAGCTCTCTCTCCCTTCTCTGACCTTCTTTGTTATTTATTGGGCAGTTCATTTTGTACAAAACTGTGACATTTCCCTCTATCATTATATTAATCTGTATTTTAAATCTTACAGACTTTAGCTCTTGTCTTTCTTTTCTATGACACAGCCTAGCACAGTACACAGTGCATGAGGGGTTGAACCACTTTGTAACTTCAAGAAGAGAATTCCTATACTCTTGAGGTGTGGGTCACTTACAGCTTTAGAGAGAGTGGACAGTAGTGGAAGGAAAGTGGCATCACCCATGAATTCACTTACTCTTATTTACTCTTGCAAGAAGTGTTTTTGATTTTAGAGCCTCTACTAGGTGCTGTAATAGACTCATTCCCTGTCTCCGAGAAACTTGGCTACAGGTATATTCAGATCAGAATGATGATCAAAAGTGTGATGAATTTGTAACCAGGTAGCCTACACATCTTTCTCATATACTGCATATTGCTTCACCTCAAACAGAATGAAAAATTAAAATGTGTGCTTGCAGCATTCTTTCATTGTCTCTGAGTTGTCTGTATCTCTCAGCCTCTGTCTTCTTTTGGTCTTGGTCATTCTCATTTCCATTTAAAACTTTCTTAGTGGACTTGGGTGTGGACAGCCATTATTTCTGGTTAAAACATCACTTTTCTTTTTTGGTTAAAAATTCCTGCTGATTGGGTCATAGTTGGATAGGTGACCCTGTTGATGACTTAAAGGAGCTTGACAATTCTGACCTTTGATCTTAGTTGTTTTATATACCAGGTAGCCTGTAGGTTCCATGTGAAATATGTCATGTAAACCTGCTTGAGCTCTAAATTCCCCATGGATATTCTGCAGGGTAGTTAATCAAACGTATTGTACATAGTTTTTGTACTGAACCTATAAAGCCACATGTGATGCAGCTCAACAAATGACAGTGAATTAAAAAAGAAAACTGCAGACTGCACAAACTGATTTAAGAGAATGGAGAGGATTATTTAGAGAAAAGATTAGAGGAGCTAATTACACACAGCTTGACTGAACAGGAACTAAAGGGGGAGTTAATGACTCTTTCATATTGTTTGAAGATGCTGAATATTGAGGAGGAAAAAATATTTTATGTAATACAATGAAATGTTATTAAGAGCGATGAGGCAGAATTGAGAATGAGAATATTTAAATGAAGTACATGTGAACTCTATTAAAGATAAAATTTATTAAATTATGAGGTAGTCTTTCCAATTATAAGACAGAAGCCTCTCCTTGAAGAAATAAAAATAAGCATTTAAAGTGGGCTAAAAAGTTTTCTTAAAAATAATTTTAATATTTGTCAAGCAGTTTAAATGACATGCTATTTTTTCATATTTATTAGTCTTCAGTTTGAGCAATCTTTTTTTCCAACAAAGACCCATTCTGTCCCACATATTTCTACGATGTGTGTCCTGTAAATTCCTAGGTCATTAACCATGTGAGAGAGGTCCAGTGTCGCAATATTAAAACAGTTGCTTTTTAGGATTTTGTTTCATCGTGTATGCTAAGTTGCTTTAGTTGTGTCTGACTCTTTGTGACCTCATGGACTGTAGCCCTCCAAGCTTCTCTACATCCATGGTATTCTCCAGGCAAGAATACTGGAGTGGGGTGCCATCCCCTCCTCCAAGGGATCTTCCTGACCCAGGATCAAACCCTTGTCTCTTAAGTCTCCTGTATTGGCGGGCAGGTTCTTTACCGCTAGCACCACCTGGCTAGCAGTGGTGCCGCAGTAAAGAATCTGCCTGCAATGCAGAAAACCTGGGTTTCACCCCTGGGTCAGGAAGATTCCTTAGAGAAGGAATGGCAACCCACTCCAATATTCTTGCTTGGGAAATCCCATAGACAGGGGAGCCTAGTGGACTGTAGTCCACGGGGTCGCAGTTGGATAGGACTTAGTGACTAAACAACAAATCAGTCATGGTATGAAACAAAATACACTGGTTAATGAATACTAAAAAAAAAAAAAAAAAAAAATTATTCCATTGGTATGGTCCTAAGAGTAATGGTCCTAAGAGCTGTTGACAAGGGTATGACATTTAGATATTTCTATGCCATTGTGTTTTCCTTTTCCAAGTGAGAAAGTTATTCCATATCACACAGGAAAATTGTGACAAATTGTTACTAACAAGCCCCCTAAACCATCATGAAAGGACAAATGGAACATATCTGTATTGTAAGTTGTTAAAAACTGAATAAACAAAATGAACTTAAGTACATACTATGACAAAACCTCCTTCAAAAGGTTCCACACTGCCGCATCAGTGCCTTTGACCTGCAGCAGGTCACCGCTGACCCACGCCTCTGCTGTAGACTCCTAGACACTCACAGGCAAGTCTGGGTCAGTGTCTTGTGGGGTCACAGCTCCTTTCTCCTGAGTCCTGGTGCACACAAGGTTTAGTTTGTACTATGTTCAAGCTGGATTTAGAAAAGGCAGGGGAACCAGAGATTAAACTGCCAACATCTGTTGGATCATCAAAAAAGCAAGAGAATACCAGAAAAACATCTACTTCTGCTTTATTGATTATGCCAAAGCCTTTTAGTGTGTTCAGTTCAGTTCAGTTGCTCAGTCATGTCCAACTCTTTGCGACCCCATGAATTGCAGCACGCCAGGCCTCCCTGTCCATCACCAACTCCTGGAGTTTACCCAAACTCATATCCATCGAGTCAGTGATGCTATCCAGCCATCTCATCCTCTGTCGTCCCCTTCTCCTCCTGCCCCCAATCCCTCCCAGCATCAGGGTCTTTTCCAACGAGTCAACTCTTCACATGAGGTGGCCAAGTATTGGAGTTTCAGATTCAGCATCAGTCCTTCCAATGAACACCCAGAACTGATCTCCTTTAGGAAGGACTGGTTGGATCTCCTTTCAGTCCAAGGGGCTCTCAAAAGTCTTCTCCAACACCACAGTTCAAAAGCATCAATTCTTCAGTGCTCAGCTTTCTTCACAGTCCAACTCTCACATCCGTACATGACCACTGGAAAAACCATAGCCTTGACTAGATGGACCTTTGTTGGCAAAGCAATGTCTCTGCTTTTGAATATGCTATCTAGGTTGGACCTAACTTTCCTTCCAAAGAGTAAGTGTCTTTTAATTTCATGGCTGCAATCACCATCCGCGGTGATTTTGAAGCCCCCCAAAATAAAGTCTGACACTGTTTTCACTGTTTCCCCATCCATTTCCCATGACATGATGGAACCAGATGCCATGATCTTAGTTTTCTGAATGTTGAGCTTTAAGAAAGACTTCCTCAGCCATCAATGCAAGGAAAAAGAGGAAAACAACAGAATGGGAAGGACTAGAGATCTCTTCAAGAAAATTAGAAATACCAAGGGAACATTTACTGTGTAGATCACAACAAATTGTGGAAAATTCTTCACGAGATGAGAATACCAGACCACCTTACCTGCCTCTTGAGAAATCTGTATGCAGGTCAGGAAGCAACAGTTAGAACTGGACATGGAACAGACTGGTTCCAAATCAGGAAAGGAGTACATCAAGGCTGTATATTGTCACCCTGCTTATTTAACTGCTCTGCATAGCACATCATGCAAAATCCTGGGCTGGATGAAGCACAAGCTGGAATCAAGATTGCCGGGAGAAATATCAATAACCTCAGATATGCAGATGACAACACACTTATGGCAGAAAATGAAGAAGTACTAAAGAGCCTCTTGATGAAAGTGAAAGAGGAGAGTGAAAAAGCTGGCTTAAAACTCAACATTTAAAAAACTAAGACCATGGCATCCAGTCCCATCACTTTATGGCAAGTAAATGGAAAAACAATGAAAACCGTGACAGACCTTATTTTCTTTTGGTTCCAAAATCACTGCAAATGGTGAATGTAGCCATGAAATTAAAAGACAGTTGCTCCTTAGAAGAGATGCTATGACCAATCTAGACAGCATATTAAAAAGCAGAGACATTACTTTGCTGACATAGGTCTGTATAGTCAAAGTTTTGGTTTTTCCACTAGTCATGTATGGATGTGAGAGTTGGACCATAAATAAAGCTGAGCACTGAAGAACTGATGCTTTTGAACTGTAGTGTTGGGGAAGACTCTTGAAAGTCCCTTGGACTGCAAGATCAAACCAGTCAATCCTAAAGGAAATCAGTCCTGAATATTCATTGGAAGGACTGATGCTGAAGCTGAAGCTCCAATATTTTGGCCACCTGATGCAAAAAGCTGACTCATTGTAAAAGACCATGATGCTGGGAAAGATTGAAGGCAGGAGAAGGGTACGACAGAGGATGAGATGGTTTGATTGTATCACTGACTCAATGGACATGAGTTTGACCAAACTCGGAATTTGTGACAGACAGGGAAGCCCGGCGTGCAGCAGTCCATGGGGTTATAAAGAGTTGGACACGACTGGGTGACTGAAATGAAGCTGATGAAAAAATCAACCAGTTAAAGAATTTTGTCATCTTTTTAGTCTTTGAGAAGATGAGAAGATAGTGGCTTACATCAATGTTACATAAATAAGATTATGGTATTGAGAAAAAAAGGGGGGGGGTGGGAAGAGGCCTGATTCTTGATTACCTGAGTAAAATTCAAAAAGTAATCATTGAAAATATTGGCAAAGATTTTGGTGTTTGATTTTTATTGCTGAGGTAGCCTGAACTCAAAGGAAAAATAATAGGAAGTCTAGCCTATGATGAGAAATGCAGAAAACAAAGTGAGGGAATGTCTTCACCAAAGTGCCCCCAAGTGCTAACAAAGAGGCTTCCTTTCGAGGCAACATGGAGGCGGCTCCTGTGTGCATTGCTGGCAGATTCTCTCCCGTTTTCTTATCCCTTATGAGAATGTTGTTGATGTTTAGTAGAAAGAGGTCTTTCACATTCCATTTGGTTCTTAGTGCAGATCTTCTGAACCTTCCTCTGCTTTTTCCTCATGGTCTTCCTGATTCATTGTTATTGAATATCACAGGGTTTTCTATTTGGTCTTTCCCCCATGTGAGGAAATTCTATTTAAATCTATTATTTTTCTTCATAACAATTTGTGTGCAATCTTCAAGCAGTAGAGCTTCTAACACTGGCGTTGTTGTTCAGTCACTCAATTGTGTCCAAGTCTTTGCAACTCCATGGATTGCAGCACGCCAAGCTTCCCTGTCTTTCACTATCTCCTGGAGTTTGCTCAAACTCATGTCCATTGAGTTGGTGATGTCATCCACCCATCTCATCCTCTGTCACCCCTTTCTTGTTCTGCCGTCAATCTTTCCCAGCATCAGGGTCTTTTCCAATGAGTTGGCTCTTCACATCAGGTCTCATCAAAGTATTGGAGCTTCAGCTTCAGCATCACTCCTTCCAATGACTATTCAGGGTTGATTTCCTTTAGGATTGCCTGGTTTGATCTCCTTGCAGTCCAGAAGCTCTATATCCTAATTATTTTGTGGCCTACATTTTTATTCATAAAATTTTAACAAAGTTCAGTTTAGAAAATGTTAAAGTCATATTAAAAATAGAACTCATCAAAATATATATACTAATCATCATCTATGTGTACTAATTTCTAAGGTAGAGTAAATAGTATATGATACATATGTCAGGAATAAAGAAAATTCTATCTATGGAATTAGCAGTTCTATGATGTTGATGATTCAAAAGGAAATTCCTCTTTTATCAATGTGGAAATCAAGGCTCAGAGAAGTGACTAATTCAAGATTAAGCAACAGGAGAGTAAAAACACAGATCCTTTCAATGCTACTATCATAGCAGAACACTTCCCACTACTCCAAGTTCTCTACCAAAAAATGTAGTTTCCTTTTGAATCATCAACATCATAGAACTGCTAATTCCATAGATAGAATTTTGATAAAAGAGAGTTAATAAAACCTTTCTTTCTAAAAGTTGGGACTTCCCTGGTGGCTCAGATGGTAAAGCATCTGTCTACAATGTGAGAGACCCGGGTTCAATCCCTGGGTTGGGAAGATCCCCAGGAGAAGGAAATGGCAATCCACTCCAGTACTATTGCCTGGGAAATCCCATGGACAGAGGAGCCTGGTAGGCTACAGCCCATGGGGTCGCAAAGAGTCGGACACGACTGAGCGACTTCACTTTCACTTTCTAAAAGTTATTAGATGTTTATTTCTGCCACTTAATCATGTAAGCATTTGCCAGTGAATTACTTAACATCAGTGCAAATCTTAATCTTCTAACCTGTAAACTAGAGATAACATTATGCTTACTGCATAGTGCTCTGAGGGTTTAATGAGCTGATATGTAAGTACTTAGAATAATGTCTGGAAAAAACTAAATATTAGAGAAGTATTTATTATTATTACAGCATCATATGAGGATTACAAATTGTTTTTATAAAATTTATGGGGGAAATTATATTATAGTGACTGAGGAACTGGATTTAGAGTATAGAAACTAAGATTGTGTCACATAAATTTAGTATCTTACTTTTAAACTCTGTCTTAGGAGAGTTACTTAACCTCATGAAGCCCAACTTTTATCACTTGTAAAATGGGGATAACAATTACAGCCAGTATCTACCAGATGCATCTGCAGTATTTTAAGAGTTTGTGTTATTATCTCACTTAATTATCCCTACAATTGCTTGCTGCTGCTGCTGCTAAGTCACTTTAGTCATATCTGACTCTAGGCAATATTATTAATAAACCCATTTTACACGAGAAGACTGAAGTATAAAATAGTTAAATAGCTACATAGAGTAGCTAATAAATGATAATGATGGGATTTGAATCCAAGTACTTGAAAGTCTGGAGTCCTTGACCCACGGGTTGATCACCATGTTATTATACTGCCCCCAAAGATGATGATACTATAATACCTCTTAGTATTATTGTGAGGATTAAATAAATGAATCCATGTAAAGGATTTAGTCTAAATCCTGACACATGAAAAATGCTCAGTAAATGATAGCTCTCATTAAGGAACATGATCATTATATTGGGTTGGCCAAAAAGTTTGTTCTGGTTTTTCTATAACATCTTACAGAAAAACTCGAACAAACCTTTTGATCAACCAAATAATATGGTTTGTAAGTCTTAAGGCTGTGCCACATGGAAGCAATGTTCATCAGTAGTCAGAGACATAAGTGTGTTAACAGATTTGAGTCTCAATCTCTTCTTGCCAACTGTAACCTTGGTCAACTTACTTACTTTTTTTTTTTTTTTTCCTTATCCCTCTATTAGACAGGGGAGAAACACCTACAGATGCCAATTATTCACCTATTGTCTCTCATCTCCAGCATCCCCCCTGCCCCCTACCCTTTTATTTTACCATTCTGCAATACTGAAGGTGGAACTCAGTGGACAGCATTTCTTAAACTCACTGATTAGCATTCTGAGCACCAACTGTGTAGGGACTTTTCCTCTGAATCTGTAAGTTCTGTTAACCCCACATCTTCCCTTTTTCTCCAGCCTGAGGACTTCTTGCACTTACTAATACCTGCTTTACCTCTACATATTTACTTCTCTTTCAATCACCTAATACGTGTGCTAAATTCCCATTTTGGAATATCTGCCTGGTCTTCATTTTAATGACAGGGCCCATACAAAATACACACTCCTAGGGTTCCTGTGAAAATCAACTAAACTAATCTTGCAAAAATTACTTACTTTAGAGCCTGGCATAAAGCAAACATTCAAGAAGTGATAATCTCTAGCATTATCTGGAGATAGAATTGGCAGAATTTGTCTATTTCTAGATTGGTTCAGGCCCTGTAAGCAGTGTAAGCCATACTGTTCCATACTTTAATGATGAGGAGCCAGATCCTGAGTAACCAGAATGAACACCAGGGTTGTGGATGGGAGATCTGAGAGTTGAGTGTATTGCTCTTGGTCAGTTGGTGTTGCAAAGATTTGCCCTGACAGACTGGTGATATATGTTAAGCCTGTCCTTTTTAGTAGAAACCCAATAATGTATATGGAGAAGTGTACACTTTAGAAATGTACCTGACATATTTGTTGTTGTTCAGTTGCTCAGTCATGTCCAACTCTTTGCGACCCCCATGACTTCATTACTACCTGACATATATTGAGGACCTATTCACTGTCAGAGAAACAGATTTGGGACAATCGGAGAAGGCAATGGCAACCCACTCCAGTACTCTTGCCTGGAAAATCCCATGGATGGAGGAGCCTGGTGGGCTTCAGTCCATGGGGTCGCTGAGTCGGACATGACTGAGCGACTTCACTTACACTTTTCACTTTCATGAATTGGAGAAGGAAATGGCAACCTACTCCAGTGTTCTTGTCTGGAGAATCCCAGGGATGGCGGAGCCTGGTAGGCTGCCATCTATGGGGTCACACAGAGTCGGATACGACTGACGTGACTTAGCAGCTTAGCAGAAGCAGATCATCAGCCAGAGAAGGCAGTGGCAACCCACTCCAGTACTCTTACCTGGAAAATCCCATGGGCGGAGGAGCCTGGTAGGCTGCAGTCCATGGGGTTGCTAAGAGTCAGACATGACTGAGCGACTTCACTTTCACTTTTCACTTTCATGCATTGGAGAAGGAAATGGCAACCCACTTCAGTGTTCTTGCCTGGAGAATCCCAGGGACGGGGGAGCCTGGTGGGCTGCCGTCTATGGGTTCTCACAGAGTCGGACATGACTGAAGCGACTTAGCAGCAGCAGATCATCAGCCTAGTGTTGAAAGTGTTAGTTGCTCAGTCATATCCGATGCTTTGCGTCCTCATAGACCATAGCCCACCAGGCTCCTCTGTCCCTGGAATAATTCAGGCACGAATACCAGAGTGGGTAGCCATTCCCTACTCCAGGGGATCTTCCCAACCCAGAGACCGAACCCGTGTCTCCTGCATTGCAGGCAGATTCTTTACCATCTGAGCCACCAGAGAAGACATGTACCTGACACATTCAGTTCAGTTTAGTTGCTCAGTCGAGTCTGACTCTTTGTGACCCCAAGGACTGCAGCACGCCAGGCCTCCCTGTCCATCGCCAACTCCCGGAGTTTATTCAAACTCATGTCTATTGAGTCGATGATGCCATCCAACCATCTCATCCTCTGTCGTCCCCTTCTCCTCCCGCCTTCAATCTTTCCCAGCATCAGGGTCTTTTCAAATGAGTCAATTCTTCGCATCAGGTGGCCAAAGTATTGGAGTTTCAGCTTCAACATCAGTCCTTCCAATGAATATTCAGGACTGATTTCCTTTAGGATGTACCTGGCACATAGTGAGGATCTGTTCTCTGTTAGAGAACAAGATTTGGAGAAATCTAAATCATCAACCTAGGGCCTCATCAATCCTATTTTTTTGGGGGGCCCCATCGATTCTTCCCCATCAGTTTCTATAGCTTGCATAGTGAATGCATAAATAACTGATATTCATAAATATGTCCCTGAGTCATGGTCTAGAGTAATGGTTCACAATCCTGGTTTTACATTATAATCATCTGAGGCACTTAAAATAAAAAGGAAAGCCTGATGTTCTTGGCCTAAGCTTCAGAGATTCTAATTTAATTCATGTGGGGGAGGGCAGAAAATGGATATGTTTTTAAAACTTCTCCAGTTGATTCTAAGATGCAACCAAATCTGTGATTTAAAGATGAATTATATATTTCACATACCATTATTAACGTGGTAAAAGACCATATGTGCATGCATGCTAAGTCACTTCAGTCATGTCCGACTCTTTGCGACCATGTAAACTGTAGCCCACCAGGCTTCTCTGTCCATGATATTCTCCAGGCAAGAATACTGGAGTGGGTTGCCATGCCCTCTTCCAGGGGATCTTCCCAACCCAGGAATTGAACCCATGTCTCTTGTGTCTTCTGCATTGCAGGTGGGTTCTTTACCCACTGAGCCACCTGGGAAACCCAGAAAACCATATAGTTTATATTTTAAAATATTTCCATTGTAAAATTTGTTTATTTGAGGAATGGAGGGGCTTTCTGTTAGCTTTCTGGAAAACTGAGTAATGTTCATTGCCTTAGATTCTCCTCCATAACTGTTTCCTCTGTGTACATTTGGTCTGTTGCTGCTCTTTTTACAACATAAAGATATCTAGAATATTGCATAGAACTAGTTCTAGTTTAGTAACTCAATAATTCTTAAAAAAATTTTTTTTGATTGAGGTGTAGTTGATTTCCAACACTAGTAGTTTTAGGTATACAACATAGTGATTCAAATTTTTATAGATGTTGCTCATTTAAAATTATAAAATATTGTCTATATTCCCTTGCTGTAGAGTATATTCTTAAAGTTTATTTTATACATAGTAATTTGTACTTCTTAATCCCCTACCCATATTTTGGCCCTCCCCCTTCTCTCTCCCACTGTTTACCACTAGTTTGTTCTCTGTATCCGTGAGTCTGTTTCTGTTGTTATATCCACTAGTTTGTTTTATTTCTTAGATTCCACATAGAAGTGATAACATACAGTATTTTTATTTTTCAATATGACCTGTTTCACCAGGCATAATACCTCCAGATCCATCCGTGTTGTTGCAAATGGCAAAATGTCCTTGTTTTTTTCTGGCTCAATAGTATTCCATTGTATATAAATATACCACCTCCTTTTTTTCCATTCTTCTGCTGATGGACATTTATGTTCTATATCTGGGCTATAATAAATAATACTGCTTTGAACATTGATATGAATATGTTTTTTTGAATTACTGTTTTCATTTTCTTAGGATATACCCAGGAGTGGAATTGCTGGTTCATATGGTAGTTATATTTTTAGTTTGTTGAGAAAGCTCCATACTGTTTTCCACAGTGACTGAATCAATTCATATTTCCACCAATAATGTACAAAGGTTCCCTTTTCTCCACATATTTACCATCATTACTTGTAGTCTTTTTGATAATAGCCTTTGTGACATGTGTGAGATGATATTTCATCATGGTTTTGATTTGCATTTCTGTGGTAATTAGTGATGTTGAGCATCATTTCATGTTTCTGTTGGCCATCTGTGTGTCTTCTTTGGGAAAAGGCCTATTCAGATTTTCTGCCCTTTGTCTAACCAGGTTGGTTGTTTTTTGATACTGAGCAACCCACTCCAGTATTCTTATTGTATGAGATGTTTATATATTTTTTATATTAACCCCTTGTTGATAATATCATTTGCAAATATTTTTCTGCATTTCAGCATGCTGTCCTTAATTTTGTCAGTGGTTTCCTTTGCTGCAACTCAATAATTCTGAATGCAATTGAAATTCTTTACTATGGAAAAATTCTATATGGGAATGAAAGGGCAATGTGTGTTTAGCTATAAGTACTCTAGATATGTGTGCTAAAATGGCATGTGTTCACTTCACGAGTCATCTATTTTAAAGTATTATCAGATGCCTGGAAAGGGGGATTTTTCCAAAGTATTTTCTAAAATACTTTTGAAATAGGCTATTGCAATTTATATAATCTTATAACAGAGAACTGGGAGAGGGCAATGGCACCCCACTCCAGTACTCTTGCCTGGAAAATCCCATGGATGGAGGAGCCTGGTAGGCTGCAGTCCATGGGGTCACTAGGAGTTGGACACAACTGAGCGACTTCACTTTCACTTTTCACTTTCAGGCATTGGAGGAGGAAATGGCAACCCACTCCAGTGTTCTTGCCTGGAGAATCCCAGGGATGGTGGGGCCTGGTGGGCTGCCGTCTATGGGGGTCGCACAGAGTCGGACAGGACTGAAGCGACTTAGCAGCAGCAGCATAACAGAGAAACACAATTGGAAGTGTATTCTCAGAAAGAAGTAAGAAAATAAAATCAGAGGTGCTTTGGACAAAGAAATATGGTAGCATTCATCCTCACTTTCCAAATTGTAACTGTTATTAATCTATATCTTCCTTGCATGCTCGATCAACTGCAGTTTTGTGGTTTATCTTTTACTGTTGTCTTTTGGCTTATTTTTCTTGTCATATGTACTTTCTTCTACTTATTTTTCCTATCCTTGAGAACATGGAAGCACCTTTTTCTTTCTACAGACCTTACTTACCCACAGTAGGAGACCAACGTATGTGAATATCTACCTGTGGAACTGATATGAAGAATAAATATTTATGAAGTGCAAGTTGTACCACAGTTAACTGGCTTCCATTTCTTCTGCCTTTCTTTTGACATGGCTTTATTTTTCCAAGGCCCACTCCCACTTTTCTGAGTAAGTGCACAGGCTTTGGCAGTGAAAGGCATAGGTTTGAATCCTGGCTCTGTCATTTTCTAGTTAAGCAACCTTGGGTAAATTGCCTGAATTTGATGTGCTTCATTTTAAATGCAGATAAAACAGTATCTAGTCTACAGGAATTTTGTTAGGACTGGAATAAGATATATAATGTAAATAAAGATTTACAAAATGCTCAATTAGAAAGTGCTCAGATTTGGTCAACTATAGAGATATGGATGGACCTAGAGACCATTATACAGATTGAAGTAAGTCAGAAAGACAAAAGCAAATATCATGTATTAATGCATGTATGTTGAATCTAGAAAACATAGTATAGATGACCTTATTTGCAAAACAGAATAGAGACACAGACGTGAGAACAAACCTATGGTCACTTAAATGGGGAAAGGGAGTAGGGTGGAATGAATTTGGAGATTGGGATTGATTTATGTACACTGTCGATACTTTGTATAAAATAGATAATAATAACATAGTGTATAGCTCTCATGGAACCCTACTTTGTACTCTGTGGTGATCTAAGTGGGAAGGAAACCCCCAGAAGAGGAGATATATGTATACATATAGCTTATTCACTTTGCTGTGCAGTAGAAACTAACACAAATTGTAAAGCAACTATACTCTAATAAAAATAAATTTTAAAAAGATAAAGAAACCATGAAACCTTTTCACCAGTAGCCAAATGGAAGTTTAGCTAATATGATGTACAGTATATAGTAAAAGGTAGATGTTTCCTTCGGTATGTCTTGTTTGTGATGTTTGCCAAATTAACTGGTGTTATCCTAGTAAATTTATTCCATTTTTATAAATAACCTACATCACATTAAAAAAAGTGCTCAGTGCATGGTCACTATTTTTATTTGTGGCAGTCATTGATGTTATTTATTCATTCAGTTTATTTTCCATGAATAAAATTCACTCATGAATTTATTATTCATTAATGAAATGCATTTTAAGATATCATGATTATCTTCTATGCTTGAAATACCATTCAAGGCACTGCACTGGTGAGGCAGATAGAAATGTTTTCCCTTGCAGAATTCCGGATCCAGTGGGAGATAAAGAGAAACAACTGGCAATTTGTAGGACAATCACTATGATTAGGCTTGACCTTTGACTCATCATCTCCCCTATAGAGTCAGTCACAAAATCCTTTCTAAAGAAAGTAAAGAAATATTTTCTTTATAGTGTTTCTAAGCCTCCCCTTTGTAGTCCTCTGACACCTCCCTTGTCCTGTACTTTGTCACTTTCTGCCTATCATCACAACAGCCTTCGCATTAGTGTCCATGCCTATAGTATTTTTTCCTTCACTCTCTTCCTCCTTGACCACATTAATCCTCTTTAAACACTGCTTTCATCATGTCACTACCCTGTTCAGTAACTCAAATAGCTCATTTGTTACTCTTCTATCAAGTCCAAAGTTATCTGCTAACTTAGCAGACCCACCCACCATTTGTCCCCAGCTCTATGTAATTATGTTTTCCACTTCTCACAGTAGAGCAGCTGCTGTAGGAGGAAGGAATCTGTGTGCCAGAGACACTAAATCTCACCTCCAGACTTCTTACCATTCTCATAGAAATGGCTTCTTTTGAGTGCTAATCATGTGCAAGATATTATATAGCTGTTTTACAATTTATCTCCAATTCTTGAAAAAGTGAGACTCTTAGTAGACATCATTATCCTGATTTACACATCAGGAGAAGGAACTTACCCATGTCAAGCCAGGATCTAAACTCACCTCTGTTTCACCTCAAATTTCTTCTCTGTTCCTTGTACCTCTACCCCATGCTGTACTCTATATTACACTCTATACTTCATTTGGTCCAGAATGTCCTCATTCTCATTCTGTTAATCTAAAACCTTAAATTCTCTTCATGATGTAAGTGCAAGTTCAAGTCCTATCTCTTTCAGAAAATCTCTAATTCTTCCTGCCTTTGTTAATGCAAGGCTTCCCTGACACCTCAGTTGGTAAAGAATCCACCTGCAATGCAGGAAACCCTGGTTTGATTCCTGTGTTGGGAAGACCCGCTAGAGAAGGGATAGGCTACCCACTCCAGTATCCTGGCCTGGAGAATTCCATGAACTGTATAGTCCATTGAGTCACAAAGAGTCGGACACAACTGAGTGACTTTCACTTTTACTTTGTTTCTGTCGACTAAAAAAGATGCACATCTTGAGAGTTGCGAATTAAGTTTTATTTGGGGTAAAATGAGGACTGTAGCCCTGGAGGTAGTACATCAGATAGCTCTGAGAGACTGCTCCAAAGCAGCAGTGAGAGAAGGTCAATATATAAAGTTTTGGTGAAGGGGGAGTTCAATACCATTAAGCACTCATTTTATAAAAGCTTTTTTGTTAGTCATGAGGAGCTGATGTCACCCTGGATTTAGTGCTTCTCTAGATATGAGAAGATGCAAGGATTGAGATCATAAAATCTGTTCCTAAGAACATCCAACTATCTAAAGACCTGTCCCACTGGAGCACAGAGCCTCACTCCACCCGGAACTCCCTTAGGGGTTGTTGAAGGTCAACAGCTATAGCAGCATGGAGCTCTCCATAGAAGCAGATGGCAAATGCCTTTGTTGTTCAGTCGTTGACAATGCTCTTGGTAAGTGCCAGTTTGTAGTTGACACCCTAAAAAAACCACTAATTCCCTGAAGAGTTTCTTCAAAGCATTTGTGAAAGCCAAGTGAGGGAGGTGAGGGTTGCAAGGTACAGAATAAGATCATGCACAGTTCTTTGACTGGCTGGTAATGAGGAAACTGGGTGGTGTCACAAGTGTTAACTATAGTCTTTAGGTTCCAGGAGGACTGGGGCTCCGTACTCAAGGTCATCAAGTAGTTGGTGGGGTGTTTTCACATTGGCAAAACAACTTGGGAAATTTGCATCAAATACTATTATCTAGGTTCTTCAGAAAGAAACTACAGCTGAGGATATGAGGCAAAACTTGTCCTAGGAAGGCCTCATAAGATCCTGCTCCATTACACCTTCATTGATTTCCTTCATCTTTGAACTCCTGCACTGTTCACCATCAATACCACTGTGTTGCTAGCATTTCCCATTGCACTGTGTTCCGTGGTTCTATATATGCCAGTCTTCTTTCCCTAGCTGCATTGTAAGTGCCTTAAGAGCAAGCACTTTGTCTTACTTTAAAATCCCTCAGATGAGATGCAATTTTTCTGAGCATCAGTCAGTATGAAATACATGCTTGTTTGATAGGACCATTTGTCATGCTTAGCCTTTGAGTTATCTTGTTATCTTAGACCCAGATGGGCAAGATAGAAAGAAGTCAAGAGTAAACTTTCATTCAGCTAAAAAAAAATATTAAGACACTCTATAAGAAATATAGAGGCTTCCCAGGTGGCACAATGGTAAAGCATCTGCCTGCCAGTGCAGGAGACGGGGGTTTGATCCCTGGGTCAGGAACATCCCCTGGAGAAGGAAATGTCAACCTGCACCAGTATTCTTGCCTGAAAAATTCCATGGACAGAGGAGCCTGGTGGGCTACCGTCCATGGGGTCTGAGTGACTGAGTACACACATAAGAGCATATGAGAGATATGAGAAATACAGTAAGAGAGTATTTGTATGAAATAAAATAGAAAAATAAACTGATGACATTGTTGCTGGGAATATGACTTAAAACATACAACATAATACTAGAGAGAGGGTCTGCTTCCTGGCAGTCAAAGGCAAAAATGGAAACCTCTCTTACAAAATCCAGTGTCCATGTGATGAAAAACAAATCAATTGCTCATAAACAGTAAATCTATTTTTGGTATCAAGACCAGACAGAAATTTCTCCCCAAGGAAAAGATAAGAGGAAATTGGGTAGATTAGTGAATAACATTCTGGCCAACATTGTAACAGTAGTTACAGTAAAGAATTTCATAGGAATTTTTCTAATAATGACCCTGAATCCAGCTAGTGACATCATAGCAATGAAGTAAAAACCAGTAAGAACACTGGGGTACACGTGTCTCTTTCAATTCTGGTTTCCTCGGTGTGTATGTCCAGCAGTGGGATTGCTGTGTTGTATGGCAGTTCTATTTCCAGATTTTTAAGGAGTCTCCACACTGTTCTCCATGGTGGCTGTACTAGTTTGCATTCCCACAAACAGTGTAAGAGGGTTTCCTTTTCTCCACACCCTCTCCAGCATTTATCGCTTGTAGACTTTTGGATCGCAGCCATTCTGACTGGCGTGAAATGGTACCTCATAGTGGTTTTGATTTGCATTTCTCTGATAATGAGTGATGTTGAGCATCTTTTCATGTGTTTGTTAGCCATCTGTATGTCTTCTTTGGAGAAATGTCTGTTTAGTTCTTTGGCCCATTTTTTGATTGGGTCGTTTATTTTTCTGGTATTGAGCTACATGATGAGTTGCTTGTATATTTTTGAGATTAGTTGTTTGTCAGTTGCTTCATTTGCTATTATTTTCTCCCCTTCTGAAGGCTGTCTTTTCACCTTGCTTATAGTTTCCTTCATTGTGCAAAAGCTTTTACATTTAATTAGGTCTCATTTGTTTATTTTTGCTTTTATTTCCATTACTCTGGGAGGTGGGTCACAGAGGATCTTGCTGTGATTTATGTCAGAGAATGTTTTGCCTGTGCATTCCTCTAGGAATTTTATAGTTTCTGGTCTTACATTTAGATCTTTAATCCATTTTTGTGTATGGTGTTAGAAAGTTTTCTAGTTTCATTCTTTTATAGGTGGTTGACCAGTTATCCCAGCACCACTTGTTAAAGAGATTGTCTTTTCTCCACTGTATATTCTTGCCTCCTTTGTCAATGATAAGGTGTCCATAGGTGCATGGATTTTCTCTCTCGGCTGTCTATTTTGTTGCATCGATCTATATGTCTGTCTTTGTGCCAGTACCATACTGTCTTGATGACTGTAACTTTGTAGTATAGTCTAAAGTCAGGCAAGTTGATTCTTCCAGTTCCATTCTTCTTTCTCAAGATTGCTTTGGCTATTTGAGGTTTTATGTATTTCCATACAAATTGTGAAATTATTTGTTCTAGTTCTGTGAAAAATACCTTGGTAGCTTGATAGGGATTGCATTGAACCTATAGATTGCTTTGAGTAGTATACTCATTTTCACTGTATTGATTTTTCTGATCCATGAGCATGGTATATTTCTCCATTGATTTGTGTCATCTTTGATTTCCCTCATCAGTGTTTTATAGTTTTCTATATATAGGTCTTTTGTTTCTTTAGGTAGATTTATTCCTAAGTACTTTATTCTTTTCATTGCATTGGTGAATGGACTTGTTTCCTTAATTTCTGTTTTCTCATTGTTAGTGTATAGGAATGCAAGGGATTTCTGTGGGATAATTTTATATCCTGCAACTTTACTATATTCATTGATTAGCTCTAGTAATTTTTTGGTGGTGTCTTTAGGATTTTCTATGTAGAGGATCATGTCATCTGCAAACAGTGAGAGTTTTACAACAGTTAGGACATGGAAGCAACCTAGAGGCCCATTGGCTGGATGGATAAGACGAATGGATAAGAAAGCTGTGATACATATACTCAATGGAATATTACTCAGCTATTAAAAAGAACACATTTGAATCAGTTCTAATGAGGTAGATGAAACTGGAGCCTATTATACAGAATGAAGTAAGTCAGAAAGAAAAAGAGCAGTAGAGTATATTAATGCATATATATGGAATTTAGAAAGATGGTAACAATGACCCTATATATGATACAGCAAAAGAGGCACAGATACAAAGAACAGACTTTTGGACTCTGTGAGAGAAGGCGAGGGTGAGATGATTTGAGAGAATAGCATTGAAACATGTATATTACCATATGTGAAACAGATCACACCAGTCCAAGTTTGATGCATGAAACAGAGCACTGAAAGCCGGTGCACTGGGTCAACCCTGAGGGATGCGATGGGGAGGCAGGTGGGAGGGGAGTTCAGGATGGGGGGACACATGTACACCCATGGCTGATTCATGTCAATGTATGGCAAAAACCACTACAATATTGTAAAGTAATTTGCCTCCAATTAAAATAAATAAAATAATTTTTTAAAACAGTAAGAAATAATTCTCACATGGCAAGCAGGGAAATTGCTGTGGCTTTACCCCCCAAAACTCTAATCCAGTAAAAGGGCTAAGGATCTAATGGTTAGAGAAGATGCTGTCCAGGTGAATACTCTAGAGGTCTAGAGGCTTATATATAGAAGTTGGGGGATGGCATGCATCCAGTGGGATCAGGTATGGTAGATCTCACCTGTTTTTCCAGATAGGTGTTGTTTTCTTCATTCTCCTGGGAACTGTGTCTGGAGTTTTGGTAGAAATTCAGACTGTAATTGGGGTAGATTCTCTCTGATGGAAACTAGGCAGAGTGTCAGAGCCACACCATTTTCATTTTGGCTAGAAACATAGGACTAATCAAGAATTGTGAGTTAGCACTGCCATGCGCACAGTTAGGGCAGAAATGGTGAAGGATGTGGGATTAGCTGGATGGATTTGTTTATGTGCTGATTCACTCAAATCAGGATATATGAAATGTAGGATTAGTCAGATGGGGCTAAAAACATGAATGCTGGGACTTTGTTCTTATTGACTTGTGGATGGTTCTCAGCATGTATAACAGAATCACTTAGAGGTGCTTATCAGCATGCACATTCCTGTGCCTCAACCAGGTCCATCTAGGACCTACTGAGTCAATAGCTTTGGCATAGGTCTTGGGGAGCTGCATGCTTTAAAAACTCCCAAGTGATTGTCAAATAGGCTAAGATTTAAGAACCAATGATTTAGGGACCAAGTTGGGTAGAACCTACAGGTTGCAGGTATAAGTATCTGCCCTTAGAAAGTCCTTAGACTGACTTTGAGCTGACATTAGACACAGAGTAATTTTAGTGAGACTTAGAGGTTTGGATCCCATTAAATTTTTTATGAAACATAGGATGATGAAGTGGTTTGGAACAAGTCATTGAGTTTAAAAAAAGGATTTTTATGAGAAAAGTACAGACAGGGAAATTGAGAAGTTCTCTTAATAATGGGAGAAGGTACAAATTTATTGAATGGGGAAGTTTTAATATGAGCTAGCAGCACTTCCTGCCATGTACCTTCATAGGAAGCAGCTCTAAGAGCATCTGAGAAGTTTTATTTTGGGAGAAGGGGAATCTAGAGTGGTTCTACAAGCAGCTAGGGAAATGATAACTTGGCAGAAGATGAAAACAGAACAATAGGCTGCCATCATAAGCAGAATGTCTGGGCACTCTTACTCCAGAAACTTCTCCTGGGTTCTGGATACACTTTGCCAGCATGAGCACAAAGATCTGGGGCATACAGTGCACATTATCCTTGGTCTTGACAGGTGAGGGGGAAGTATGACAGGCTTTGTTTGCATTAGCCTCAAAAATAGGTGTTTTGACTGCAGGTTTATGCAGCTGTCGTTCGTGATGAGGGGCTCGCCCACGCTGCTGCTTGTTGTGTTATTGTTTCATTTGTTTGTTGTAGTGATTTTAAATAGAGAAAGAAAGGAAATGGGGAAAAGGTTTGAACCAAAGCAATCAGGCAGCTTCCATAATGAAAAGCTACCCAAGCTTTTGCCATCGGAAATCTATGCAATCCCACCGCTAATGCTACTCTCGCTATAGGGATTCATCGAGCCAATTTTATCAGCTCAGCAGGGTTCAAAGCCTTTCTTCTCTGAAGAGAAAAAAGGAGAATTATCACCAGGGTAATGAAACACACCCCTCCCACGTTTATGGAGTGTTTTATTAAAAGCATGTTGCTTTGGTCTCACATACCAGTTGCAATAAGTGAGTATAAAATGCCAGAACAGTTCTCAAGGGAAATGCTTTCTTTTTGCTAATTTAAAATTCCTCAAAGAGCATGCAGTCAGGTGTGATGTTAATATTTGGGCTCTTTGCTACCTGAGATTTTTATAAAGGGGTTCGTCAGTGCAGTATTGCAAAGGATCAGCAGAGTTTGGGAGCCACCTGACCAAGGTGGCTCTTCACCATGACCTTCTTTCAGGAAGGTCATTTTAGTGACATTTTTAGCATTCTGCACTTCCTGATATCCCAGACCCTCAAGCTTATTTTCTTATATGATTAATCATTAGTGAATTCTAATTAATGAACAGACCAGGAGCATTGTGCTTACTGATGTTGCTAATAATCATCATTTTTTCTATCTTAAGCTTTTATTTTGCCAGTGACATGTTCACAATTTACTTAGTTTAAACTTTTAACCCAACAGTACTGTTTGTACATCTTACCATTAGTTCCATCCAATTAGCATTTCGCTCTCCAGCTCATCTCCATCCTAAGTCTTCCAAAACTTTAGGGCTTATGTTAAGTTCTAGGGCAATTAACTCCTATCACACCATGTAGTCTAGCAGAGGAGATAGATTTGTAAAGAAATAATTCTAATACAATATGGTAAGGATTATAATAGAGTTGTTTGAAGAGCGAAGTGTAATTGAGAAAAGTGATATTTGAGTTGAATCATAAAAAAATTGAATGGAAATTCACCAGACTGTGTAGAGACAGGTACTCATGCCAGGGAGAGACCTGCAAGTTACAAGGGAACAGTTATGGAATAGCAGAGTGTTTGGGATGCTCAGAGAATGACTGGTAGCTTCAAGCCAGTCAAGTGTGGGTTGACAGACAAAAGATGAAGCCATAACTCAGACAGTCAAACAATCTGTCTGCAATGCAGGAGACTTGGAATTCAATCCCTCGGTTGGGAAAAGCCCCTAGAGAAGGGAATGGCAATCCACTCCAGTATTCTTGCCTGGAGAATTCCATAGACAGAGGAGCCTGAGGGGTTACAGTCCATGGGATCGCAAAAGAATCAGACATGACTGAGCAATTAACACTAGGCTTCGCACAGTTGGGCTTGAACTTTTTTCTGTGAATATTAACAGCCATTAGGCTTTCAAGTAGGGAGACCGTATTTTGAGGAGCATCTTAGAAAGATGACATTGGCAGAAATATGCAAAATTATTTGAAGTGAACCAAACTAGTCAAGGAGATCAGCTAAGAGGCTATGGCAATAGTTCTGAAAATAGCTGAGGCCAAGTGTTTTTAGCTGAGGCCTAAATACAAATTAGGCCAAGTTTGATCTTTGCTCAAGAGAACTTGGTAGTCAGCAGTCTGAAGCAGAGAAGAGGAAAGGGAAGAAAACACAGGAATCTGAGCTTTCTAACTTGGGATATTGGTTGGGGCTGTGTCAGTTCAGATAAGGAACATGTGACTATGTTCCTGAGTTATATTTTAAGGACAAGAAATTATTAAGTTCAGTTTTGAAATAATGAGTTCCAAGTACCCTGGATATCCAAGTGGAGATGTCTAGTATTTAGTTAGATGAAGGGGCCTGGAGCTTAGAAAGAAAGTTTTGACAGGAGACCTGGATTGAAAATGTGGGGACTTCTTATTGGCCTGCCTGAATCATGACTTTATAATGCTATTAATAAGCCTATTCATGCAGCTTCATTACATAGATGGCTCCTTGCGAGGTTCTACTCTCATAAATCTTAACTATTTTTATAACTTGTGCTGCTGAGTCAAATCTACTCTAGGCTATACTTGTATTTCTGTATTTTTTTCACCCTAAATGAAATGGAGACTTGTCTATTTATCTTTGTTTCCAATATCATACTATTGAGTATTCAACAAGGTAAAGTGGAGAAAATTTGGACTTAGGGGTCTGGTAATCACCAGGGCTTTTCATAAAAGTTTCAGTTCTTCTGCCTGGAGCAGTAGGATTAAAATCCTTCTCCCCCATAAGTTAGATTTAGCTCAGTGACCAGCTCTTAGCTCCTGGAATGTGAGTAGGCAGACCATGTCATTTCTAGGCAGAAGCTATAAGATTTACTTTACGAATTTGCACATCTGCAGTCTTAGAGACAGGATTCCTTGTCTGCTAGGGTCCCTGAGTGACTATAATGAGCAGAGTTCCCCTACATGACCCACTTTAGACAGGTAGTATGAGTGAATAATAAAATTTCCTGCCTTAAGCCACTGAGCTTGTTTTTCTCAAAGTATAAACTAACCAGTTTAACTAACTAGACATGAGCATAAGCCCTGGCTCTGTTACTAATTAACTTAACTCTTACACAACTTGTCTGAAGAGCAAGTTCTTCATTTTTGAAATAAGAATAATAATATTGAGGTTGTGAGAGCTCCATAAAGTACCTTATAAATTGTAGCCATTCATTACACTGCAGCTTTTATTATCTTTATAGATAGTTCCTCATTTTTAGCATACTGATTTTGTAATACCTTATGGTCATTTCCCTCTCAGATTTGTTGGACTCAGGTATCTTAAATATGTTTTCTGTTTATCTGAGTTGCTGCTACAGTAGGGGAACAAGAAAGGGACAAGGACAGGACCAGTTTGGCCATGCCAGCATAGATCATCTCATGGGTATGCCATTTATTAATGGTTTATCATTAGTGTTGTGCAGACAGTTCACCTGCAGTCTCCCCAAATTTTTCATCTTGTCTATGAAGATGAAGAGATTTTTTTTCAAAAGTACCATATAAAGTACATATAAAGTACTAAGTCAGTCTCTTGCTGAGATTGCATCTGAGATAATCCCATAGACTTCTTGAAGATTTATAAACTGTTTAGTGATACCCCAGCTCTTTTCAAGCTAAACAAAAACAAGCTTATTTTTGTGTGTGTTCTGAAATACACAAATAGTTTCTTAACTATTCTGTTTACTTTCAGTGTTATCTTACACCAAAACTTGTTATTTGATTGCCATCAAAATTATCTACCAGGATCTGATTATCAGCTTATATCATCTCCCTTATTTAAAACTCTCCAGAGATGAGTGATTTCTCCTTATCCCTGGGATCAGGAGATCCCCTGCATTAGGGCAGAAACCCACTCTAGTACTTTTGCCTGGAGAATCCCATTGACAGAGGCACCTGGAGATCTACAGTCCATAGGGTCACAAATGGTCAGACACAACAGAAAGGACTTAGCATGCGCTCAGTGGTCCCATAGGATCACTGCCTACAGGATACAATTTATGGAAGCTTTTTATTCATTTGAATATCAACAGGAAATCTAAATCTACCTTCAGAGAGGCATGCAATAGACCCTCGATTTATGTGGCTGACAAAACTCTTAGAAAGCAGAAAAAGGGATTATCAGAATTGCATCCCATAAATTTATTTTGAAAAACATAAATTGGTGATATAAGGGAGATGGCAACTTTGGGACAAAATAGTCTTGGCAAACATAGAGATAATAGAACTGGAGAAAAAAAAGTGTGAATAAGGTAAATGTAGTTCTAGAAGAGTAGAAAGAATTACCTTGAAAGTTAGGTTTGAAGCATATAAAAGGAAGTATCATTTCCTGTGATTATGTGCTCAGGCTATAAATCCTATTTTTTCCAGGTATGGTAGGGGCTAGAAATATATTCAGAGACTAAACAGGTTTAGATAGATTTACAAATGCATCACTAATAATTCTATGTAGGGAAGGACAGATGACAAGGACAGGAAAACAAATATGGTATTTGAAGGAAACTTTGGGTCACTCTATTTTCTAAAAGGGAACTTAGATGGTTCAGAAGCTTGGCCAAGGTTAGCCATTTCTTTGTCCTTAAGTTGTATCATCACAATTTAATTTAAAAATTGAAGAAGGAGGCATGGACTTCTATTCTCCTTAAAGCATACTAGAGATTGTTGGAAGTCATAGGTCTGAAAATATTCAGTTACAAATGTGCATGTTTTTTAAAATAATCTGTCCCTCAGCTGGGGTGACAGTAGCTGTCACTACATCCCTTCCCTAGGTGGCTAAATTAATTGGGGAAGGGAAGAATCGGGGTACTGCAGCCGAGATTCACACAAGATACAGTGCCCATTTCCTGCAGCCCTGGCAGCGCCCTGTGGCGGCCCCTGTTCTACCTGTGTGATGGCCTTTCAGAAAGGACAAATGGTTCCTCTTAGGAGAAGAGATTTAACTGGCAATTAAAGAGACATCCTAGGTTGAAAAAAAAAGTGGCTATAACTTCATAATTTTATTTTCCTAGCATCTGTTCTATTCAAGCCAAGCCTACTGTGGTGATCTTCATGGAGACAATTCAGTGGTTTCCTAGCAACCAAGTTTCCTGTGGTTTCCTTGGTTATAAGCAACGACATAACTCTTGTGGGCAACTTCAAAAGCTCAGAAGAAAACTCTCCTTCTAAAGAATGAGGTTCCAAAAAATTCAGGTTACTGCTCACTGTGTCACTGTGTTTATAAGGAAAAGCTCTTTCCCCATGGACATTAATAACTCTAATAAATGATTATACGGAAATTACAAAGTAAAATCACATGTTAGATTGTACAGTGTTTTCATGGTATGCCTGATCCTAAATTTTTTCTAAATTAGGATACTTTTCCTATCACTTCTAATTGACTACTATCCATAGACGTACCCAGCAGATGAAACTTCAGTTCAGTTCAGTTTCTCAGTCGTGTCTGACTCTTTGCGAGCCCATGAACTGCAGCACGCCAGGCCTCCCTGTCCATCACCAACACCTGGAGTCTACCCAAACCCATGTCCATCGAGTTGGTGATGCCATCCAACTATCTCATCTTCTGTCATCCCCTTCTCCTCCTGCCCTCAATCTTTCCCAGCATCAGGGTCTTTTCAAATGAGTCAGCTCTTCACATCAGGTGGCCAAAGTATTGGAGTTTCAGCTTCAGCATCAGTCCTGCCAATGAATATTCAGGACCGATTTAGGATTGACTGGCTGGATCTCCTTGCTGTCCAAGGGACTCTCAAGAGTCTTCTCCAACACCACAGTTCAAAAGCATCAATTCTTTGGTGCTCAGCTTTCTTTATAGTCCAACTCTCACATCCATATACGACTACTGGAAAAGCCATAGCTTTGACTACATGGACCTTTGTTGGCAAAGTAATGTTTCTTCTTTTTAATATGCTGTCTAGTTTGGTCATAACTTTTCTTCCAAGGAGCAAGCGTCTTTACCATCTGCAGTGATTTTGGAGCCTTAAAAAATAAAGTCTGTCACTGTTTCCATTGTTTCCCCATTTATTTACCATGAAGTGATGAGACCGGATGCCATGATCTTAGTTTTCTGAATGTTGAGTTTTAAGCCAACTTTTCACTCTCTTCTTTCACTTTCATCAAGAGGCTCTTATAGTTCTTCTTCACTTTCTGCCATAAGGGTGGTGTCAT
The DNA here is from genome assembly GCF_019923935.1 of Bubalus bubalis. Taxonomy (NCBI): domain Eukaryota; kingdom Metazoa; phylum Chordata; class Mammalia; order Artiodactyla; family Bovidae; genus Bubalus; species Bubalus bubalis. The sequence continues at coordinate 78,954,905 of NC_059162.1, read as the reverse complement.
CTGCATATCTGAGGTTATTGATATTTTCTCCCGGCAATCTTGATTCCAGTTTATGCTTCATCCAGCCCAGGGTTTCTCATGATGTGCTCTACATATAAGTTAAATAAGCAGGGTGACAATAGACAGCCTTGACTTACTCTTCCGGAACCAGTCTTTTGTTCCATGTCCAGTTCTAACTGTTGCTTCCTGACCTGTATACAGATTTCTTTGCATATTATCTGTTTATTCTTTCAGATATTTATCATGGACCTACTATGAATCTGTCTGTGTGTTAAGTGCTCATAGTACAATGGTAAATAATGTAAACATGATTCCTAACTCAAAAAGCTTGAAAAAATGAAGTTATTGGGAATTATAAATGAATTAAATGAAAGTACAAACAAAGGGGTTTCCAGGTGGCGCAGTGGTAAAGAATCTGCCTGCCAATGCAGGAGTGCAAGAGATGCGGGTTCAATCCCTGAGTCAGGAAGTTCCCCTGGAGGAGGAAATGGCAACCTATTTCAGTATTATTTCCTGGAAAATTCCATGGGCAGAGGAGCCTGGCAGACCACAGCCCATGGGTTACAAAGAGTCAGACACGACTGAGCATGCATGCACGTACGTACAAACAAAAATAAAAATGTAACTTTGATCAGAACTATAAAGAGAGGATACACAATGTGGTGAGTTTAACAAGGACATCTGTTCTGATTCAGGGATCAGGGAAAATCTCTCAGAAGTAACATTTGAACTAAGAAATGAAGGGTTGAAGGGTTGGATAGGCATGAGGAAAGAAAAGATGGATGGAAATAGTATAGACAGAGAAAAGAACATGTACAAAGGACCTGTGAGAATTGAGAGGAGCCCAAAAAAGTCTAGAGAGACTGGAATTGAGAAAGTAGAAGTAAGCTTAGAACAGGAGGAGATTTTAGTCAAGAAAGATCCAAAGATCCCTTAACTAGTCTTCTTGGCCACATTCATCACTTAGGAGAAACAATTTAGAAAAAGTTTGGGAACTTTGTACATCACATCAGATCAGATCAGATCAGTCGCTCAGTCGTGTCTGACTCTTTGCAATACCATGAATCGCAGCATGCCAGGCCTCCCTGTCCATCACCAACTACCAGAGTTCTCTCAGACTCATGTCCATCGAGTCAGTGATGCCATCCAGCCATCTCATCCTCTGTTGTCCCCTTCTCCTCTTGCCCCCAATCCCTCCCAGCATCAGAGTCTTTTCCAATGAGTCAACTCTTCACATGAGGTGGCCAAAGTACTGGAGTTTCAGCTTTAGCATCATTCCCTCCAAGGAAATCCTAGGGCTGACCTCCTTTAGAATGGACTGGTTGGATCTCCTTGCAGTCCAAGGGACTCTCAAGAATCTTCTCCGACACTACAGTTCAAAAGCATCAATTCTTCTGTGCTCAGCCTTCTTCACAGTCCAACTCTCACAGCCATACATGACCACAGGAAAAACCATAGCCTTGACTAGACGGACCTTTGTTGGCAAAGTAATGTCTCTGCTTTTGAATATGCTATCTAGGTTGGTCATAACTTTCCTTCCAAGGAGTAAGCGTCTTTTAATTTCATGGCTGCAGTCACCATCTGCAGTGATTTTGGAGCCCAGAAAAATAAAGTCTGACACTGTTTCCACTGTTTCCCCATCTATTTGCCATGAAGTGATGGGACCGGATGCCATGATCTTCGTTTCCTGAATGTTGAGCTTTAAGCCAACTTTTTCACTCTCCACTTTCACTTTCATCAAGAGGCTTTTGGGTTCCTCTTCACTTTCTGCCATAAGGGTGGTGTCATCTGCATATCTGAGGTTATTGATGTTTCTCCCGGCAATCTTGATTCCAGCTTGTGTTTCTTCCAGTCCAGCATTTCTCATGATATACTCTGCATATAAGTTAAATAAACAGGGTGACAATATACAGCCTTGATGTACTCCTTTTCCTATTTGGAACCAGTTTGTTGTTCCATGTCCAGTTCTAACTGTTACTTCCTGACCTGCATACAAATTTCTCAAGAGGCAGATCAGGTGGTCTGGTATTCCCATCTCTTGCAGAATTTCCCACAGTTTATTGTGATCCACACAGTCAAAGGCTTTGGCATAGTCAATAAAGCAGAAATAGATGTTTTTCTGGAACTCTCTTGGCTTTTTCCATGATCCAGTGGATGTTGGCAATTTGATCTCTGGTTCCTCTGCCTTTTCTAAAACCAGCTTGAACATCAGGAAGTTCATGGTTCACGTATTGCTGAAGCCTGGCTTGGAGAATTTTGAGCATTACTTTACTAGCGTGTGATTGAGGAATAGGGACAGTAAATAACATACCCTGGATGGCATAATAGCAGTGAAGCTGAGGTTAGGATCTAGGATGTTCTTGGGCTTTAAAAGCTGTGCTTTCTTTTTTCAGTATGATATATCATATCTCTAATCTTCTGTGCTGTAGTTTAGGTCAAAGTGTCTTGTTATCAATATGCCCTTTCTATAGTGGCCAACAGCAATGAGAGAGGCAAAGACTTATCCTAGTCTTACTTACTTGAAACTTCTAGAAAATGGACAACACTAATCCTAATCTAGCTGAAGTGAATTTCTTCTTTAACTTTTTTCATACAAGCATTAATTTATGTATTTATTTTTCAAGAAACTTTGTTGAATTATCCTTAAAATTGCTTGTTTAGCAAGCATTTTGAAATGGACCTATTTGTAATTTGATGTTTTAGTTCTATGCCAAGAAGAGTGACAAATCAGTTTACCTCTATGCCCCTTAAATTTTAGAGTCAAACATTTAGAACCAGAACAGACCAAGGGATCATTTGGACCTCTGAGGTTCATCCTTACATTCAATGATTTCTAAAATTGTACTTCTCTTCTATGCTAGGTACAGTTCTAGGTATTGTGGATACTCCATTGAACAAAGTCATTGAAATTATAGGAAAACACACATACACACATATACAACACACATTAAGAAAATCAGTATAACTCATAGTCAAGGCATGAGAAATATATGAAGTAAAACCAATGGATGAGAGCAGTAAAAGGTGGTTAGGGAAGAACTTTCTGAGGAAGTGACATCTGATCAGAGACCTTAGGGAAGGTAAGAGATTCTGTATGAGTCAAGTGAATTCCAGACAGAAAGAATAGAAAATACACTGACTCTGAAAGAGGTAGCAGCTTGATATGTTAGAAGAAGGGCTGCCCTTTAGATTTTATAAAAACTTAATGGTTAATGACTTTTCAAAATAATAGACTGAGTTTAGAGTTGTTGCCTAACAGAAGAACCTTTCAAAGATCTCTCACGTACCTAATGAACTAATAAGTCCCTGCAACAGAAGGCATATCCATCCAAACTAGGCTTCTTTTAGTTTGGACAGTTGTATTAAAAGCAGTTTCTTTTTAGCATTTTAGCATTGGGCTTCCCTGGTGGCTCAAACAGTAGAGAACCTGCCTGCAGTGCAGGAGACTCGGGTTCGATCCCAGAGTCAGGAAGATCCCCTGGAGAAGGAAATGGCAACCCATTCCAGTACTCTTGCCTGGAGAATTCCATGAACAGAAGAGCCTGGTGGGCTACTCTTATGGGATCACAAAGAGTCAGACACGACTGAGTGATTAATTTTCACTTTTTCTTTTTAGCATTAGGATTTAATCGACTGAAAACTAAAAATCACTCTTAGCTTATAAACTTTGCAAACCACTTTGGAATTTTTAAGGCAAAACACAAATTCAAAGGGAAAATGGTTCACTGTTTGTGCACAATAATTTATAAATTATAGAATCATTAGAACTGTAAAATTTAAAGTGATGGCCACAGTCATCTAGAAACACAATGATAATAGCTAACAACAGTTATAGAGCCAACCACAATTCTAAATGTCTAAATCATATTAACTTATTTTGTCCTCACTATCTTTGGGGAAGTTAAGAAGGATAGGGATTAAGTAATGTCCCCCAAATCACACAACAGATAAACAATGCACCTGGGGAGTCTGACTGCAGAATCTTTGCATACTAGACAGTATGAAGAAATGGAGACGTGCTTCAGTAAAATCTTTCAGAGGCAGGGGTGGAATTTTAGCCTTATCCTAATGCCGTCTATGGGGTCACACAGAGTCAGACATGACTGAAGTGACTTAGCAGCAGCAGCAATGACCCTAGGATTTGTGTTCTTGGTCACCACTTTGTGCTGTAGTGTATCATCAGTCCTTGGAGAACATCCAGCCTTAAGTCTATCTTGGGAGCAAATGGTGTCTAGTAGAATGTATATGGGCTTTTTGAACTAGAGGAAACTTCATTTAAATCTAATTCAGTACTTAATAGCTTGCAATCTGGAGTAAGTTACTTCTTTAGGTCTTAGTTTGCTTACCTATAAAATTTGGATAATCGTCCTTGCTAAACTTTGTTGTAGAGAGAAATGAATGATGCAAAATGCCCGATGCAGCACTGAGTACATACAAGGTAATTTAAAAGAATGGTGAAGCAACTTAAAGTGGTGCAGTTATTATTATAGAGAGGAAACTAGTCAGATAAGTATATCACATAACTAAGTAGTGGAGGAATATTCAGGATACAGATCAGGATTCCTGATTTCTGTATTTCTTGCATTGAACTAAAGGACTTAGTTGTGATAAGGTTCATAGAAAAATAACCTGCCAGCTTTTATATATGTGTCTTGCTATTTTAGTTCAGAATCGGTGGCATTAGTTCCTAGAACCAATTTACTGAACTTGAAGTTGGAACCAAAACCACTTCGATATTATGTATGTCATGGATTGCTTTGCAATATAATTTATATTAGTTTTGCTTTCCCTTTAGATTTTAAATTTCTTATACAGGAGTGTTTCTTGTTTGTTTGTTTTTCTATTTCCTCTGTATTCTTGAGCCTTGCTTTCCAGGGTGGGAGAAAAGGTCTTTTTTGTGAGCAGACTCACAAATCAACTACTTTGCTTTTTTTAAAAAAATTAGCTTTATATATCTTATATACAATAAACTCTGCCAACTTTGAATGTATGATTCAGTGAGTTTTGATAAAAGTATACAGTTGTGTAACCACAACCACAATCATAATGTGGAACTACTTTGTCCAAAATGGTAGCCACCAGCCACTTGTGGTATTGATCACTTAAAATGTGGCTAGTCCTAATTAGCTTGTGCTTTGTAGTTGTTCGTTGTTGTTCAGTAGCTAAGTCATATCCAACTCTTTGCAACTCCATGGACTGAAGCATGCCATGCTTCCCTGTCCTTTACTGTCTCCCGGAGGTTGCTCACACTCATGTCCATGGAATTAGTGATGCCATCCATCCAACCATCTCATCCTCTGTCAGCCCCTTCTCCTTCTGCCCTCAGTCTTTCCCAGCATCAGGGTCTTTTCCAGTGAGTCAGTTCTTCACATCAGGTGGCCACAGTATTGGAGCTTCAGCTTCAGTATCAGTCTTTCCAAACATCCAAGGTTGATATCCTTTAGGATTGACTGGTTTGATATCCTTGCTGTCTAAGGGATTCTCAAAAGTCTTCTCCAGCACCACAATTCAAAATCATCAATTCTTCAGCACTCAGCCTTCTTTATGATCCAACTCTTATATCCATACATGACTACTGGAAAAGTAGCTTTGAGTATACAGACCTTTGTTGGCAGAGTGATGTTTCTGCTTTTTAATACACTGTCTAGGTTTGTCATAGCTCTTCTTCCAAGGAGTAAAGCATCTACTAATTTTATGGCTGCAGTCACCATTTGTAGTGATTTTGAAGCCCAAGAAAATGAAATTTGTCACTGTTTCTACTTTTTCTCCATCTATTTGCCATGAAGTGGTGGGACTGGATGCCATGATCTTAGTTTTATGAATGTTGAGTTTTAAATCAGCTTTTTCACTCTACTTTTTCACCCTCATTTAAGTGCAAAATATACAAAAGCTTCAAAGGCTTAGTATGAAAGAAAGTGAAATATCTCATTAATAATTTATATGGGTTGTTCATTGAAAATATTTAGATATCTCAAATTAAATAAAAATATAATACTAAAATTAATTTGACCTCTTCCCATTCACTTTTTTACTGTGGTTAGTACTGTTGCTGTTCAGTTGCTAAGCAGTGTCCGACCCTGCAACCCCATGAAGTGCAGCACACTAGGCTTCTCTGTCCTCCACAGTCTCCTGGAGCTTGCTTAAATTCATGTTCATTGAGTCGGTGATGCTATCTAACTATCTCATCCTCTCCCATTCTTCCCAAGTGTTACTAGTGGTAAAGAATCCACCTGCCAATGCAGGGGTCACAAGGGATGTGGGTTTGATCTCTGGGTTCAGGAAGATCCTCTGGAGGAGGGCGTGGCAACTCACTCCAGTATTCTTACCTAGGAAATTGCCTGAACAGAGGATCCTGGTGGTCTATAGTCCACAGGGTCATAAAGGATTGGACATGACTGGGCACACACACACACACACATAATGTGGCTAGTAGAATATTTAAATTATATGTATGATCTATGCATCTGTGCATGCTCAATCAGGTCTGACTCTTTGCAACTCCATGGACTTAAGTCTGCCAAATTCCTCTGTCCATGGAATTTTTCAAGCAAGAACTGGAGTAGGTTGCCATTTCCTATTCCAGGGAAATTACATGTATAGCTGGCCCTATATTTCTATTGGACAATAGACAATTTCTATTGGACAAGGTTGTAGTAGATATACAAACTGCCATCGCCCCTAAAAACTCCCCTCCTGCCACTTTGCAGTCAGTCTCCTTCTCAGCCCTCTGCAATCACTGAGATTCTTTCTATCACTGTAGTTTTGCCTTTTCTAGAACACCAAACAAATGAAGTCAAGTGTACTGTCTTTTGTATCTGGTTTCTTTCATCGAACATAATGCTTTTCAGATTTATCTTGTGTTGTTATGAATCAGAAGTTTGCTCCTTTATTGTTGAATGGTGTTTATGAAGGGATATTCCACAATATTTTAATCTACTTAGCTGATGAATATTTGGGTTATTTCCAGGTTTTGGCTATTGTAATAAAGCCCATTCTATTGTTTTTCTCCATTTCTTTGCGGTGATCACTGAGGAAGGCTTTCTTATCTCTCCTTGGTCTTCTTTGGAACTCTGTATTCAAATGGGTATATATTTACTTTTCTCCTTTGCCTTTCCCTTCTCTTCTTTTCACAGCTATTTGTAAGGCCTCTTCAGACAACCATTTTACCTTTTTGCATTTCTTTTTCTTGAGGATGGGCTTGATCACTGCCTCCTATACAATGTCACTAACCTCTGTCTGTAGTTCTCCAGGCACTCTTATCAGATCTAACCCCTCGAATCTATTTGTCACTTCCACTTCCTTAATCGTAAGGGATTTTGATTTATGTCATACCTTAATGGTTTAGTGGTTTTCCCTACTTTCTTCAATTTAAGTCTAAATTTGGCTATAAGGAGTTCATAATCTGAGCCACAGTCAGCGCTTGGTCTTGTTTTTGCTGGCTGTATAGATAGAGCTTCTCCATCTTTGGCTGCAAAGAATATAATTAGTCTGATTTCGGTATTGACCATCTGGTGATGGCCATGTGTAGATTCTTCTCTTGTGTTGTTGGAAGAGGGTGTTCGCTATGACCAGGGCGTTCTCTTGGCAAAACTCTGTTAGCCTTTGCCCTGCTTCATTCTGTACTCCAAAGCTAAATTTGCCTGTTACTCCAGGTATTTCTTGACTTCCTACTTTTGCATTCTAGTCCGGCCACCTCCTGTGAAGAGTTGACTCATTGGAAAAGACTCTGATGCTGGGAGGGATTGGGGGCAAGAGGAGAAGGGGATGACAGAGGATGAGATGGCTGGATGGCATCACTGACTCGATGGACGTTAGTCTGAGTGAACTCCGGGAGTTGGTGATGGACAGGGAGGCCTGGCGTGCTGCGATTCATGTGGTCGCAAAGAGTCGGACAGTACTGAGCGACTGATCTGATCTGATCTGATAATGAAAAGGACATCTTCTTTGGGTTTTAGTTCTAGAAGGTCTTATAGGTCTTCATAGAACCATTCAACTTCATCTTCTTTAGCATTATTGGTTTGGACATAGACTTGGATTACTGTGATATTGAATGCCTTGCCTTGGAAATGAACAGAGATCATTCTGTCATTTTTGAGATTGCATCCAGGTACTGCATTTTGGACTCTTTTGTTGACTGTGATGGCTACTGCATTTCTTCTAAGGGATTCTTGCCCACAGTAGTAGATATAATGGTCATCTGAGTTAAATTCACCTATTCCAGTCCATTTTAGTTTGCTGATTCCTAAAATGTCTGATGTTCACTCTTGCTATCTCCTGTCTGACCACTTCCAATTGGCCTTGATTCATGGACCTAACTTTCCAGGTCTATGCAATATTGCTCTTTACAGCATTGGACTTTAATTCCATCACCCATTGTATCCAAACAGCTGTTGTTTTTGCTTTGGCTCTGTCTCTTCATGCTTTCTGGAGTTATTTCTCCACTGATCTCCAGTAGCATTTTGGGAACCTACTGACCTGGGGAGTTCATCTTTCAGTGTCCTATCTTTTTCCCTTTTCATACTGTTCATAGGGTTCTCAAGGCAAGAATACTGAAGTTGTTTGCCATTCCCTTCTCCAGTGGACCACGTTTTGTCAGAACTCTCCACCATGACCTGTCCATCTTGGGTGGCCCTACATGGCATGGCTCATAGTTTCATTGAGTTATACAAGGCTGTGGTCCATGTGATCAGATTGGTTAGTTTTATGTTGATTGTGGTTTTCATTCTGTCTGCCCTCTAATGGAGAAGAATAAGAGACTTATGCAAGCTTCTTGATGGGAGAGACTGACTGAAGGGGAAACTGGGTCTTGCCCATGAGTATCCAGGAGTCTCTGGTGGAGGCATGGGTTAGTGGTAGCCTGCTGCATAGTTGGGGGCACTGAGTGCAGCAGTGCCTGCATGTGACCTTTTGAAGGAGGTTGCCATTATCTTCATCACCTCCACCATAGTTTGGCCTCGGGTCAAATAACAGGGAGGGAAATCAGCCCCACCCATCAACAGAAAATTGGATTAAAGATATATTGAGCATGACCCTGCCCATCAGAATAAGACCTTTCATCTTCCTGGGGGCCAGATCCATGATTTCCCTCTAGTCAAAGCTATGGTTTTTCCAATAGTCATGTATGATTGTGAGAGTTGGACTATAAAGAAAACTGAGCACCTAAGAATTGATGCTTTTGAACTGTGGCATTGGAGAAGACTTTTGAGAGTCCCTTGGACAGCAAGGAGATCCAACCAGTCCATCCTAAAGGAAATCGGTCCTGAATATTCATTGGAAGGACTGATGCTGAAGCTGAAACTCCAATACTTTGGCCACCTTATAGGAAGAACTGACTCATTTGAAAAGACCCTGATGCTGGGAAAGATTGAAGGCGGGAGGGGAAGGGGATGACAGAGGATGAGAAGGGGATGACAGAGGATGAGATGGTTGGATGGCATCACTGACTAAATGGACATGAGTTTAAGTAAGCTCCGGGAGTTGGTGATGGACAGGGAGGCCTGGCGTGCTGCAGTCCATGGGGTTGCAAAGAGTCGGACACGACTGAGTGACTGAACTGAATAAAGCTGCTATGGACATGTGAGCACAACTCTATATGCACACGTTTTCATTACTATGAGGTAAATATAACAGGATGGGTTTACTGGATGGTGTATGGTGAGTATAGATTCAATTTTAGAAGAACCTACTAAGCTATTTTCCAAGAGCTTGTACCAATTTGCAATTCCACTGGCAGTGTATGAATGTTTCAAGGATTCCACATTTTCATCAGCTTGATATTATCATTCTCTAAATTGTACCCATTCTAGTGAATATCTATGGTATCTCATTGCTGTTTTAGTTTATATTTTCCTATGACTAATGATGTTGATATTTTCATGTTCTTATTGGCCATTTACGTATCTTCTTCAGTGAAATGTATCATTCAAACATTTTGCCTTTTTAAAAAATGTTATTTGTTTTCTAATTGAGTTGAAAAAGTAAAGTGAGTGAAGTCGTTCAGTCGTGTCCGACTCTTTGCGACCCCGTGGACTGTAGCTTACCAGACTCTTCCAATCGTGGGGTTCTCCAGGCAAGAATACTGGAGTGGTTGCCATTTCCTTCTTCAGGGGAACTTCCTGACCCAGGGATCGAACCTAGGTCTACCGCATTGCAGGCAGACGCTTTACCCTCTTAGCTACCAGGGAAGCCCTTGAAAAAATAAAGGGTTCTTTATACATACTGGATTTGATACTTTCTATTTTTATGTAATTAAGTTCAGTTATATTTTTCTTCTGCAGTGTTTACTCTGCTGACAATAGAATGTATTGTATCTTTTCATTTCAGATTTTGAAATTTTCATCTTTAAATTTCCACCTGGCTCTTTGTTATATCTTACAGTTTTTCTTCATTATATTTGTGTTTTCCTCTACATCCTGAAGCAAATGGAGCATATTTTTAATAGTTTTTTAAAAAGATCTTTCTCTGCAAATGCCATTATCTTTGTTATTTCTGGATTTTTTAATTGATTGATTGTTCCCCTGTTTATTGATATTATTTTCCTCCCTTTTTATCGATGCTGGACATTTTGGGTTTTATATGATTTGCTGCTGGCATTTGTTGTGCTTATTTAAATAGTGACAGACTTTTTTTCTGGCATAGTTAAGCTACTTGGAATCAGTTTTATTCTTTTGAAGTTTGCTTTTGAACTAGTTAAAACAGGTTCATCGTAGCCTTTAGTCAAAAGATAATTGACCTTCACTATTATCAGGTCAGTTCAGTTCAGTCGCTCAGTCGTGTCGGACTCTTTGCAACCCCATGAATCGCAGCATGCCAGACCTCCTTTCCATCACTAACTCCCAGAGTTCACCCAGACTCATGTCCATCGAGTCAGTGAGGCCATCCAGCCATCTCATCCTCTGTCGTCCCCTTCTCCTCCTGCCCCCAATCCCTCCCAGCATCAGAGTCTTTTCCAATGAGTCAGCTCTTCGCATGAGGTGGCCAAAGTACTGAAGTTTCAGCTTTAGCATCATTCCTTCCAAAGAAATCCCAGGGCTGATCTCCTTCAGAATGGACTGGTTGGATCTCCTTGCCGTCCAAGGGACTCTCAAGAGTCTTCTCCGACACTACAGTTCAAAAGCATCAATTCTTCTGTGCTCAGCCTTCGTCACAGTCCAACTCTCACATCCATACATGACCAGTGGAAAAACCATAGCCTTGACTAGACGGACCTTTGTTGGCAAAGTAATGTCTCTGCTTTTGAATATGCTATCTAGGTTGGTCATAACTTTCCTTCCAAGGAGTAAGCGTCTTTTAATATTAGGGTGATAACTAAATGATGTTTCATATTGGTACTCCGTGTCATCACACTGGATGATGGAACATGGATTGTGATTAACTCTGCATAAATGCGAAGAATTGTCCAGACTGGGGTTCGTCCTTCAGTCTTGGGTAGTTTTTTCTCACATAATTGCTTATCAGTATTCAGTCGGACTCAGTGGGCAACCCTCAGTGGATCCCTGAAGCGCCATTTCTGTACAGATTCTTTATCTCTATGCGATACTTTTTCTTGCAATTTCCAACCTCCTTGCCTTCTCTCAACTCTGATCTCAACTCGGTGAGAACGCTGGGTCTGTCTGGATTCTTCTTGAACTGCAGCCAGGCAGCTATCTTTGGATATAGCCGGGGCTTTCATTGGATTCACCAGGCTTATTTTACCTTCTCTAAGGAATCACAGTTGGTCCATTGCTTTATATATTTTGTCCATTTTTCTGGTTGTTTGAGGTGGGGGCATTATTTGTTATTCCAATATGGTCAGAAGCAGAAGTCCAAATACTTTAACTTTGAAATCAAACATCATCTTTTAAACCTATACATATTGCATATGCACCTGGAGTGTTTCATTTCCCTCACCAGCTTAGAATGTCAACCCTGCTGGTGAGTCTTCTAGGGGTTAGTTGAATTGTTGCTTGCTAGAATCCAAGAAAAATATACTTAAGAATATTAATAGATTAATATTTTAAGAAAGGTAGTCTACAGATTATAATGAATATACTTGCTTTAAAATTTTTGCATTCCATTTCTATAGCAAGTTAGTCCACTAAAAAGCATTTTAGTTGGAATGCTTTCATTTAACTCTTCCATAAATGACTTCATTCAGCTGTGTAAGGCTTATAGCTTTCATGAAGGCCTATCATAAAAAGATATTGCATCTTCTGTTTTAAACACACACACACACACACTGAACTTTAATTACTCTAATATACCTCACATCATTTTTTTGCTTCCTTGGTTGCTAAGAAGCTCTGAACTAAATTTAATTCTCAGACCTTTTCTTTCTGACTTGGTGAAAATCTTGAACAATTTGAAAGAATAAATAGATGCCATTTAATATATTTTTATAGTTTTGACTCTTATTTCAACTTTATTGTTTCTATTCACTTTTTATATTTTTATGTTATCATGGCAACCCACTCCAATATTCTTGCCTGGAAAATTTCATGGATAGAGAAGCCTGGTTAGACTACAGTCTCTGGGGTCACAAAGAGTCAGACATGACTAAGCATGTATACACACATATAATAGTAGAATATATATTTTAAAATAATAAAATGGTTTTAAAAAATCTTTACAATGCTGAACACATAGTTGGCATTCAGTAAATCCTAATAAAATTGAAGTCCATTGCTGATAGATGAAAGCTAGTGAACATATCCTTTCTTCCTTTCTTGAATTCTAAAGTAGCAGGTATTGAATTTATTAGTCAATTTATCTCAGTGCCAAGCACATATCAGCTCCTACACTGTGCAAAATATTGTGGTGGATGCTCGGTGATAAATTGAGGGATGTGGTCTCTGTCCTCATGGAACAATTGCTCCAGAATTCTTTTCTTTATTGATGTTATCAGAACTGAATTCTTTCCTTGCTTGGGATGTTTCTTATCTCTGTGACACACCTCACCTAGATAATATCCTGTCTTACTCCCTGCTTCATTTAAATCCATCCTTGCTTAAATGTCTCTCCGTTGAAGATGTCTTCATTGACCATTTTTCCTAAAATAAAGTACCCCTTTATTCTCTTACTCTGGTTTATGTTTCTTCATAGGTTTTGGTCCTAAAATAGTGCCTTGTAAAGTAAATGCTTAATAAGTATTTGCTTTGTCAATCAATGATGAATTAAAAAAATGAATTCTTTATTCAGATGATTATAGGTCTTTTAAGTTTAAACAATTTGTAGGTTGCTAGAATTTCCCACTGATGGCCAGCTGTACTAGATATCACTAAGAATACAGTTTCCAAACTCACTGTTGTTTGTGTGGAGGGTGTTCTAGGTGTAGATTTTAATTGCACATTTCCCAAAAAGCATTAGTGCTGAATCAAGATGCCTAAATCCTTCACTGTTAACTATCTATGGTTAAGTTAAATTCCAAGGTTTTAATTTTTATACTTTGATTCTAGTAGCTAATTCAAAAAGACCCTGGTCGTTTTACATATTAAGAAGATCTATTAGGGGTTTTGGTTTGTTTTTAAGGAAAAAATGTATTGTACCATTACTCTGCTTTGAATTTATTGTGTACTTTCAGAGAAAAGAGTTGTGTCTGCCTAAGTGTTATTTCAAATGTTATGAAAAAAATGTAGCTAGTCCCAGACACACTGAATCCTGTAATTCAGAAATTAGCATTCTAGCAGCTCATGGGGAGTGATAGGATTAATTTTGCTGTGAGTATAGTCAGTAAAGTGAGCAGGACTATTATACTTAGAATCTTTGATGTTTTAGAAGGTTACCTTTAAGATCTTTTAATTATACATTTTCAACTTATGAGAAAGTATCTGAGGTTATTCTAACATCTTTTTTTCTGAAATGCCACAAAATAGATCTCTTTTTGTATATTTTGACTTGACTTACACATTTTTTAATATGGTTCAACAAAATTAAGCAAACCAATATCTTTTATTATTAGATATAGAAGGGATCTGCAAGATCATTTAGGTCTACTTTTTCAATTTACAAAAACAAACAAACAAAACAACTGAGCCCGACTTTTCATGTGTCAGAACATGACTTTCTCCAAGACATAAAGTTAATGATGGTCAGGACTAGAAATCAGAAACCTCCTGCCCAATTTACTAACATGCCAAGCTTCTTTGACTCCAAATTCTTTGGATATTATGCCTTAAGTATTGTTTCAATGATAACATTTTCCTCTTGGGGTAGATACTCCAGAGAATAAATCAACAGTCCACTTTTTAGAACATTACATTAGAGGAAAGTACTTTATGATTCTCCATGAAAATATTTTCTAAAATAGATAAATGAAGGTTTGTTATTAGCAATTGAGTAAAATCACATTGCCCACCCCCACCCCCCGATTATTTAGTTTAGTTATAAGAATGCATTGTTAACATATTTGTAAATTGTTGATTTTGTTAAAAATTGTCATCTGATTCTAGAGAATCACTGTGCCTCTTCATGGAAAGATTAAAATGAGTTGATGATATTGTTGAGTAAGAGAAATCTCTGCCTTATGCATGTTTCTTCATATTGCTTCTTTCTTCTCTAGATCTTGAGGAAACTCAAGTAACCAGAGACAAGGCTGATGTTGAACAGGTTTCTCCAAAAAGCTGGAACTTTAAAAAAGAATTTGAACTTTAGCTTTCATCAAAGTTCCTGGTCTTACCTTACTTATTCTTTATCTTGAACTTCTGAAATGAGGCCAGCATGTCTGCTGCTGAAAAATGGCCTTAGAGCTCCTCTTTTAGTGAAGTTGTATATTTGCCTGTACATGTCCACAGTCATAGAGTTTAGACATTGATTTAGCATGATAAAGCTCTGGAAGAAGATTTGGCTTTTCTAGTGAAAATCACGGTAATCATTTTTCCTTTATACTTACAGTTTCCAGTAAGGTATTAAAACCACAGAGAAAAACAAACCAATAAGTACACATAAATAAACAATATAATTCCATAGCACTGAGTTGGAATGATAGCCATTAAACCCAAATGAATCAGCTATATAGATATATTTCCCCCTGTACAATCTAACAAACATTTTAGGCTTCCAAGTGGTCTCTGAGTGAAGTTCACTTTTCATTACAAAATCTGTTTATATTAAAGCATATGCTCCATTTCTTTCCAGAAAACGGGAAATCATAGCCTACTGTGAATGCATAAAAACATACCAACACAATACATACACGTTAAATTAAGATGGATAGGCAGCATTCATTATTTTCAATGTGCACTTGAAATGAGAAAAGCATAGTAATGAACTTAGGTGGTTAATACCATCACATTTCCCACTGTTTATTCAGAATCATGGTGTACAGTGACCTCTAAAACTATTTTTGCCTTTGTACTTTAAAAAATGTTTTAAGCTGTTCCAGTCATTTAGAAAACAGCAAAAAATACCTGCCTTCCCATGAGAATTCATGACAAGTCTAGCAGGGCAACCAAAAAGACTTGATTTGTTGAGTCCTTGCCTCAGGAGATGGTATGCTGTCATGCAGATGCATTCATTTCAAGGCAGAACGCCACACATTATTTGATGGTATTTATCTCTGTAGGAGGTTTCCTGATTTTAAACCTTTTGTGAATTGGGTAAAACAAGTCTTTCTGAAAACAAATGGGATACTGTTGAATGCAAAACTGTTCTAAGCTACCAGGTGAAAATGGTCAATCTCAGTCGTATAAGCATCAACCTAAGAGAATAAAGGGTATTTTGCAGTTCTTGTTGCTATGAAGTAAATGTCAATAGAAAATAAAACAGCAAGTGCAAATCTTGAAACTTATGGTAAAATGTTCAGAGGTTTCATTTGTACCTTTTTAATAAGATGCACATTCAGTTTAATATCTGTTGTTAATGATAATATAGTGTTAATATATAAGCATTTAATGAGCATAGTATTAAAACATTTGATTTCAACTTACAGAGCAATTTTAAATTATTATGATGCAACTGAAAAATCAAGTCAGATGATTTGATATAATTTTTAATGAAATTATCTTACCTAATTTCTAGTTTTTTAGTGATTTTAAGTCAAACCATTGGTCATATAAAAAGTCTGTTCTCACAGCATTACCTTTGTCCCATAGTGAAAGTGAAAGTCGCTCAGTTGTGTCCGACGCTTTGTGACCCCATATACTATACAGTCCCTGGAATTCTTCAGGCCAGAGTACTGGAGTGGGTAGCCTATCCCTTCTCCAGCAGATCTTCCTGACCCAGGAATTGAACTGGGGTCTCCTGTATTGCAGGTGGATTCTTTACCAGCTGGCTACCAGGGAAGTCCTTTGTCCCATGAGTTTCCTCATCAACCATTTTTTTCTGCCCAATGTCTTGATTGTAGTTCTTTTGGTATATGGAGAAATGAAATTGACCCAAATAACCAAGGTTTTTAAACTATCTCTTGCTAATCATTGCACCTGATAATTAAAGGGGAAGATAATTGAGTTAGTGAAACTACTTTAGACAATCTTGGTGAAGATATATCTAAAATATACCAACAGATATCTCAGGAAACTTCTTAAAATTATATTGGTTTCTTAGAGTTTCTTTGCCAATTATGTTGGAGAAAACACATATGACTGATGATGATGGGATAATTCTTTGAGTGAGCATAATAGTAGTTGTGTATGTTAAATTAAAGGGCCATGTTAATATTGATAGAATTTTCGCATTAGGTTTTTTTTTTAGGATATCAGGGGTCAAATCTGTGGGACTCTTTCTAAAAAGATACATGGATGACTCAGTTAATTTCTGTGGAGTACTCCTAGAAAAGAGACATTTTGATTTGTCTGGTTGCAGAATGATCAAGCCATTTATTGTCAACACTTTTTAATTGAAAAGCTACCTTAATATAAATTTCCAGCACTAGATACCATATAAACCCAATTGTTCTAGCATAAAGTTTGGAAGTGTTCATAAATGCAGATCAATATTGGTGAAGAAGGTCTTGATTTTTAAATTTTTAAATCTTAAAAATCTACTTAAACCTAGATTTTCAGTAAAGAGCAGAAATTGATGAGAATTTGAGACAATACTGCCAATGGACATAGTCAAAATAGTAACTTCTGTCGCATTTCTAAGTATGGAAGTGAGAATGGAGATGTTTGGAGAAGCTTTGAGCTCCTCACTGCCTCCAACTTAACCAGCTTTAACTGGATTGGGAAAGTTCCAGTGTGTAGGTATTGCCAGTAACTAGAAGAGGGCAATGGATGAACTGACTCCACAAATCATGTCTCCAACTCTTCAGTATGATTTTCTGAGATAAGGTATGAAAAAGCACATAGCCTGATACCTGGCACACAGTAAATGCCAAATACATGGTAGATATTACCGAGGGTAGTGAAAGTGAAAGTGAAGTTGCTCAGTCGTGTCCGACTCTTTGTGACCCCATGGACTGTAGCCCGCCAGGCTCCTCTGTCCATGGGATTCTCCAGACAAGAATACTGGAGTGGGTTGCCGTTTCCTTCTTCAGGGGATCTTCCCAACCCAGGGATCGAACCCGGGTCTCCTGCATTGCAGACAGAGGCTTTATCCTCTGAGCCATTTAATGGCTAAAGAAGCATGGATTCTGAAGTCAAACCATATGCATTTTCATCTTCTACCATAACCAGCTGGGTAAACTTGGAAATACTGTTTAACTTCTGTGAAGCTTACAAGATAATAATAGTCTACCTCACATAATTATCAGAAAAATAAATGAATGAATACATAGAAAGCAAATAAAACAATGTGTAGTATGTAGTAACCACTCAAGTTAAATATCAGCTGTTTCTACCACAACTACAACTATGATGATGACTACAACTGGTCCCAATATTACCACTGATACTACAACTACTATTATCTTTCCAACTTGTTAGGAATTGGCTGGATTGAGATTTTGGATAGCAGCATTACGTAGGTCACAAGCTGATTAATATGACCAATTTGGACAGGGCAGAATCTTACTTTGTAACACCTATGAATCAAGTATGAAAAAAAAAAAAGGTTAAAAGGAATATTAACCTATATGAGAAAACAAGCACTTTTATAAACATTAGCAAAGAATTTATAAGTAAATGATGAAATGATGCTCTTTAGATCAAAGATTTAAGGTGTGCCAAATTCTTACCAAGAGGAAAAGACCTGAACACCAGGATTCATGAAGAAAAGCCTTATATGATATGAACTTTGAAACAGTTTTCTAGCAGTGATTTGGGGTGTTTTAAAAGAATTGGTTTGTTTCTTTTTTTACTGTGGTAAAATATGCATAACATAAAAGTTACCATTTTAACCGTCTTCAAGTGTGCAGTTCAGTGATACTAAGTGCTTTCCCGTTGTTGCACGACCATCACTGCCACTCACCTCCAGAGCATTTCCATACTCCCAAACTGAAGCTCTACCCATTAAATAGCGTCTCCCCATCCTTCTTCCCCCTAACCCCTCACAACCACCATTCTACTATCTCTATGAATTTGATTAGGCAGTCAAGTAAATGGAATCATACGGTATTTGTCCTCTTGTATCTGGCTTATCTCACTTAGCATAATGTTTTCATCATTCACTCACATTGTAGTACTTGTCAGGATTTCATTTTTTCCAAAGGCTTAATAATATTACATTGTAGGCTTTCCTCATGGCTCAGCAGTAAAGAATTCGCCTGCAGTGTAGGAGATGCAAGAGACATGGGTTCAATACCTGGGTCAGGAAAATCCCTTGGAGGAGGAAATGGCAACACGCTCTAATAGTTTTGCCTGGAGAATTCCATAGACAGAAGAGCCTGGTGGGCTACAGTTCATGGGGTCGCAAAGAGTCGAACATGACTGAGCATGACGAGTGATATTACATTGTTTACCCGTTCGTCTGCGGGACACTTGACTTACTTTCTTCTTTCCATATTTTGGCCTTTATAAGTAATACTGCTATGAATACTGATATACCAGTTTCTGTTTTAAGACTACTATTTAACTGAGGCTTCCTATTGAAATGAACTTTCTCTCATAATAGTTTCAGTTAGTGAGCTTTTTCTTATCTCATATGTTTGATATTAGAATGGTACCTTAAAACAGTAGTTACTGAACTTTAGTATGCATCAGAATCACCTATCTAGAGAGCTTGAGAGATACAGACTGCTGGTCCTGACCCCAGAATTTCTGATCCAGTAGGTCTAGAGTAGGGCCTGAAAATGTGTCCTCCTAACACATCACCTAATGATGCTGTTACTGTTGGTCTGGGGACCACACTTTAAGAGCCATTGCCTTATAGCATTGTCTTAGTTGATAAAAAATACTCTCTGGTGTTGGTTTCATCACTAACTTTGTCACTTTGAGCAAGCTACTTTCTCTCTCTTCATCTAAAAACTGAAGTGGTATACTAATATGTGTGAACTTTCCTCTAACCTAAAATTTTACATATATATGCGTTACTCAAGATCTTAATGGGAAACAGATAGTGGTCCCAAATTAGGATGACTGGAGGAGGTTTATAAAAAGATTTATGTTCAAAGGTGCGTCCAGGAATCCACCAAGGATACTTCAGTAGCTCAGGCTAGTATATGCCCTTACTGTCCCTAAGGTTCAAGAGGAGAGAAGAAGGACAAGTTTGAGAAGGAAGGTTGAGTAGAGATAGTCATCTAAGGAGATGAGCATTTAAGCAGTCCTCATTGACCTCTTGGATATAAGCCTGGAGAATAAATGTCTCTCCAGTTCTGCCTCAACTCCCCACCAGCTGAACACTAAGAGAAGTTGAGGCAAGACAGGCAGCAGTCATGGTGGGCATCCTTTGGTAGCATAAAGCAGAGTGGGGAAGGGTGGAGTGGATATGTGGCGGGAGCAAGCAGAGTACCCAGCACAACAGAACTGTAAATAGAAGTGAGAGTGCGTGCTCAGTTATGTCTGACTCTTTGCAACCCCATGAACTATAGCCCCCCACACTCCTCTGTCCATAGGATTTCCCAGGCAAGAATACTGGAATGCGTTGCCATTTCCTTCTCCAGGGGATCTTTTCAATGCAGGGATTGAACCCGCATCTCTTGCGACTCCTGCATTGGCAGGCAGATTCTTTATCATTGAGCCACCTGGGAAGTCCAAATAGAAGAAGCAACTGCTAGAAATCTATCATAATAAGTTGCTTTTAAAAAAATCACAGTTAATTTTTTTTCTGTTGCCACTATGATGTCTCAAAACATGATCTTAAATTATGTTTCTTTGCCTTTTCAGCCCCAAGTGAGCATAATTGCCATGTCTAACAGACGTTGATTAGTCATATTCATTATAGTCTAGGGCTTTGTTTATGTCACAGAAACATTTGCAGGTGTGATTACATGTAGAATGAAGCTTGGAGGAGAAGCACACTACCTCCGCTTGATTTCAGCTCTCACTGACAGTAGATCAACAAGTGATATGTTCATAAGATCCATATGGCTTGGTCTGATTTGTAGTTGATTAAAAGGGCTCCTACTTTCTTTGATCAGGTATTTTTGTATCATCTGATTATGGTTCTCTATCAAAAGAGAGAAATTCAGAGTTCACAACAATCTCCATTTCCTACTTTAATGAAGCAACTGAGCATCCCCAGCATCTTTGGTAGGACTAATCTTTTATATTGGAAACCCACAATTCATGTGTTTATCTAAGAATGGATTCAAGATAAATAAAATGACCAAAGAGAGAATATGAGTTAAGCTGATCACTTTATTCATTAAGTATTATAGGCAAATAATTGACTGAGATGCTGGGAGAAATACAAAGAACTATAACTACTTTTTATATTTACTTTATAAAGTAAGTAGTTATGCCTCTAACAACTTTGAGTCATATTTATGACCTTAAGTTTATTTGTAGAGAAAAAGAAGACATGTTTGAAAAAGTCAAAGTAGTCATAAAGAGATTGAAATCCTCCCTAACTCTTCTAAGTTGGATGGATGTTCTTGTGTTGCTTCCTTTTACAGAATTCATTACAAGTTATAATTATATATTTGGAGAAATTATGTATTGAATGTCTGTCTCACCCCAGACCAAATAAGAATAGAGTTAATATAATAATTTATCCCTCCAGTGGAGCATTGGGGCTTCCCTGGTGGCTCCGATGGTAAAGAATCTGCCTGCAATGCAAGAGATAAGTTCAATTCCTGGGTCTGGGAAATTCCTTGGAGAAAGGAATAGATACTCATTCCAGTATTCTTGCCTGGAGAATCCCATGGACAGAGGAGCCTGGTGGACTACAGTCCATGGGTTGCAAAGAGTTGGATACAATTGAGTGGCTAAGCATGCATGCACATGCCAGTGGTAATGTCTGTTGTTAAACTGGTAAATGTAAACATTGACAAATGTCTGTTGGTAAATGTCTATTCAATCAGTTAATCAAATAACTGTATAGACACAGCAAAAATAAGTCATAAGGTTAATAGTTGAAAGTGGAAAAGAAAAGATTTACTGTCTACTGGGAGCCAGAAACTGCGTAGATCTCGTTTAATTGACCTAGTCAGGATGATGATCATAAACAAGGGAGTGAGAATGCACCTAACTGCATGATGTGGCACTGCCACTCTTACTGTGTGATTATTATAGATTCACTCTCCCTTTCTCTCTGCTGTTATGCGCATTTCCTCACATGCCTCTGGCATTGATGCATCCACACCTTTTCATTTTGAAACACTTTGAAGTGCTTTTCAATTTATGGAGGAACTGACAAATCTCCATAGCACCTCTAGGGAGAATGTGGTATCCTCCCCACTTTAAAAAGGAGGACAGAGACAGAAATTCGATGACTCTCCTAAGATGATGCAGCAAGTAAATAGCAGAACAGAACTTAGACAGGGTCTTCCAATTCCAAATCGAGTGCTGCTGCAAGCAAGAAGTTGGTGCTCTTGCTTGTTTCTAGTGATCGTGAAAGCATCTGAAGTGGCCAAGTTTCCTTTTTGTTCCTCCTCTCCCTTGATGTTAAGTTTTTGAGACAAAATTGGGGTTCACATTTAGAATTCTCAGTACTGAAAGGTGCTTTCCCCTGTGGTTTTGAATTAGATGTACCAGTAGCATGCAAAAAGGTTAAACTGTTTACCGAACTAGAACATTTTGCACAGCAGAAAAAAATCCGGGAGTTGCATTGCTGGGTTGCTCCAGATGTCTTATGCTTTGAGCTGCTTTATTTGCATTTGGTATTTCAAAGCTTGTGATCAATTTACAATTATAACTGCCATCAAAATTTTTCTTGAACTAGCATTTTGTGAAGGAAAACATCAATTTACATTATTTTACAGAGTTGGAAAATATCTGATGATTTGTAAAACAAAACTGGGTTTCATCAAGACGAGTGAGTACAAAATTGCTGTTGCTGCTCTGTGTTGTAATCATTTCCTAATACAAGATCCTGTTATTTTCATACATGTGTTTTACATTCACTGTGCTAGTCCGTAATAAGATAATTTTAATCATTGAATTATACAGCTGCTCTAAGAGAATGAAGAGCCCAAATGTGAAGAAGAAAGTGAAACATCTGATTATAAAATGTGCATCAAATGTCTGTCTAAGCAACACTTGTAACTAGATCAACTGTGAGCCTAATTTCATTTTAGGTGTTTCTTACTTCTTATGTCTTTTTAAAAATGCAAAAATGTACTCACTACAAACAATATCAATAGAGTTATTGTCAATGAGATTGAGAAATTCCAATAAATATCTGTTTCCTTAAACTCTAATAATAGCAGACAAAAAAGAGATATAAATTATGCATTGAATATATTGTTTTGAGAGTTGATAGACAATGATAAACATTAAGTACTTTGTGTTAGGCACTGTGCTAGGAACATTATATGCATAATTCATTTAATGCTTACAAAAATCTTTTGAGGGTAAGCACGTCTACTCTTATGAACCCTTTCTTAAAAACGAGGAAATTAAAGTTAGGGTGTTTAAGTTGCCTAAGGTTTTACTTCTTCTTGCCAATAAGAGGTAGATAAAGCATCAAATAATACAGTAGATTTTAAAATGAAAGTGAAATTGAAGAAAATGCAAAAAGTACTAATGCCTATTTCTGAATTTTATTACTAGTCTGATAAAAGTAAAATAATTGATGTGCAAATTATACAAGCTTAGCATAAGAAAGAAACTTAGATTGAAACCTCTCTGAAAACAGAGTCTGTGTCTAATTCATTTTTGGATCTCCTTTCATACAATATCGCACAGGAAATATTGAATTGAATTGTGTCCAACTCAAAGCCTTCCAAGGTTAGGGAGTTTGTGATCCAATCTGTACTTGAGTAGTTCTAGGCATTAAAAATTATTTTATCTGTTAGGTAGCAATCATTCTCACCATAATTTCCCCCTGTTGAAATTGTCTGATTGTGGAGCAAAAAGGAATATGATAAATATTGATAATATTGGTATAAAAAATGGATAAGATTCATACTGAGCTATCAGCAGTCCAATGTTAGTTTAAAATCCTGACCTACAGTGACTTACCTCAAAGAAATGGTTCTCTTCTCTTGCTTACTTTTGGGTCACCTGGGAAAGCACTTAAAAATTATCAATGCCCAGATCCCAGCCAAGATCAGATAAACTGAATATCTGGAGATGGTCCATACACCAGAATTTTTTTAAACATCTCCTCAGTTAATTCTAATTAGCCAGAATTGAAAGTCACTCTTTTAGAAAAAAACACACTAGGTATGAAGAATTATTGTCAGGTGGGGGGCAACCTAGCTGCCCAGTCAAGACAACCTAGAATGGCGTAATTTTTGTGAATTATCAAAACTTGAAGTCCAAAATTGGTTCTAACTGCATAGGAGTTAATCAAACCCTAGGAAATTGATAGTATGTTAATCAAATACAAAACTGTCTGCTGTAGAATACAGAATGCTGAGATTGTGGGGGCTGTATATTGGGCACATCCATTGTCTGAAAACCCCTTTCTCTGTTTTAATTAGTTGGTTAAAGTATTTATTAAATTATTGCTCTGAATGACTGGAAGCTGAGCAAAAAGGATCAGGTGCTGGTATATTTTGCTTAAGGTGTTCAGTTCAGTTCAGTTCAGTTGCTCAGTCGTGTCTGACTCTTTGCAATACCATGAATCGCAGCATGCCAGGCCTCCCTGTCCATCACCAACTCCTGGAGTTCACTCAGACTCATGTCCATCGAGTCAGTGATGCCATCCAGCCATCTCATCCTCTGTTGTCCCCTTCTCCTCTTGCCCCCAATCCTTCTCAGCAACAGAGTCTTTTCCAATGAGTCAACTCTTCACATCAGGTGGCCAAAGTACTGGAGTTTCAGCTTTAGCAACATTCCTTCCAAAGAAATCCCAGGGCTGATCTCCTTCAGAATGGACTGGTTGGATCTCCTTGCAGTCCAAGGGACTCTCAAGAGTCTTCTCCAACACCACAGTTCAAAAGAATCAATTCTTCGGTGCTCAGCCTTCTTCACAGTCCAACTCTCACATCCATACATGACCACAGGAAAAACCATAGCCTTGACTAGACGGACCTTTGTTGGCAAAGTAATGTCTCTGCTTTTGAATATGCTATCTAGGTTGGTCATAACTTTCCTTCCAAGGAGTAAGAGTCTTTTAATTTCATGGCTGCAGTCACCGTCTGCAGTGATTTTGGAGCCCAGAAAAATAAAGTCTGACACTGTTTCCACTGTTTCCCCATCTATTTGCCATGAAGTGGTTGGGACCGGATGCCATGATCTTCGTTTTCTGAATGTTGAGCTTTAAGCCAACTTTTTCACTCTCCACTTTCACTTTCATCAAGAGGCTTTTTAGTTCCTCTTCACTTTCTGCCATAAGGGTGGTGTCATCTGCATATCTGAGGTTATTGATATTTCTCCCAGCAATCTTGATTCCAGCTTGTGTTTCTTCCAGTCCAGCGTTTCTCATGATGTACCCTGCATATAAGTTAAATAAACAGGGTGACAATATACAGCCTTGATGTACTCCTTTTCCTATTTGGAACCAGTCTGTTGTTCCATGTCCAGTTCTAACTTTGCTTCCTGACCTGCCTACAAATTTCTCAAGAGGCAGATCAGGTGGTCTGGTATTCCCATCTCTTTCAGAATTTTCCACAGTTTATTGTGATCCACACAGTCAAAGGCTTTGGCATAGTCAATAAAGCAGAAATAGATGTTTTTCTGGAACTCTCTTGCTTTTTCCATAATCCAGCGGATGTTGGCAATTTGATCTCTGGTTCCTCTGCCTTTTCTAAAACCAGCTTGAACATCAGGAAGTTCACAGTTCACATATTGCTGAAGCCTGGCTTGGAGAATCTTGAGCATTACTTTACTAGCGTGTGAGATGAGTGCAATTGTGCGGTAGTTTGAGCATTCTTTGGCATTGCCTTTCTTTGGGATTGGAATGAAAACTGACCTTTTCTAGTCCTGTGGCCACTGCTGAGTTTTCCAAATTTGCTGGCATATTGAGTGCAGCACTTTCACAGCATCATCTTTCAGGATTTGAAATAGCTCAACTGGAATTATATCACCTCCACTAGCTTTGTTTGTAGTGATGCTCTCTAAGGCCCACTTGACTTCACATTCCAGGATGTCTGGCTCTAGGTCAGTGATCACACCATCGTGATTATCTGGGTCGTGAAGATCTTTTTTGTACAGTTCTTCTGTGTATTCTTGCCATCTCTTCTTAATATCTTCTGCTTCTGTTAGGTCCATACCATTTCTGTCCTTTATCCAGCCCATCTTTGCATGAAATGTTCCTTTGGTATCTCTGATTTTCTTGAAGAAATCTCTAGTCTTTCCCATTCTGTTGTTTTCCTCTATTTCTTTGCATTGATCGCTGAAGAAGGCTTTCTTATCTCTTCTTGCTATTCTTTGGAACGCTGCTTCAACATCAGTCCTTCCAATTGAACACCCAGGGCTGATCTCCTTTAGGATTGGCTGGTTGGATCTCCTCGCAGTCCAAGGGACTCTCAAGAGTCTTCTCCAACACCACAGTTCAAAAGCATCAGTTCTTCGGTGCTCAGCTTTCTTCATAGTCCAACTCTCACATCCATACATGACCACTGGAAAAACCATAGCCTTGACTAGATGGACCTTTGTTGGCAAAGTAATATCTCTGCTTTTGAATATGATATCTAGGTTGGTCATAACCTTCCAGAATTATGTTAAAATATTCCTTCCCTAAAAACTAATGTCAATGCTCTTTTGTTCAAATTCTCATGTCCTATAGGTTCAGAACTGTATTCTTAAAACTGTCCCCCAGATATTCTAAATTAACAATGCCAAATCTACTTCTTTGACTCCAAAGAACCATTTAGCATTGTCAACAGTCTATTTCTATTGTATTTCCCTGATTGTATTAGTAAAGGTTCTAGAACTCTTAGAGCATAGACTATAGAACACTCATCCAATGTGCAGAGGATAGGAAATCTGGAGGGATAGAACAAACATTAGAAGAGAAGTTAATTCTTAACCTATTTTTCTCCTGAGACAGTCACCAAGAGAGATGTCCACTAGCATGGCCATAACCTAATTTTGAAAATTTTGTTCAATTGTCTCTGTTTCCTGTTTCTTTATCTGGGGCTCTCACATGTTGAAGCTTTTCTCTAATGTGTGATGATTCTTGATTGTCCTTTCGTATTTAGGAAAAAATCAATAAAGGAATTCAATGTGGAGAAGCAGGTATAGCTTTAGGAAAATCAGACAGAGCAAGTGGACAGAACATTGAACTGGGTACTTATTGCTCAAGAGCTCCCCTTCCATCCTCAGCACCACACACACATCCTGAAACCCTCACCATACAGGTTAGTCTAATTCTTTTAAGGAGCTCTTTGAGTTTTGTCTCAGGATTTGGGATGGAGGTATAATTATCTTGAACTCTATCTATAAAAAAGACTTTTAACTGCTTTTCCAGTTTTCCAGCCTAGGACTCATTCTGACTCCTTTTTCAGCTGCAGTCCCTAGAATGTCACTAGTCTCCATTACTTCTTGCCCTGCTTCATCATTTATCACTCCTCAGTCCAGTTTTCATCTTCCAAATACTGATGGCAGATTCCTGTATCTGCTTCACTGTATCATTGTGTATTCATCATATTTTTGAAAGTTCCACTTTTATTTTTAAAATATCTCAGGAGGGGAAGAAGACAAACACTTGTGTGTAAAGTAAAACAGACCTTCAGGAAAATTGTGAATGTAGGCTGAAGCATGGATAAGTAGATGTAGATAATGCACAACTTCAGCTGCTCTAGCTGTATTCTGTCTCCTTGTTCTTCTCAAGAAGCTCTTACTAATTGCAAAAAAATAAAAAGAAAGATTGTTGATAATATAGAGTTTTTTTTTTAACTTCTCGAATCAAATTCATGGATGCAGGTATTTGAGTGTTAATGAGAAATTGCTTCTGACCCTCTTCACAACTGTTTATGAATAGTCACTCAGTTATAACACTAATTTAAAAATAATTTCATTAGAAAACTCGAGAGCCCAGAAGATCTTCACAACCTATAATTATGGGAATTATCTGGCAAGGTAATAATTAATACTGGTAGATGGAAGATTGTACTTGAGTGCAGAAAAATTAGCAGATGAAGTGTACAGGTTGGAAGAGATGCAGTAGTAACACAGAGAATTTACTTCAACATTGAGCTTCCAAGGATACAGCTATTTCTAAATTATTTTACATCCCCTACCCTCTCCAGATAGCTCAGTGGTAAGGAATCTGCCTGCTAATGCAGGAGACTCAGGAAACGTGTATTCAATCCCTGAGTTGGAAGATGCCCTGGAGTAGGAAGTAGCAACCCACTTCAGTATTCTTGCCTGGAGAGTTCCATGGACAAAGAAGCCTGGCAGGCTACTGTTCATGGAGTTGCAAAGAGTGGGGCATGACTGAGCTACTGAGCTCTCTTGCACAGACTAGACCCTCCCATAGCATTTAGCTCATAGCTTTATCCACAGTGAGTACTCAGTTTTCCGTTGATCAGTTGAATTAGTTTCCAGGACCCTGATAGCCACTAACACAAAATATTAGGGCTGGATGGGATTTATCAGATTATCTAGTTTTTTCTTGATTGTAAGACATTTTTCTTTTTATATATTGTCCTTGCTGAAAAGAGAATGTGTATGAAAACTGGGATGCACAGGTATGCATTCGTGATTCTCTTTCTAAAAAAACACACCAAAAGTGTTGTTATATCTTTTACATTGATGAATTGTCTCAGAGTTGGATCCATTTAAGAACTAAGTAAATACATCCTTGCTTGTTTCTAATGTGCCATATTTTTTCCTTCCCTCTCTCCTTTTGCACATGCTTTTATCATTGCCTGGAATGCTTATTTCTTCTTCCTGTCTTGGTGAATTCCTCACTAATTTTTTCAAAACCAGTTCAGATGTTATCTCTTTGGTGAAACCTTCTGGGATCCTCACAGAAACAACTAATGCTATCTTCATCTTTATTTATAATAGTCTTCAACTTTTTCATTTTAAGTAGCAAAATTCATCCAGAGAAATGACTTGGGTTTTCAAGACTTCACATCATCAAGGCCTCAGAGAAGCAAGAGGAGTCTCATTTAAGACCCATGTAATCTCCATGAATCTAGCTGGGTGAATCTAGCCCACCTGGGTTCTGGATAGTTTCTGTTTGGGTTGAATTCTAATGATATTTGAGGAGGAAATAGGGGAGTTGGAAAGTTCAGGAGTTCATTGTAAGGGGGGTTTTCAGAAGACTTCTTCACCATGCAGTTCCTATATGTGCAGAAACACAGCAATGTGTTTTTCACTGTGATTTTGGCCAGTGAGCTGCTTTATACAGAGGCAGTTGGTACATTTAGTCCTGCAGAATCAGGTAGGACCTGACCCTTTAAGGCATTTAGTCTGAGGCAGAACACACAGAAAAACTGGGTCACATGTACAGATAGCTGAGCATATCCTCATATTACAAGGAGGACAGAAAGATATTTATTTGTTTCTCAGTGGTGAAGAACCTGTCTGCCAGTGCTGAAGACATAAGAGACATGGGTTCAATCCCTGGGTTGGGAAGATCCCCTGCTGAGGGGAATGGCTACCCACTCTGGTATTCTTGCCTGGAGAATCCCATGGACAGAAGAGCATGGGAGCTACAGTCCTTGGGGTCACAAAGAATTGGACATGACTGAGCTTCTTAGTGCACATACATGCAAATAGTTGAGCGTATCCTCATATTATAGGGAGGACAGAAAGATATTTACTTGTTTCTCAGGAGAAGTAATGTTGTCTCCAGCATTCTCCATCAGCAGTATGAAAGCATTTCCATGTCCCAGGACTGTGCTTTTTATTTTTTTATTTTTTATTTTTTTTCTGTTCTTTTTTTTTTTTTTTTTAATTTTATTTTATTTTTAAACTTTACATAATTGTATTAGTTTTGCCATATATCAAAATGAATCCACCACAGGTATACATGTGTTCCCCATCCTGAACCCTCCTCCCTCCTCCCTCCCCATTCCATCCCTCTGGGTTGTCCCAGTGCACCAGCCCCAAGCATCCAGTATCGTGCATCGAACCTGGACTGGCAACTCGTTTCATACATGATATTTTACATGTTTCAATGCCATTCTCCCAAATCTTCCCACCCTCTCCCTCTCCCACAGAGTCCATAAGACTGTTCTATACATCAGTGTCTCTTTTGCTGTCTCGTACACAGGGTTATTGTTACCATCTTTCTAAATTCCATATATATGCGTTAGTATACTGTATTGGTGTTTTTCTTTCTGGCTTACTTCTCTCTGTATAATAGGCTCCAGTTTCATCCACCTCATTAGGACTGTGCTTTTTAAAAGATGTTACTGCCATAGTTCCCAATTCTCTATTCCTGGCACAGACTTATGCTGGGATTTTCAAGTTGCAGAGGGAGCTCTGCAGGAGGCTCTGGAATGTGGACAGTAATCACTGTTAATGGGTTGAATTGTGTTCCCCAAAAGATGTCAATATGCGAGAAAATATGGAAAACTCAGCAGTGGCAACAGGACTGGAAAAGATCAGTTTTCATTCCAATCCCAAAGAAGGGAAATGCCAAAGAATGTTCAAAATACCGCACAGTTGCACGCATTTCACATGCTAGAAAAGTAATGCTCAAAATTCTCCAAGCCAGGTTTCAATAGTATGTGAACCGAGAACTTCCAGATGTTCAAGCTGGATTTAGAAAAGCAGAGGAGTCAGAGATCAAATTGCCAACATCCACTGGATCATAGAAAAAGCAAGGGAATTCCAGAAAAACATCTATTGCTGCTTCATTGGCTATGCTAAAGCCTTTGACTGAGTGGATCATGACAAACTGTGGGAAATTCTTCAAGAGATGGGAATACCAGACCACCTGACCTGCCTCCTGAGAAATCCGTATGCAGGTTAAGAAGCAACAGTTAAAACTGGACATGGAACAATGGACTGGTTCCAAGTCAGGAAAGGAGTATATCAAGGATATATATATATATATATATATATATATATATATATATATATATTGTCACCCTGCTTATTTAACTTATATGCAGAGTGTATCATGTGAAATGCTGGGCTGGATGAAGCACAAGCTGAGATAAATATCAATAACCTCAGATATGCAGATGGTACCACCCTTATGACAGAAAGCAAAGAGGAACTAAAGAGCCTCTTGATGAAGGTGAAAGAGGACAGGGAAAAGTCTGGCTTAAAACTCAAAATTCAAAAACTAGTCATGGCATCTGGCTCCGTCGCTTCATGGCAAATAGATGGAGGAAAAGTGGAAACAGTGCACAGGCTTTATTTTGGGAGGCTCCAAAGTCGCTGCAGATGGTGACCACAGCCTTGAAATTAAGGAGCCTTTGCTCCTTGGAAGAAAAGCTATGACCAACCTAGACAGCATATTAAAAAGCAGAGACATTACTTTACTAGCAAAGGTCTGTGTAGTCAAAGCTATGGTTTTTCCAGTAGTCATGTATGGATGTGAGAGTTGGACTATAAAGAAAGCTGAGTGCAGAAGAATTGATTCTTTTTAATTGTGGTGTTGGAGAAGACTCTTGAGAGTCCTTTGGACTGCAAGGAGATCCAACTAGTCCATCCTAAAGGAAATAAGTCCTGAATATTTGTTGGAAGGACTGATACTAAGGCTGAAACTCCAAAACTTTGGCCACCTCATTAGAAAAGACCCTCATGCTGTGGAAGACTGAAGGCAGGAGGAAAAGGGGACGATAGAGGATGTGATGGTTGGATGGCATCACTGACTCAATGGACATGAGTTTGAGCAAGCTCTGGCAGATCGTTAAGGACAGGGAAGCCTGGCGTGCTGCAGTCCATGGGGCTGCAGAGTCATACATGACTGAATGAACAACAACAACAAAAAGTCGAAGTTTAGCACCCAGGACCAGTGAATGCACCTTACCTGGAAATGGGATCTTTGCAGATGATAAGATAATGATCATTAGAGTAGATCCTAATCCAATATAACTGTGTCCTTATGAAAAGGGAGAATTTAGGCAGAGACAGATGACTCCATGAAGACACGGTGTGAATGCCATCTATAGGCCAAAGCACACCTGAGGCTACTAGAAGCTGGGGCAAGGCATGGAATTAATTCTCCCACAAAGCACTCAGAAGAATTCACCCTGCTGACACCATGAGTTTGGACTTCTAGTCCCCAGGACGTTGAGACAATAAATTTCCGTGTTTAAACCCCACAGATACCATGGCTAAGAGCCATTGTACCCTTCTCCAGTCTCCTGGAGAAATTTACTGTACTTCCTTCCTGTGCCCTGGAAGTGATGGAAAGAATTATAGTAAAGATTCCCTGCATTTTATGTAAACATCATAGATCTCTGACCTTCTGTCTTTTCATCACACCTGCCTGAAAATTTCAGGTCTGATAGTCTAAGCTGGTGATCATAGCTTGGATTCAGCACACAAATGGGTTTTATTTGCCTGCACAGTGTTCGATTAAAGTAAAAAAATAATAATCATAACACTTAGTTGCAAAAATATAAAAATTGCAGGATTTCACATCAATATTTGAATTTCTGGCACAGTAGGCTGGCATTCCCACGCAGTAATGGCGAGCTATTTCCAGCTTGTTTCCAGTGAGTGATGATCACTTTTGAAGGGTTCACTTTCTGCTTCCACTGCCTCCATCCCTCCATCTTCTTCCTGCATCAGGCCCAGTGCTGGCTTCTCTCACGGATACTATCTCCGTGGGTCCTACAGGCATTTGAGTTTGTGGCCTCGGTAGACATCATTACAAGAACTATTTGTTTGCTTACTAATTCCTCTGGAAGTCTAGAACTTAATTTAAGTCATTTTAGATGCTGGGAAATATTGAAAGCAAAAGGAGAAGAGGGCAGAAGAGGATGAGATGGTTAGATAGCATCACTGACTCAGTGGATATGAATTTGAGCAAACTCCAGGAGATGGTGAAAGACTGGGAAGCTTGGAGTAATACAGTCCACTGGGTCACAAAGAGTTGGACAGAACTTGGCAACTAAGCAACAGTAGCAACATTATATGTCTATGTAGATATATACCCTGTAATGAGTATGTATATGCCCCAATAGTGGAATATATATGGTGGAAATTAAGCAAATATTTATTTAAAGTCTAGTTTGTCCACTCACTCAAAATCAATCCTTTAAGTACCATGAGGTCTCTAAAGGTAGATTAAATAGTGGTGCTGCCTCAGAGGTTACAGTCTGCCCTGAAGAAGTAAGATGTTGAATCATCCATGTAAGAGAGTCAAGAAAAAAATAAAAGTGTAAAGAAAAATGCAGAGGAAGTTAAACAAATGCAGACAAAGTTAAACACAAATTCAGAGGAAGGAAAGCACCATTCTGGTGGAGCCACCAAGAGGAACCATCAAGAAAGTTTTGTAGTGGGAGTGGGGGATGTTTTAACTGGGCCTTGGAGAGTGTAGAATTTGGCCAAGCATGAAGAAAACTGAGCATTTGTGTGCACAAATACAGGATAATTTGAGAAATAATAAATAGTTCAATTTGCCTGAGTTAAGGGAAGTTATGGAGAATAAGATAGACAAGATTACTTGGAGCCATCTAATCATAACAGGAATGTCAGGCCTAAGGTTAGGCAGTGGTGAGTTATGAGTCTATTAAAGGAAATCTGTTTATTTTTTGGCTAAGAATAGGCAAGAATAACTAAGATTTAAACAAGAAGGCGTGCCTTAACCTCTGATGCTCAAGAAGAAAACTAGCCATTTAACATTTGCTTCTAGTGGATGCATGGTGGAAAATTTTCCTTCATTTATTTGTTCTTTTGTTAGGAGCAGTTTTCAGGGAATGGGTCCAACACAACTCCTGGTAGGTAGTCCTAAAGAAGTAATGCGGCATTATTTCTGCTGCGAGTTTGCCTCTCCAGGTTTCTCACACGAGTGTGTTAGTGTGCCTCACTTTCCCAGAAGCATTCTCCATGACTTACTGAGTTTCACAGCTGTTCATTGAGAGATCTCATCTGTCATTTTGAAACTTGAGTCAAATTCTTTCCTCTGATCTTTTTCTGTCTCTATTCCACCCACCCAATGTTCTTCCACTCTCCCTCCTAGCTCTGTGTTCCCTCCTTCCCTTCTTTTCTTTGTTCCCCATTCTTTCTCCCCTTCCTCTTCCCATCCTCTCTTCCTCCTTTCTCCCTTCCTGATTCCTTGTGCCTTTGTAACATAATGCAGAGGTTAAGAATAACTTTGGAGTCACATGGTCTGTATTATAATCCCAGAGCACCTACTGACTGGTTGTGAAACCCTGAGATAGCTGTTTAGCTTCTTCAAACCTGTTTTCTCATCTGAAAGATGGGATAATAATAATACTCACCTCATAGGGATCTTGACAATATTTATACATTAATATATGCAAAGCACTTAGAGCATGGCACATGTTAAGTACACAGTGTTAGCTAGTATTAACTCATTGTTAGCTTGTTGTTGTACTCATTGAAGATGGGCTCTTTCTAAAATATGAAAAGAAATTAAGCTAATTATCATTTAATTTTAGACCTAAAAGATTTATTTTGATATTGAAAAAAAATTATGAAATGACATGTAGAATCTATAACCAAGGTTCAGATAATGAAAACCGTGGATTATTGGAGGCTGACTGATAAATAGGTTAATTTTACAAATATAATGAACATTAGATCACTTTTAGGAGAATATAGCTGTATTGTAGATACCTTCTTCTAGTCTCTTGAGAAAGAGAAACTTTTCTGTCATATGACGTATTTTATACATAAGGCCTGAGGGCTCTGGGGTTTCTTTGGGATTTTCCAAGAGCCATATGATTTGACCATTTATCCAATTTCTCTTTTCTTTTTTCTTTATGGGAATAGCCAGCCTATCATACCTTGATGTTTGAAAAGGTCAGTATTTTTCCACATGCTAGTAAGCATGTTCTACTTAAAATATGTGGAATAATGAAGTTCTGAGACATCTTTGTTAGGACAGTGATTTTTAGCAAAAGAAAAATATCACAACTTAAGCTTGTTCTAGTAAGTGTGGATTCAACAGGTATGATCATTGAAATCCTAATAGATTTGACAAGAAAGTGTACGAATGTAACATTCTTGACACCATTTTGAAGGCTTTCCCTCTAGAGTACTTTGGATATCTGTGTACCTTGCTTCTTGAAATATTTATGTTCATCAACCTTTTCAGATTCTGATTTTTCAAGTGAAGTGTAGAATATGAGTAGAAGTGCAGCCTGCCTTCCTTCCATCCTCTCTTCTTCTCTCCCTCCCATTTCTTCTTTCCATCTTGTATTGATTTTTCTTTTTCAAAAGTTCTAATATCATTCTATTTCTTTTAAATTTGTAAAGTGAAGTGAAAGTCACTAAGTTGTGTCCAACTCTTTGCAACCCCATGGACTACAGTTCATAGAATTCTCCAGGCTAGAATACTGGAGTGGGTAACCTTTTCCTTCTCCAGGGGATCTTCCCAACCCAGGGATCGAACCCTGGTCTCCTGCATTGCAGGCAGATTCTTTACCAGCTGAGCCACAAGGGAAGCCCAAGAATACTGGAGTGGATAGCCTATTCCTTCTCTAGCAGATCTTCCCAGCCCAGGAATTGAACCAGGGTATCCTGCATTGCAGGTGGATTCTTTAACAACTGAGCTATCAGGGAAGTCCAAAACTTTTAAATGTTGCCATTAAATAATTATCACAGAGACCTTTGCCCTCCGCTCACTGTCACTTCATCAAATAAAACATATTAGTTGTATTTATATGTGAAAGTGAAAAGTGAAAGTGTTAGTCATTCAGTTGTGTCCAAATCTTTGTGACCTTATGGACTGTAGCCCACCAGGCTCCTCTGTCCATGGAATTCTCCAGGCAAGAGTACTGGAGTGTGTTGCCATGCCCTCCTCCAGGGAATCTTCCTGAACCTAGAGATTGAACCCATGGCTCTCCTGCTTGGCAGGCAGATTCTTTACCATCTGAGTGCTCAGGGAAGCACAATCTATTAAATTGTGAGTGCCTTTGTGTGTTAGTTGCTCTGTTGTGTCTGACTCTTTGCAACCCCATGGATTGTAGCCTTCTAGGCTCCTCTGTCCATGGGATTCTCCAGGCAAGAATACTAGAGTGGTTTGCCATCACCTTTCACAGTACCTGGAAGTCTCAGGGACATGTGATCATGAGTGATCCCTTGGCCTGGCTGTGGCTTTGTTACTTAACTTGTACACTTGGATAATGATTCTCACCCTTTGTCTACCTCACCAGGTCATCATATCATTACAACAGTAACAACAACATGACTTATGCTCAGCTCCTAAACATTTTAAAAATGTTTCCTTGTACAAAGTGATGAATATGAAAGCCCTTTGATATATAAGATGCAAATCAAATGCAAGGTATTGTTTTCATTAATAAGTTTAAGGCAAACTGTTCTATACAGAAAGAAGTCTGTGTGATGCCATTAAGCATTTAATTTTATTTATCAAATTATGGATTCATCCCATGAGAGATGATGTGTGAAGCAGCATGTGTGAAGTAGGATTAGCATAATGCATAAATGTTGTTCCAGGAGAGTTGGGAAGGCATCAAAAATGCCTACTTTTGCCATAACTTGAAATAGAAAAATGATCATGCTTCTTGGTTAGTTCTGAAGAACTAACAGATTGACAGTCATATGAAAAAGATCTAATTTTAGACTGATGCAGTTTAGATAAAATATATAAGTGTTCTGGTGTTAGAACATGTGTACTTGCTTTAAGTTTTATTCAGTTAGACATTTTGTGTACCTATGAGTACAGTACTCCTATTTCAATGATATTCAAGTAGATGTTAGAGTGATGGAAAGTAGTATTGTTGTAAATAACTTTAGGAATCACCTAATCAGTTTATTTATGGGGAAACTGAGAGCTGGAAAGGTGAATGAATTTGCTATGTCCACATAGCTTTTTGATGGCTGAGCCAGACTCTTTTTACATATTACCCCCTTACTTTGCCTGTAATAATTACAATTATGACTAATTTAAGCTTCCTGAGGGCAGGTATTTTGGCCCACCCATCCATCCATCCATCCATCTATCTGTCTGTCAAGAATTTATAAACAGTAAAATGAAAACCCATATGCATTAACACTGTGTTATAACCTAAATAGTATATTGAAAAGCAGAGATATTACTTTGCCAACAAACGTTCGTCTAGTCAAGACTATGGTTTTTCCAGTGGTCATGTATGGATGTGAGAGTTGGACTGTGAAGAAAGCTGAGTGCCGAAGAATTGATGCTTTTGAACTGTGGTGTTGGAGAAGACTCTTGAGAGTCTCTTGGACTGCAAGGAGATCCAACCAGTCCATCCTAGAGGAGATCAGTCCTGGGTGTTCATTGGAAGGACTGATGCTGAAGCTGAAACTCCAATACTTTGGCCACCTCATGCGAAGAGTTGACTTAT
This sequence comes from Bubalus bubalis, assembly GCF_019923935.1. Classification (NCBI taxonomy): domain Eukaryota; kingdom Metazoa; phylum Chordata; class Mammalia; order Artiodactyla; family Bovidae; genus Bubalus; species Bubalus bubalis. The sequence continues at coordinate 78,918,127 of NC_059162.1, read as the reverse complement.
TGGAAAAGACCATAATGCTGGGAGGGATTGGGGGCAGGAGGAGAAGGGGACGACAAAGGATGAGATGGTTGGATGGCATCACTGACTTGGTGGACATGAGTTTGAGTGAGCTCCGGGAGTTGGTGATGGACAGGGAGGCCTGGCGTGCTGTGATTCATGGGGTCGCAAAGAGTTGGACACGACTGAGCGACTGAACTGAACTGAACTGAACTGATGTATTGGAGATACAATGGTAAATCAGATGAGGGGACTGATCCCAAGGAGTTTGTAGTCTTAGAGGAAAGAGAAAGGGAGAGAGGTTGAGGGTGGGGAAGAATGTCCACAATTGAAATACAATGTAAAAAATGTAGCAAATATCAGAGCCACTAACAGAGAATGAAGAAAAAGGTGAATAATTGCTCTGCAGAACAAATCAGAAAAAGATTTTGAGAAGAGATATTTGAGTTGGGTTGTGAAATACTATCAATTCCTTACCCAGCAAAATATCTTCAATTTCTTGAATACATAATTGAATAATCAAGACTTGATAATTCTCTAATATGCCTCTGCTGTTACTAACATCAAATACAAATAAAGAGTTTCTGAGATTGAAGCTTTCCGTATAGTATTTGCTTTATGGACCCTTTATTTTTTTTTTAATTTTCTTGGCCCATGATAACATTTCTTCATACCAACCCCACCTTATTAAGATAACAACTTTAGTCTTCTAAAACTTGTTTCAGAAGACCTAGGACTAAGCAATAAAATGTTCATTTATTTGCAAAACAACCAAAAATAAAAACAAAGAACTGTCCTTATAATTCCCTTTTACAGAAGAATTCCAATGAATGCACATAGAAAGAATGAGAGAAACAGAAAGTCACTGTTAAAACATCGCAGTAATAGCTGTAGGCAAGATCCACCAACAGACACTAAAACTGTTTGTTGTTTAGTTGCTAAGTCCTGTCCAATTCTCTTGTGACCCCATGGACTGTAGCCCACCACGCGCCTCTGTCCATGGTATTTCTCAGGCAAGAATACTGGAGTCAGTTGCCTTTTCTTCCTCCAGAGAATCTTCGTGACCCAGGGATCGAACCTGCTTCTTCTGCACTAACAGGCGAATTCTTTACTGCACCACCTGGGAAACCCAAAGGATGAAGGGTACTCAGCAACTCTCTACTACTTTGCCACTTTCCTATAAGTTTAAATTTATTTCAAAGTCAAAGCTTTAAAGATAATTCTCTATGTATTGTGGACACTTCTAAGTGATTTGAACTTTGAAGACAGGGTAAAATGTTGAAAGTCATTTCATTAAAGAAAATGTCAAAACACTAAGAAAGGAGGCATTTCTGTAGCATTTGTTTCTAGAGTTTAAATAAATTATAGAATTTAATTAAAGTATACGATCACTTTTATTAAAGTAATCATTGGAGCCTGAGAAATATCAGAATTAGTCATAACTTCTTTGGTGACCTCCCCCCATATTTTGATTTTTACACTGCAAATAGTATATAATACAAAAAAAGAAAGTCTGTGATTTATGAAGTATATCCAGAAGGTTGAGTCCGTAAAAAAAGAAAACGACTGCAGAAAGACAAATAATATATGATATCACTTATATGTGGACTATAAAATAATGATTCAAATAATTTATTTACAAAATAGAAATAGACATAGGAAACAAACTTATGGTTCCCAAAGGGGAAAGTGATAGAGGGATCAATCTGAAATTTGTAATTAATAGATATATACTACTGTATATAAAATAGATAAACAACAAGGACCTACTGTATAGCACCGGGAACCACATTTAATATCTTGCAATAACCTATAATGGAAAAGAATCTGAAAAAAAGAATACATTCATATAAATGTATATGCTGCTGCTTCTGCTAAGTCGCTTCAGTCATGTACGACTCTGTGTGACCCCACAGACAGCAGCCCACCAGGCTCATCTGTCCTTGGGATTCTCCAGGCAAGAATGCTGGAGTGGGTTGCCATTTCCTTCTCCAATGCATGAAAGTGAAAAGTGAAAGGGAAGTTGCTCAGTCGTGTCTGACTCTTCTCGACCCCATGGACTGCAGCCTACCAGGCTCCTCCATCCATGGGATTTTCCAGGCAAGAGTACTGGAGTGGGGTGTCATTGCCTATATATCAGATCAGATCAGAGCAGATCAGTCACTCAGTCATGTCCGACTCTTTGCGACCCCATGAATCGAAGCACGCCAGGCCTTCCTGTCCATCACCAACTCCCGAAGTACACTCAGACTCACATCCATCGAGTCAGTGATGCCATCCGGCCATCTCATCCTCTGTCGTCCCCTTCTCCTCCTGCCCCCAACCCCTACCACCATCAGAGTCTTTTCCAATGAGTCAACTCTTCACATCAGGTGGCCAAAGTACTGGAGTTTCAGCTTTAGCAACATTCCTTCCAAAGAAATCCCAGGGCTGATGTCCTTCAGAATGGACTGGTTGGATCTCCTTGCAGTCCAAAGGACTCTCAAGAGTCTTCTCCAACACCACAGTTCAAAAGCATCAATTCTTCTGTGCTCAGCCTTCTTCACAGTCCAACTCTCACATCCATACATGACCACAGGAAAAACCATAGCCTTGACTAGATGAACCTTTGTTGGCAAAGTAATGTCTCTGCTTTTGAATATACTATCTAGGTTGGTCATAACTTTCCTTCCAAGGAGTAAGAGTCTTTTAATTTCATGGCTGCAGTCACCATCTGTAGTGATTTTGGAGCCCAGAAAAACAAAGTCTGACACTGTTTCCACTGTTTCCCCATCTATTTGCCATGAAGTGGTTGGGACCGGATGCCATGATCTTTGTTTTCTGAATGTTGAGCTTTAAGCCAACTTTTTCACTCTCCACTTGCACTTTCACCAAGAGGCTTTTTAGTTCCTCTTTACTTTCTGCCATAAGGGTGGTGTCATCTGCATATCTGAGGTTATTGATGTTTCTCCCGGCAATCTTGATTCCAGCTTGTGTTTCTTCCAGTCCAGCGTTTCTCATGATGTACTCTGCATATAAGTTAAATAAGCAGGGTGACAATATACAGCCTTGACGAACTCCTTTTCCTATTTGGAACCAGTCTGTTGTTCCATGTCCAGTTCTAACTGTTGCTTCCTGACCTGCATACAGATTTCTCAAGAGGCAGATCAGGTGTTCTGGTATGTGTATATAATTCATGTATGTGTATAATGTAATGTGTATACATATATGTACATATATATGTAAAGCTGAATCACTTTGCTGTATATATATATACACTCTAAATCAACACTCTAAATCACTATAAACACTCTAAAACATTCTAAATCTAAAACACTCTAAATCAACTATAATTCAATATAAAATTTTTAAATAAATAAAAACTATATGCATGGGGGAATAAAAGCAAAGGATCTAAGACCCCCCTTCCCTGCACTCTTTACCAAAGAAAACAGATTTTGTTTCCCTATAGAAAACATTTTGATTTGAGATTATTGGCTGCTCGTCACAGTATTGACTTCCTCATGATGAAACTTTCTAATAATATTGTGTTACTCAAATTGTGTCTTTCTTAGGTTTTTCTTTTTGACCATCATCTGATGATTTGAACTGAGGGGTTTTCTAAGCTATTGAAGTATGAGTCCTTAGGTAATTCTATTTCAGTGTTTAGAATTCCAGATGTCTGTCTATACTTTTAAAACATGTAAAGGTTTATTTGTTTGACCTTAACTGAGCTAACTGGGTTTTATTGTACATTACTTCTAATAATATCATGTGTTTGAAAATTCCACTAGTTTAAAACAGGTAGATTCTGGGCCTAATTACTAAATTTTCATTGCGTGAATTTCTGTGCAATGAAGGTGAAAGGGTTTGTTTCCAAGGAAACAAATGCACTCCATTTTCGTCACATAAAATGTTTTCTGCAAGAAAATTCCATAATCAGTCTCCAGGGAGATACCATGTCATAAGATAGCTCTCACTGGAGATTTCTCCAAAGAAACATTTTATTTTTGTTCCCTTGAAAATCAGCCTGTATTAGTGTAATTGAGAATGTAATGGATTTCAAAAAAAAATTCACAACAGAACCATTGTTATCACCTTATTAGAGTCATAAAATGTACAGTTCCAGGAGAATGTGACTTTCCTCTGGCCATTAAGTTTCATTTATATTGGAGTCTAAATAGCATGTATTTGAGATGTTCACTTGAGAAGAAACAGCCTCTTCAAAGGATATTTCTCACACTGAGGGCTGAAGAAGAACTTCACTCTTTATCAATTATTAGTCGAGGTTAAAAGTGACTGCTTTTTCTTAAGAAATTTGAAAACCATGTAAGTAGCTTGACTTCATATACTCTAATGGTTGAACAACAAGTAAAACTCTGAAGGAAGCAAATTCAGCTCACAAAGGTCCAAGGCTTTGTTCTGACACATCTCTGGTGGTGGTCGTTTGTCTTACCCATGTGAGTACCTGCATTTAGTGACACTGTTATTCATCTTGCAGTGTGGACTTGATGTAGAATGAGTATCACAAAAATGTTTCATAATGGAATGAAAGAAGTAACTAATTATACAGTAAGAAGGCAAGTTTTTGAAGGAGACAATAAAATCACTGAGATATTATTCAGGGTGGACCTGGCATAATGGTCAAAATTAGAAGCTATAGCCCTGTTCCTTACAAATTCTCAGCAAGTCACTTAAACCTCTCTGTAAATGTGGGAATAAGTATTTATCTCATACAATTATTAATTAATATGTTTAAAAATATATTAATTATTGGAATTTCTTTAAAATATGGGATCTATTCCATGAAGAGGAGAGTAAATTCTTACTTTGTAAAAGAAATAACTGCATAACATGACTTTCTCTTGATTCAGATGAATAACATTTGCTTCTATGGAAAATCTCATATATGGGCCTGCTGAAATGAAATAATTAGAAAATATTGCCCTGTGAGGCTAGCCTGAGAACCTAAAAAATAGAAGTGATTTTTGAAAAATTCTATAAATGATTAGACTTCAGTCAGCCTCACCATGATGCTAAAAATCCCCCAAATTCTGTTTTCAAAGGTTCAACATGCTGTCTAACTTGATCTACTTAGTCCAGTCCTTTCTATAACTTAGAAATGCAGCTGGTCAATCAAATGGGAAAATGAATCAGTTTGTAAAATGCGGACAGATCCTTCATGGTAGATGCAACAAAGCCTCTCTGAAAAGTTGTATTTGTAGTCACATATTTTATGGAAGAGAGACATAGGTCATAGACAATAGCACATGCTGCTGCTGCTCCTAAGTTGCTTCAGTCATGTCCGACTCTGTGCAACCCCATAGACGGAAGCCCACCAGGCTCCCCCATCCCTGGGATTCTCCAGGAAAAAACACTGGAGTGGGTTGCCGTTTCCTTCTCCAATGCATGAAAGTGAAAAGTGAAAGGGAAGTCGCTCAGTCGTGTCTGACTCTTTGCGACCCCATGGACTGCAGCCTACCAGGCTCCTCCGTCCATGGAATTCTCCAGGCAAGAGTACTGGAGTGGGGTGCCATTGCCTTCTCCGAATAGCACATGGGAAATAGCAAATATAACAAAATGTGGCATCAGTAAAACATTTATTATTCATTTTTCTTTGTTCATTCATATGGCAAATTTTTATTGTCATGTAAGTGTCTGATGCTAAGTTGCTTCAGTCGTGTCCGACTCTGTGCGACCCCATAGATGGCAGCCCACCAGGCTCCCCCGTCCCTGGGATTCTCCAGGCAAGAACACTGGAGTGGGTTGCCATTTCCTTCTCCAATTTAAGTGTCTGGGACTAGGCTAAAGATGCTTTCAACACACGAGATTTCATTTGGTATCACATGAATTCTGGCAAAGAAATATGACTAACCCCACATAGTTAATGCTGTGGGGCACCATCTAGACATCTTTAAGGGCCAAAGCACTCATTCCCCCAGCTGACCCCAAGCATTAGCAATTGAAGCTTCTTGCCTGACTCCCTGTCAGGAGTTGCTATCAACCAAAGACAGGCCCTTGTCCAGGTCACACTTCCTCCTATGGCAGCCTGTATCCAGTGACTGATTGATATGGATTATCAAGATCCAATACCTAGTCTCAACATCACTGAAAGGGCATCTCAGCTCCAAGGCATCAATTGGCTCAGCTGAGGCCTCTGTTGTAGCATCACAGTTCATCTACTCTGCCCAGTTCTTTTTCTCCACCCCTTATTGTGTGATGTTCTCAAAAGCATCGGCCCACAAATCTCGTGCACACAAATCATAAAAACTCAAAATCTATTAGAAATAATCCCCCTTTGGGTCTGTTTAATCAAAGGTCCATATAGTCAAAGCTATGGTTTTTCCAGTAGTCATGTATGGATGTGAGAGTTGGACCATAAAGAAAGCTGAGTGCCGAAGAATTGATACTTTTGAACTGTGGTGTTGGAGAAGACTCTTGAGAAGCCTTTGAACTACAAGGAGATTGATTAAATCAGTCAATCCTAAAGGAAATCATTCCTGAATATTCATTGGAAGGACTGATGCTGATGCTGAAGCTCCAATACTTTGGCCACCTAATGCAAAGAACTGATCATTAGAGAAGATCCTGATGCTGAGAAAGATTGAAGGCAGGAGGAGAAAGGGGAAACACAGGATGTGATGGTTGATGGCATCACCAACTCGATGGACATGAGTCTGAGTAAGCTCTAGGTGTTGGTGATGGAAAGGGAAGTCTGACGAGCTGCAGTCCATGGGGTTGCAAAGAGTCGGACACGACTGAGTGATGGAACTGAACTGAGGTTTGTTTAATTTCTCAGTCCCAGACTGGCAGTATGATGCTTTCTGAATTGGTCTAAAGGGTTGTGCAGCACTAATTCTGAGGGCAGAGAGATATGTTGAAATGTCACCATTAGCAGGAAGAGGACAGGAGCTGCTGCTGCTAAGTCGCTTCAGTTGTGTCCGACTCTGTGTGACCCCATAGACGGCAGCCCACCAGGCTCCCCCGTCCCTGGGATTCTCCAGACAAGAACACTGGAATGGGTTGCCATTTCCTTCTCCAATGCATGAAAGTGAAAAGTGAAAGTCAAGTCACTCAGTCGTGTCCGACTCTAGCGACCCTGTGGACTACCAGGCTACCACAGGCTACTACCGCAGCCTACCAGGCTCCTCCGTCCATGGGATTTTCCAGGCAAAAGTACTGGAGTGGGTTGCCATTGCCTTCTCTGAGGACAGGAGCTAGTGGACAGATAAAACTTGGTGAAAATATTGCCAACTGGAGGCAAGCATTTACTTCCTTTGTTCTACGGGAACCTTGTTAATAAGTCAATTCCACTTCGTAGATATGCATTTAACTTTATTGTTTTCAATATGACACCAAAAATTGAATAGTCAAAATGAGGAGCTGTAAACAACATAAAATATTTATGGGAAATCATGTTTTTTTAAAAAAGAAGCTGTTAGTAATATAGAAAACAGATTCTGAATTTAGAATAGGTATGGATATGAGAAAAAAATCAGCATTTATATTAAACAATAATTATACTGTTTAATGGATTTTCCTGGTGGCTCAGACGGTTTAATATAACAATAAAAAAATGCCTATGAAAATGCAAAATCAAACTTTATGCCACTGTTAACCTCTAGTATTTTGTGAATCCCAAATATTTATTAATACCCAAGGAAAGGATGATGATGATTTAACATTTTGAATTTTTCTGATAATTATAACAAATTAATTCAGTTAAGAAATATTTATTGAGTGCCTGCTGTGTGCCACACACTGTTCTGAATAGTGAATGGGGGGCATGGTCCTTGTCATATCATGTTACCTTATTCCAGGGGTACCTAGACAGCCAACACCTTACCTTATACCAGGGGCACACAGGCAGCCAAGGTCTTACCTTATTCCAGGGGTACACAGACAGCCAACACCTTACATTATACGAGGGGTACATAGACGGCCAACACCTTACATTATACGAGGGGTACATAGACGGCCAACACCTTGCCTTATACCAGGGACACACAGGCAGCCAATAAGTAAATAAACAAATGTGTAACCTATGGTTAATCTGTGAGCTGACATCTCAATGGTTAAGGGTCAGCCACTTCAGTATCTGTGAAAAGGACCTTCAGGCAAAAGACCCGTGCAGAACACTATGAGGAAATAAAGGGAACTTTGAAAGAAGGGCAGGATGGCTGGAGCAGAGCAAGAGATGTGGAGAATGTAGAGAAAGCTCCAGGATTAGATGAGGGCCAGGTTACTAGTGGATCATGAAAGAGAGTTTCAATTTTAATCTAAGTGTGATAATTCAGTAGCGTATTTTAAACAATGGAGTATGACCTTATTTGTATCTTTATGAGATTGTTCCACCTTGGAGTGGCCCTGAAAAATGTGGGCTCTTTCAATAGTCCCTAAAGCATTAGTTAGTGCCACAGGTGAAAGAAGGGATGGTGAGGAAGCAATCAGTACAGTGAGTGGGGAGATGAGACCCCACCTATTTCAAATTCCAGCTCCAATTCTTCCATACCAGAAGTTATCCTCTGAGTCCCAGTTTCCCCATATGTGAAAGAATGAAATGACTCATGTGCGGTGCCTGACACAGGGTAGATGTTTCATATTTGTAACAGAGACGAATGCAGAGCATAGCACTGAATGAATACTGATGTAACTATGCTGGCTTTTCTCTCATCTTTTTGTTGTTCTAGAAAGGCCTAGACATAAACTCTGACCTTTATTAAAGAGAAAAACAATTGTTTTATTGGCCTTTTGGCTTCAAAGAGAGTTGGAAGTGAAAGGCTGCTGAGTCTATGAGACTGGAATGTTTCTGTTTTTCTCGTTGCCTTGAAATCCTATACCTCCAGCTGAATGTTTTTGTTGTCTCCAGGTCACGCAACCCTAGATAGCAGCCTGGGCTGACACGAGTGATGTACGCTGTGTGTGCATTTGCATTTAATATTCCTCTTCTTTGCTTTAGAAATGATTCAAGAACAAAGCACCAGGGAAGACCTAAGTTGTCCAACTTTTTTAACAGGCTTTTCAGGATTAGGGTAATTCAGATACAACTCAGAAGCAGCAGCAGCAGCATGAAAATATTATGTTTGGAAAATCTACTCCTCTGAGTGGCAATTGGATGCAAGAGTTAATACAATCAGGGTTCTTTGCTTAGAGGGTATGCATCAAAGGCAAGGTGTGCCAGTGAGCCTTCTAATATTGCAGTTTGGTGATTTTTAAAAATTTTATTTTATTGAAGTATAGTTGATTTACAATGTTGTATTAATTTCTTCTGTGGAGCAAAGCGATAGAATTATTCATGTGCATGTGTGCTAAGTTGCTTTAGTCGTGTCTGACTCTTTGTGACCCCATGGACTGTAGCCTGCCAGGCTCCTCTGTGGAATTTTCCAGGCAAGAATTCTGGAGTGGGTTGCCATTTCCTTCTCCAGTTGACTATAGAGCAACCTTGTCTTTGGCCACTGGACCCTGCAGATTGGCTTGACCATGTAAAGAAGCCTATTGTCCCTGTCCTCATGGTTTGTTTAGGTCTGGCATTCTTTTGTTGCTTCCTTGCCATGCATGTGGCCCAGGAATCTTAAGCAAGTTCTCCTCTGATCCTGTGTGCATAGAAACCCCAGGAAGCCATCTACCTCCTGGGGTCTTGCCACCTTCCTGGTGATACTACTGAAGAACAGAGCTCAGGACTTCTGTCCTCTCAGGAATCTGGCCTCGGGTGGTGAGGAGAGGTGGTAGCTGGGGTTGAGCCCCTCTCTGTGTTCCCATTATCTACTGTCCTAAAAGCATTCTGCCTTTCCTTATTTCTCCCTTGAGACAGTGAGCTCAGAGCCTACCTCTTAATTCAATGAATTTAGAGAACAGGGAAAAGGCAGGGAGGGAAAAGCGTAGGTTGTTGTCTCAAATATCATATAGACAAAACTGGAAAAAAAAGACTGCCATGAAAGAATAGAAATCTTTTCTAAGATGAGATAGAGATCCTGATGAATATGTTAAAACCAAAAGAACAGCTTTTTTGTTGTGCCAGAATCATGCTGGCTTCCTACAGAAAACATACTCTGATTCAGCCTGAGAAACAATTGTATCTCCAGTGGAGAGTTACAGAGTTGGCACTGTGGAGTCACTTTGGATAATTCAGTGTCCTGATGCTGGGAAAGACTGAGGGCAGGAGGAGAAAGGGACGACAGAGAATGAGATGGTTGGATGGCATCACCGACTCAATGCACATGGGTTTGGGTGGGCTCCAGGAGTTGGTGATGGACAGGGAGGCCTGGCGTGCTGCAGTCCATGGGGTCGCAAAGAGTCGGACATGACTGAGCGACTGAACTGAACTGAACTGAAGTCATTATGTGGTAATTTAAAAACTTCTTTATTTAATAATAGGATGCGCTAAGATACAAGTGGTATAGAAATGGTCCAATGATCCTTTACCTCATCTCTTCACACTCAAACAACCCTAGTTTCTTTTATTTTTATTATAATTTGATTCTTTTCTTTTTGGTATTTCAGAGCTGGAGAAAGAGCCTGTTAACAGTATCAGAGACTTCATGCCTTATTTCACATATGTATTTAGGTTCAGCACTCAAAGATGCCTTTGTGGTAGAGTGGGCTAGACATGGATCCTAGCCCTAAAATACACAGATACATGTCTCTTGCTACACTTAATGCCCTTGGTTGTCATTAGCAGGTTCCCTGTGCTATCTAAGGTTCGTAAAATAGGAATTTAAATATCTACTTCATAATTATATTCTGTAAGCTGAAGCTCCAATACTTTGGCTACCTGATGTAAAGAGCCAACTCATTGGAAAAGACCCTGATCCTGGGAAAGATTGAAGGCAAAAGGAGATGGGAGCAGCAGAGGATGAGATAGTTAGATAGTATCACTGACTCAGTGGGCATGAATTTAAACAAACTCCAGGAGATAATGAAGGACAGAGGAGCCTAGTATGCTATAGTCCATGGGGTCACAAAGAGTTGAACATGACTTAGTGACTGAGCAACAACAACAAATTTTGTTCTGAGAGTCAAATGAAATAGTATGGTGAAAGGAGGTAAAAAATTTTATACAATTTCTTCCTTTTTTTCAAAAGTGTTTGTTACATGTGTACCACATGCCAAACACTTTGCTTGTAGCTATACAGAAAAATACAATAAGTTCCCTCCAGAAATATAATATGATAAAGTAGAATGATAAATAGAAAGATACAGCATGACGCAGCATCTGCAGATACAGAACCATGTCACATCATGTATAAAAGAGGTAACTACATAGTCTGTATAAGGAAAAATAATGCTAGAATGGGCTTTCTGAAGGAATTGATACTGAAATTGCGTCTTAGAGGATGAAGAGTTTGATGGTATGAGGAGGATTGGTGAGAACAACATCCCACTGTATCAGTAACAGAACAGGACAGTAAAGCAGCAAATGCCCTGGCATTGATGTGTGTTGGTAGGAGCAGAGGATCCATACATATCAGTATGGCTAAGCATACAATTTGAAGCAAAATGTAACTAGAGATGAAAATGGAGAAGTAGTTAAGAGCCAGAATACTCTGATAAGAGAATTTTTCAGGTGATGAGAAATCACCAAAGGGTCATCAATATCATCAGATTTTGATTTTAAATAGATAACCACAATGCAGGGCTTCATTGAGTCAGCTGGAGATGAACATATCAAGACCATAGTCAAAGAAGTTAGTCCAGTAGTCCAGTGAAAACAGGGATAAAGAAGACTTGAGCTAGCACAATGGCATTGAGAATAGAGTTTTAAGAATAGAGCAATGCTTAGAAATTGATTTGGCTGTTGGGGATATTGACATAAATAAGGAAATCAAATATGAAAATCAAGGTTGATCCCATCTGAGAAAAATAGAGGTAAAAATAAGTTTAGTCAAGGAAGAGTTTAGTTTGAACATGTATTACTTAAGGCATCCAGGCAAAAATGTGTGGTTGAATGTTAGAATTATGAACATGAAGCCCAGAGAAGAGTCTGGGCCAATGCAACTTAAAAGATAGTATTCATTGAGCTCTTTTGGTCACTTTTAGTTACCCAAGTAGTCTCATTTAGTAATGAACATATCTGATCTCATGTCATAGTTGAAATTTCAAATCTGCATTTAAAGTCGAAGCTCCTGCCTTACTGTATTGTGAGCAGACAATAGATGGAAGGAAGGAGAAAACTAAGGATTAGAAAGTCTCTCTTGACTAGCACCAGTATAATCTGGTTCAGTTTAGTTCAGTTCAGTTGCTCAGTCATGTCCGACTCTTTGCTACCCCATGAACTGCAGCGCGCCAGGCCTCCCTGTCCAACACCAACTCCCAGAGCCCACACAAACTCATGTCCAGTGAGTCAGTGATGCCATCCAACCATCTCATCCTCTGTCGACCCCTTCTCCTCCTGCCCTCAATCTTTCCCAGCATCAGGGTCTTTTCAAATGAGTCAGCTCTTCGCATCAGGTGGCCAAAGTATTGGAATTTCAGCTTTAACATCAGACCTTCCAATGAACACCCAGGACTGATCTCCTTTAGGATGGACTGGTTGGATCTCCTTGCAGTCCAAGGGACTCTCAAGAGTCTACTCCACACCACAGTTCAAAAGCATCAATTCTTCGGCACTCAGCTTTCTTTATAGTCCAACTCTCACATCCATACATGACCACTGGAAAAACCATAGCCTTGACTAGACAGACCTTTGTTGGCAAAGTAATGTCTCTGCTTTTGAATATGCCATCTAGGTTGGTCATAACTTTCCTTCCAAGGAGTAAGTGTCTTTTAATATCATGGTTGCAATCACCATCTGCAGTGATTTTGGAGCCCCCCAAAATAAAGTCTCTTACTGTTTCCACTGTTTCCCCATCTATTTGGCATAATCTGGTATCGGGTTGCTATGGTTGTTCTGGATGTTTCAAGGTGATTCTTTCCGTTTTGAGCACTTCCATGGATGCATTGGAGAGTTGTGTACTGAACTATGCTGACTACACACACCAGCAGTTTGTCTCCTTTGATTACTTATCTCTCCTCCCCATCCTTACCCCTGAACTTTCAGTTTGTGAAGATACATTAGTACAACTCTAACCTGAGATGTGCTTTCCACTTTCAGTTTTGCTCAGGTACTATAGAACTTCACTTTAGAACATGGTACTAATTGACATCTGTTGTCTTGGGGCCTCAATCAAAACCCAAGTAGATCGAATCCCACTTTCAGATCCTGTTTCAGAGGTGTGTGAATTGTTTCATTAGAAGTTATGACTGAAATGTTTAGACCCCCACCTCCCCTAGGAAAATGCTCATGTGAAAAGACAAGTGAATAGTGACAGATTGCTAGTGAAAACCATCATTCAGAAAGACAGCTGAAGCAGAGAAGGAGAGAGACAGAAACAATAGTCATCAAGGTAAGAGAACCAGGAGATGAAGGAGTCACAGAAATTGTAGACTGCATTTCAAGAAGGAGGGCATACTCAGCATATCAGATACATGTGAATAGATAAGAACTAGAATAAGAAACAGAGAAGGCAATGGCACCCCACTCCAGTACTCTTGCCTGGAAAATCCCATGGATGGAGGAGCCTGGTGGGCTGCAGTCCATGGGGTCGCTAAGAGTTGGACATGACCGAGCAACTTCACTTTCACTTTTCACTTTCATTCATTGGAGAAGGAAATGGCAACCCACTCCAGTGTTCTTGCCTGGAGAATCCCAGGGACAGGGGAGCCTGGTGGGCTGCTGTCTATGGGGTCGCACAGGGTCGGACACGACTGAAGCGACTTAGCAGTAGCAGCAGAATAAGAAAATGTTAGATTTAGCAATTAGGAGATCAGTCATTACCAAATCAAGCAAATACAGTAAAAGAAGGGGAAGGGGTAAAGCCTTTTGAGAAGTTTAGATGAAAGAGGAGAGATCTTAGATGTTAGTGGGAATGTGAGATTAATGATTTTGGAATGAGAGATTTAAGCAGGCTCATGGGCTGAGGGAAAACAGGCATTAGTGAGGGGTGATTAGAAGATACAGGGAAGAAAGAAGATAACTGCTGGTAAACAGTTAAACCTGATTACTTCTTTGTGTGCATTTTGATCACCTCATGGGGTGTAGGAAAGAAAGAGATCAAGGACAGCTATAGCACTAACAATATTGGCACTTTTACTAACACTCAGCACTAGCAAGTATCTGTTGAATTTAATTGATTAAAGACAAATCATCAGGTACCTCAAGCAGACTTGTCATTTATTTGCATGTATATAAACCCTTAGACTCTGATACTAAATCCAAATTACCAGACCAGACTTAATTTTCTTAGGTAAATTCCCTCTTAGGACCTTTACTTTATTTTACTGCTAACAAACCTAAGTTAGAATCTTCTCAGTGCATAGTAATATGTTATAATAACTTGAAAAAAAAAAGCAAGTTATTTATAAAACAGAAACAGAATCACAGACTTACAAAACAAACTTATGATTCCACAGGGGAAAGTTTGGAGGGGAGGGATAAATTGGGAGTTTGGGATTGACATATACACACTACTAAATTTAAAATGGATAAACAACAAGGACCTACTGTATAGCACAGGGAGCTCTGCTTAATATTCTCTAAGAACCTAAATGGGAAAAGAATTTGAAAAAGAATACATACATGTTTATGTATAACTGAATCACTCTGCTGTACACCTGAAATGAACACAGAATTGTTAATCAACTATCATCAGTTCAGTTCAGTCTCTTAGTCATGTCAACCTCTTTGCAACCCCATGGACTGCAGCAAGCCAGGCTTCCCTGTCCATCACCAACTCCTGGAGCTTACTCAAACTCATGTCCATTGTGTTGGTGATGCCATCCAAGTATCTCATCCTCTATCATCCCCTTCTGCTCCTGCCTTCAATTTTTCCCAGAATCAGGGTTTTTTCCATTGAATCGATTCTTCATATCAGGTGGCCAAAGTATTGGAGTTCCAGCTTTAGCATCAGTCCTTCCAATGAATATCCAGGACCGATTTCCTTTAAGATGGACTGGTTGGGTCTCCTTGCAGTCCAAAGGACTCTCAAGAGTCTTCTCCAACACCACAGCTCAAAAGCATCAATTCTTCAGTGCTCAACTTTCTTTATAGTTCAACTATCACATCCTTACATGACTACAAACTATACCTTTGACTAGATGGACCTTTTTTGTTAAAATAATGTCTCTGCATTTTAATATACTGTCTAGGTTGGTCATAGGTTTTCTTCCAAGGAGCAAGCATCTTTTAATTTCATGGCTGCAGTCACCATCTGTAGTGATTTTGCAGCCCCCCAAAATAAAGTCTCTCACTGTTTCCATTATGTCCCCATCTATTTGCCATGAAGTGATGGGACCAGATGCCATGATCTTAGTTTTCTGAATGTTGAGCTTTACGCCAACTTCTTCACTCTCCTCTTTCACTTTCATCAAGAGGCTCTTTAGTTCTTCTTCACTTTCTGCCATTAGTGTGGTGTCATCTGCATAGCTGAGGTTATTGACATTTCTCCTAGGATCTTGATTCCAGCTTCTGCTGGTGAGTGATCACACTATTGTGATTATCTGGGTCATGAAGATCTTTTTTGGATAGTTCTTCTGTGTATTCTTGCCACCTCTTCTTAATATCTTCTGCTTCCATTAGGTCCATACTGTTTCTGTCCTTTATTGTGCCCATCTTTGCATGAAATATTCCTTGGTATCTCTCATTTTCTTGAAGAGATCTCTAGTCTTTCCCATTCTATTCTTTTCCTCTATTTCTTTGCATTGATTACTGAGAAAGGCTTTCTTATCTCTCCTTGCTATTCTTTGGAACTCTGCATTCAAATGGGTATATCTTTCCTTTTTCTCCTTTGCCTTTTGCTTCTTTTCTTTTCACAGCTATTTGTGGCTTCTTTAGACAGCCATTTTGCCTTTTTGCATTTATTTTTCTTGGGGATGTTCTTGACCACTGCCTCCTGTACAATGTCACAAACCAGCGTCCATAGTTCTTCAGGTACTCTATCAGATCTAATCCCTGTAATCTATTTGTCACTTCTACTTCCTTAACTATAAGGGATTTGATTTAGGTCAAACCTGAGTGGTCTAGTGGTTTTCCCTAGTTTCTTCAATTTAAGTCTAATTTAGCAATAAGGGGCTCATGATCTGAGCCACAGTCAGCTCCTAGTCTTGTTTTTGCTGACTATATAGATAGAGCTTCTCCATCTTTGACTACAAAGAATATAATCTGATTTATGTATTGACCATCTCGTGATGTCCATGTGTAGAGTCTTCTCATGTGTGGTTGGAAGAGGTTGTTTACTATGACCAGTGCATTCTCTTGGCAAAACTCTATTAGCCTTTGCCCTGCTTCATTCTGTACTCCAAGGCCAAATTTGCCTATTACTCCAGCTATTTCTTGACTTCCTACTTTTGCATTCTACTCCCCTATAATGAAAAGGAAATATTTTGGGGGTGTTAGTTCTAGAAGGTCTTGTAGGTCTTCATAGAACCATTCAAATTCAGCCACTTCAGCATTACTGGTTTGGGCATAGACTTGGATTACTGTGATATTGAATGTTTTGCCTTGTTAACGAACAGAGATCATTCTGTCGTTTTTGAGATTGCAT
This sequence comes from Bubalus bubalis, assembly GCF_019923935.1. NCBI lineage: Eukaryota > Metazoa > Chordata > Mammalia > Artiodactyla > Bovidae > Bubalus > Bubalus bubalis. Next base: position 78,901,574 of record NC_059162.1, on the reverse strand, counting down.
CCCAAGTACTGCATTTTGGACTCTTATGTTGACTATTATGGCTACTCCATTTCTTCTAAGGGATTCTTGCCCACAGTAGTGGATATAATGGTCATCTGAGTTAAATTCACCCATTCTGGTACATTTTAGTTCCTAAATGTCATAAAATGTCCTTGTCATTCCGAAAATGTCCATGTTCACTCTTGCCCGTCTCCTGTTTGACCACTTCCAATTTGCCTTGATTCATGCACCTGAAATTCCAGGTTCCTATGCAATATTGCCCTTTACAGCATCAAACTTTACTTCCATCACCAGTCACATCCACACTGGGTGTTCTTTTTGCTTTGGCTCCATCTCTTCATTCTTTCTGAAGTTATTTCTTCATTTTTTCTGCAGTAATCAGCTGCACTCCTATATAAAATAAAAATCTTCAAAAAGCAAGCAGGTGAGTGTCTTTATCCTTTTTTCTTCCAAGGAAGCTCTTTAACCACTGCTAAAAATTTACTGGATTTCTCATTAATTTATCCACATATCAAAGGTGAGTTGGGAGGGACAGTTTGTATCAGGATCCAGTGGGTCTGGGCACAACCTCTGCATTATGTTTTTATTGCTGATGTAATGAATTATCACAAATTGAGTGACTTAGAGCAGCACTTATTATTTCAGAGTTTTGTATATCAGAATTCCAAGTGCAGTTTGGTTGAACTGGCTCTACTGCTTAGACTCCCAAGTTAGAATCAGTGTATCAGCGTGACTGTTTTCCTTTTGGGGAAGGTGGGTCTGGGGCTGAAGTTCATGCAGATTCTTAGCAGAATCAGTTTCTTGTAGCTGTGGTCCTTGTTTATTTGTGCCGAAATCACTCAGTCGTGTCCGACTCTTTGCGACCCCATGGACAGTAGCCTACCAGGCTCTGCCGTCCATGGGATTTTCCAGGCAAGAATACTGGAGTGGGCTGCCATTTCCTTCTCCAGGGGATCTTCCCAACCCAGAGATCGAACCTGGGTCTGCTTCATTGCAGGCAGACGCTTTACTGTCTGAGCCACCAGGGAAGCCCGAAAGTCAGCCAGGAGCCTCTCTTAATCCCTTAGTGGACTTGTTGCACTCTCCCCTCCATTCTCAAACCAGCAAAACCTCATCCTTCTCACACTTTAAATCCCCCAGACTTTGCCTTCTGCTTTATCTCTCTCCTGCCTCCAGTAGAAGAGCACTCTCTGTTTTTAAGGACTCACCTTGATTAGATTGGGCTCACCAGGATAATACAAGATCATCTTCCTAGTTTAAAGTCCATAACTTTAATTATATTTATTATATCTTAATTATATTTTATCTAACATATCTAATTATTTTGTATCATTTGCCTTTTGACATAACATATTCACAAATTCTGGAGCATTTGGATATAGGCATCTTTGAAGGTCCTTCTTCCTTCTACACCCTCCCTCATGAAACAATAGGGCTTCTTACTCAGAACAGCCACTGAAGTGATTCTTTCTGTAAGAATACATATCTGCTCCAGGGCCAGATACTTACTGCCTTCCAGCTCTCGTTAGAAAAGAGGTGGACACATTATTGGGAAAAATAAGTTTTCATCAGGCATTCCATTGTGTGTATACTAGGTATAGGACTACTCTTGACCTGTATGAGACACTTAGTATATTAATAAATGGTAGTTGACGTGATACTGTTGACAGCAATGATCTGCCTACATTTGACATAAGACTCAATGCTAGTGACTGAAGCAGATTCAAAGCAAATAAAACATAGCCTCTGCCTAGGAAAAATAACAGTTATACAGATACATATATGGAACAAATGAAATAGAAAATGCTTTGAGAAGGGGTGCTTCTTTTCCTCTTGATGATGTTCCTGATGCTCCTTTTAAACTGTTCTTGTTTGTTGTTGAGTCACTAAGTCATGTCTCAGTCTTTGCGACCTCATGGAAACTCTTCTTACCCAGATAAAAAGTGATGTGAAGGGTGGAGAGCAATTGGTTAACATGCAATTTGTCCTGGCTGGTGCTCACACTCTGCAGAGCCAATCTGGTAAGCCCAGAAAGGCCAGCTAATTGACGAAATTCCCTCGGAGAGGGCCAGAAACTGGGAAAAGGTCAGCAAAGCTTCTCAGATTTAAAAATAGAGAGCCAGGAAACAAAAGATTCAATGCAACTTTTACAACTACAAATTAAATGCAAAGAATGACACATCATTACATAAGCAGCATAAAATATAATTTAAATGTCAAAAGAGCTGAAGCTTCTTTAATCATGTGAGGAAAAAAAATGGCAAAATGTGTTAAATGTCTCCATTTGTACTCTACAAAAAAAGTGAAAAGTAAAAATGGCATTGTTTTATAATGCAAAAATTAAAAAATCAGTTGTGTTTTTTTACTGTTTGTAAGAATCTTTATGTTTATTTTGTCCAACTTTAAAAATATCTATCTTTTAAAAGTTCTTTTGACTTTCAGGAACTGTGGATATATTTGAATACAGGGAGGTATCATTCAGCTTATGACAGAGCTTGAATGTGATATGTGTGCTTATTAAAGTTAGAGTTAAGTCTTAGATATGTGAAGGGTACATTTTCATTGGAAGGAGTAGGCGTATTACAGATTGCTCTTGCTCTACTACTTGGAATATGATTTCACATACATTTTGCTCTCTTGAAAATTAGCTTTGTGGCAGTTGGTTTCCCTACTTCTGCCACCCACTTACATTTTAGATCTCTGTTTTGAAGCTTGTGAGATATATTTAAAAACATCATATTAACGTTTTAGGTCTCTGTCTGGATACAGTGGTTTCACATATGCTGTTCTTCAACAGATGCAGAATTTTACTAGCTTTTGGTTGTCAAAGATGTCAATCTAATCAAAGTTAAATATGTACCATATATGTGTATGTGTTTGTGTGTGCGAGTGTGTGTATATATATATATATATATATATATGCTATAATTTAGGAATTTTACTCTTCATTCATTTCAGCTCTGTCGTTCAGTCATGTCCGACTCTTTGCGACCCCATGGACTGCAGCATACCAGGCCTCCCTGTCTTTCACCAACTCCCGGAGTTTACTCAAACTCATGTCCATTGAGTCGGTGATGCCATCCAACCACTTCATCCTCCGTGTCCCTTTCTCCTCCTGCCTTCAATCTTTTCCAACATCAGGGTCTTTTCCAGAGAGTCAGTTCTTCCCATCAGGTGGCCAAAGTATTGTAGTTTCAGCATCAATCCTTACAATAAGTATTCAGGACTGATTTCTTTTAGGATGGACTGGTTGGATCTCCTTGCAGTCCAAGGGACTCTCAAGACTCTTCTCCAACACCACAGTTCAAAAGCATCTTCATTCATTTAGTAAACATTTATTAAGCTCCTATTGTGTTCTTTTTAGTGACCTGAGCACTGAGAATGCTAAGGTTTATTAAGACACAAGATCCTGGTCTTGAGCACTCAGAACTCAGGTTGAGAGAAACTTGGAATAGTGTATTGTGGTAAATGCTGTCTGCTGCTGCTGCTGCCGAGCCGCTTCAGTCATGTCCAACTCTGTGTGACCCCATGGACGGCAGCCCACCTGGCTCCACTGTCCCTGGGATTCTCCAGGCAAGAACACTGGAGTGGGTTGCCATTTCCTTCTCCAATGCATGCAAGTGAAAAGTGAAAGTGAAGTCACTCAGTCGTGTCTGACTCTGTGCGACCCCATGGACTGCAGCCCACCAGGCTCCTCCATCCATGGGACTTTCCAGGCAAGAGTACTGGCGTGGGGTGCCACTGCCTTCTCCAGTGCTGTCCTAGCAGCCAGTACTGCATGTAGTAGAGCTTTGGGAATACACAGAAAGAAACCTACCCTGAACCAGGGCAGAAAGATTTGCGCCAGGGTTCCTGGAGATAACTTTATTTTAGTGAACCAGTCTTTAGAAGTAATTTCTTTATTTAGGTCTCTGATATTTTCAATATCTTATTCCCCAGTTTATTGGAGGATGAGATATAAGGGAAAGGAGATTGAGTTAGGAAGAAAAAGAGAGAGTGAAGAGCTATCTCAGAAATCTTCTGTGATTTGCCCTGGGATATAACTTCCATTACAGGTGTCTGTTTTTGACTCTGGGTTTCTTAGAAGCAAGGAGTCATTCCTATGCTTATAGGAGAAATCACAACATGATATATAATTTTCTCTGGGTCTATGAGAGGCAAGGCATGAAGGACATCTTAAACATTGCCTTAGAGCAGCATTTCCTCAGCCAGTCTTGATTGGTGATAAGTGACCACATGAACTTCCCTTCCAGGTCAGTCATTGCTCCAACTAGGAAAGCAATGCAAGGTGTTATGCACCTGAGGTATCATGAAAATGAAACAATTCTATGTAACCTCTAAAAAAGTCAGTAAAAGATGATGCTATAAAAGATTCAAAGTCACTTCTGCCAGTTCACAAGTTGCTTCACAAGGCTCTCCCCCAAATTAGTCCAGGTCTTATACAGTCCTTTGCCAAGAATTTAGTATGGAAATATTTTCTGAAAAAGAAAACCTTAGGAAGAACTTGAATTTTATTGCAGTATGCCAACATACTCACAGTGTGTTTTGTTAAAACAGAAAGCAACAATAGAAAGCAAGCGCAATAGAATTTATTTATAAGAACACCTGCTTTAAAAATAACCCTACTGTTCAGAAGGAACAGTTTCTGAACTGTTTTGTTTTTCTGCAAGGAAAAACCCACAAATGAATTGAAAATTACCAAGTTGCTGTTAGTTGTATGCACAAAATTGGCCTTGTGGGGCCAGCTGTATATTTCATTTGCAGTGTCAGGGTCATAATCCAATGTAATGATATTATAATATTGTAAGACACACACACACACACACACACACATATATATATAATCTTACTAAAAAACCTGAAATGAGTTTTTGGCCAGCCCAATATATCTATCCTTCAGAATAGAAGGGCTAGAAGGAAGAAACATTTGAGGGTTGTCTTCAACATTCACATCAACCACCAGGAAAGATCTCTAAAGAAAACCTCCCAGCATCAGGGAGTGGATGAATAAGATGGAAAATAGCTGAGACAGAGAGTTCCCTTCGAATTTCATGCTTTGCATCTGTGTTATAGCAAGTATTTATAATGTAGATGCAGAGTGAGAATCTCAACACAGAAGCCAGATAGTAATTTAGAAAAAGAAGCACAGAAAATGCTTGAAAAATCAAGAAAAAAATCACATTAGTATGTTGTAGTTGTTGTTCAGTCGATCAGTCATGTCTGAGTCTTTGCGATATGGACTGCAGCATGCCAGACTTCCCTGTCCCTCCCCATCTCCCAGAGCTTGCTCAAAATTATGTGCATTGAGTCGGTGATGCCATCCAACCATCTCATCCTCTGTTGTCCCCTTCTCCTGCCTTCAATCTTTCCAAGCATCAGGGTCTTTTCTAATGAGCCAGCCCTTTGTATCAGGTGGCCAAAATATTGGAGCTTCAGCTTCAGCATCAGTCCTTCCAATGAATATTAAGGGTTGATTTCCTTTAGGATTAACTGCTTTGATCGCTTTGCAATCCAAGAGACTCTCAAGAATCTTCTTCAGCACCACAATTTGAAAGCATCAATTCTTCAATGTTCAGCCTGCTTTATGGTCCAACTCTCACATCCATGCATGACTACTGGAAAAAACCATAACTTTATATGGACCTTTTTTTTGGCAAAATAATGTCTCTGCTTTTTAATACACCATCGAGGTTTGTCATAGTTTTCCCAAGGAGCCAGAATCTTTAAATTTCATGGCCACAGTCACCTTCTGCAGTGATTTTGCAGCCCAAGAAAATAAAGTCTGTCACTGTTTCCATTGTTTCCTTATCTATTTGCCACGAAGTAATGGCACTGGATGCCCTGAGTTTTTTTGAATGCTGAGTTTTAAGCCAGCTTTTTCACTTTCCTCTTTTACCTTCACAAAGAGGCTCTTTAGTTACTCTTCACTTTCTGCCATATGGATGGTATTATCTGCATATCTGAGGTTATTGCTATTTTTCCTGGCCATCTTGATTCCAGCTTGTGCTTCATCCAGCCTGGCATTTTGCATAATGTATTCTGCATGTAAGTTAAATAGGCAGGGTGACAATACATAGCCTTGACATACTCCTTTCCCAATTTTGAACCAGTCCATTGTTCCATGTTCAGTTCTAATTGTTGCTTCTTGACCTGCATACACATTTCACAGGAGGCAGATCAGGTGGTCTGGTATTCCCATCTCTTGAAGAATTTTCCACAGTTTATTGTGATCCATACTGTCAAAGGCTTTGGCATAGTCAATAACACAGAAGTAGATGTTTTTCTGGAACTCTCTCACTTTTTCGATGATCCAGTGAATGTTGGCAATTTGATCTCTGGTTCCTCTGCCTTTTCTAAATCCAGCTTGAACATTTGGAATTTCACAGTTCATGTACTGTTGAAGCCTAGCTTGGAGGATTTGGGGCATGACTTTGCTAACATGTGAAATGAGTGCAATTGTGCGGTAGTTTGAGCATTCTTTGGCATTGCCTTTCTTTGGGATTGGAATGAAAACTGACCTTTTCCAGTCCTGTGGCCACTGCTGAGTTTTCCAAACTGGCTGGCATATTGAGTGCAGTACTTTCACAGCATCATCTTTCAGGATTTGAAATAGCTCAACTGGAATTCCATCACCTCCACTAGCTTTGTTCATAGTGCTGCTTCCTAAGACCCATTTGACTTCACACTCCAGGATGTCTAGCTCTAGGTGACTGATCACACCATGTTATCCAGATCATTAAGATTATTTTTGTATAGTTCTTTTGTGTATACTTGCCTCTTCTTAATACCTTCTGTTTCTATTAGTTCCATACTGTTTCTGTCCTTTATTGTGCCTATCTTTGTGTGAAATGTCCCCTTGGTATCTCTCATTTTCTTGAAGAGATCTCTAGTCTTTCCCATTCTATTCTTTTCCTCTATTTCTTTGCATTGATCACTGAAGAAGGCTTTCTTATCTCTCCTTGCTAGTCTTTGGAACTGTGCATTAAGATGAGTATATCTTTCTTTTTTTCCTTTGCCTTTTGCTTTTCTTCTGTTCTCAGCTATTTTAAGGTCTCATCAGCAACCATTCTGCCATTTTGCATTTTTTTTTTCTTGGCAATGGTTTTGACCACTTCCTCCTGTATAATGTTATGTACCTCTGTCCATAGTTCTTCAGGCAATCTTTCTATCAGATCTAATCCCTTGAATCTATTTGTCACTTCCACTGTATAATCATAAAGGATTTGATTTAGGGCGTACCTGAATGGCCTAGTGGTTTTCCCTACTTTCTTCAATATAAGTCTGAATTTTGCATTAATGAGTTCATGATCTGAGCCACAGTCAGCTCCCTATCTTGTTTTTGCAGACTGCATAGAGCTTCTCCATCATCGGCTGCAAAGAATATAATCAGTCTGACTTCAGCATTGACCATTTGGTGATGTCCATGTGTAAAGTTGTCACTTGGAGGGGGTTTGCTTTGACCAGTGCTTTCTCTTGGCAAAACTCTGTTAGCCTTTGCCATGCTTCATTTTGTACTCCAAGGCCAAACTTACCCATTACTCCAGGTATCTCTTAACTCCCTACTTTTACATTCCAGCCCCCTCTGATGAAAAGGACATCTTTTTTTCACATTAGTATAAAATATACTTATTGAGGAGTTA